>NW_009258887.1:1234177-1245411 GCF_000687185.1 Egretta garzetta
TAAATCGCGTCGCGTGACTATCGTGACAGGAAATACGAGGCCTTTGGGTTTCCAACGCTCCCGCTGCTGAGGCCTGGTCCCAACGACACGCTCCGGGGCAGGACACAGCGCTGCCGGCCACTTAACGCGCTGCCGTGGGCAACCGCACAAGCGGCATGCTCTGCAAAGAGGTGTAAGAGCGCCTTCCTCACGCGTAGGTTGGCTTTCGTTTCCAGAGCAAACGGCTCTTCACTGCCTGGTCACGGCCTTGCGGTCTGGCGCCATTCCAGCAGTTGGCCTTCGTTAGCGTGATGGCTGTCCCCTCAGGTTTCTGCAGCAATGTAGCCTAAAGCCAGGTGTCAGAGGAGAGAGGTGAGCAGGCAGCGCTGGGACTCTTAATTTGAGAGCGGGAGTGGGTTGTGAAGCCTGACAGAGGCAGATGGGCTTCGTTCTGTCATAAAAATCCAGAGTGGTTTGGTTTTATTTGGGTTTTTCGTTTTGGTTTTTGTTTGTTTTTTTTTTAAGAACTGGGACCTCTCATATACATGCCGAAATACATATCTGCTGGTACTTACAGGTAGGACTGCTTAGTAGAACAGGGGTATTCTCACCAGAAATAACACCCAAACACACATCAACGCCACGTAACGCTTTCCATGAACATGACGTTTTCTCAAATATCACTCAGATACATTCTCATTATTTTCGTATTGCAGGAACGGGCAAATCCAGATTTAGATTCACTTTTGAAACTGCATAATCCTTCGTGTCTTGGGATTGTTTTCGAGGGAACTCGGGTGGAATGCCAGAAATTCAGCTTATTCTTACAATGTACCCAGCAGGGGCATTGTATTCTGACTAATACCACACACAATGCAGTTTGAACAGGGGGAAAAAAAGTTACACTTTAGCATGTTGCTAATATTACACCAGTACTCTTTTTCATAAAACTAAAATATCCAACATTAAACTTTTCCTAAAAAGCTGGATAATTTCGTTTGGGATTTCAGCCCACATCAATACATAGTGTTGCTCTCTAAAGTAGCGTTGTAGCTGGAAAATGGGTTTGGTTATATATGATTCCACAGTTCAAAGCAAGTATGAAGGCATGTGAGGCAAGCAGAGGGAAAAGAAAAAAAATTAAAAAATGTGATATTTATAGACATATTTTAAAACTGAGCTGCTAATATTAGTAATTAGACCACTGGAGTGTAAACAACCTCTTTCTCTTAGTATTCTTCCAGAGACATTAACAGATGTGTACATAGTAGAATATTAAAAGCTTCTAGTTCCCGCCGGAGTATTAGAAAAATTTTGCATTGGTGCCAGTTGGAAGGAATGAAAAAATGTCCAGAATTTTAGTTACAACGTGACAGTGACCAGATAAATACAACAAAAATAAAATTTAAAAGTGCATGTGTTGTTTTGGGTTCAGTTAGATTTCTGCCAGTCCATAGCCAGACATCTAGGGAAAAAGATAATTAAAAAACCCAAACCAGGGGTAGCTGTACATGAGACTCCCTTTGACTACTTTCTAGTGCCCTTATATATTGTGCACAATGACGCCATTTTGTGTTTAGTATCTACAGAGTCATATGGTAGATATCAAAGCTTTTTAAAAAAAAATCTTAAAGGCAACATATATTCTCACCAACACACATATATGCATAAATATGTATATAGTACAGCATGATATCGTTCAATATATAAGCAACTGCTTCAGTAGATTAGATAAGGCCCTCACTTTGGTAAGAAAAACAAAAGGAAGAGAGAATCCAGCAACATGGCTGGAAGAATGACTTTGGGAATTAAAACGATCAGGCATACAGGTTTTACACCTAGATTGTTAGCCTGGACACTAACTGTTAATTTAGTAAAATATAAAAAGAATGAAAATGGGGTATCTAGATCTAAGTAAGTACAAATTCTAACACCTCAAGAACACATAGATTGAACAGAGAGAATTTAAGTTGCCTGGGCCAACTGCTTCAGTTTTAAGAGTAAGAGCAAGATTTAACTGTTCTTTTAATTAAGATCCAGCTCCAAAGCTTCCATATGCATAATTGAACATACTTAATATTTTTGTCAGCTAGAATACTTTCTTGAGTGGAGGCCAATCTGTCTTAATATATATCAGATTAAAATGCTGGCATAATTTTCCCTGTCTCTGACCTTTTCCAAGGGCTATGAATATTTTAAAGTAATTTTCCACTTTATGAAGGCCTCAGTATTTTTCTCTTCAAAAAAAAAGAACTTGGGGGTTCATCATTTTGAACCTTAAAAGTTTACATTTAACTTCCATAAAAGAAATAGTACAACATAATTTGCAATGCATTTACATGGGGGGGTTTAAGGTCTTGAAGTATGCAAGACATTAATTTATAAACTTCATCCATTATTATTCTAACATGACGTGCAGTTACCTGTATCTCATTCAGTTTAAGCAAAATAGGAGAGATGCTATAGCACTGGACAACAGACATACCAGTCTCCTTTTGGAGTGTTATGAGTGTTGTGACATTAATCAGGTATTTACAACTAACTGGCCATCTGTACCAGCATTTTTTTAATTTAATCAGCTATTGAATATATAAATTATTAATAAATAATAAATCATTTAATCATCTTATTGACCATAGGGTCTTATAAATGGGCTTCATGTGCTGTTGGTATGGGTGTTTGTCCCTTCTGGTTCATACAAGGACTGCTGCAGGAGAAATAAAGTCAGCCTTGTTGAGCAAAAAGCCAACAGCTGCTACTTGAGCAGACATGTATGTTACAGCTCTGTCCTATTTTGTCCTAGCTGGAGTTGCAAAGAGGGTGAGGTCTGAAAGGTCCAAATGAATCAAACTGGACAGAACAAGGATGAAAAACATCTCATCATGCTGAATATATGAACATCAATCACTAGTCAATGGCAAGAGTGGAGCCCCGTAAGTTTCAACATCCTTCTGTTTTGGTACACACATAGCATAAGTGCATATAGCCTCCTGTAGTCTTCTGTTTGTCATGAAGAAAATGACTGGCATAGGTGCATTCTGCAATCATCGCCTTCAGCTGAGGATGCAGCATAAGACCAGTGAAAGGAATTTTCTTGCTGACAGTTAAGTCATCTCTAAAGTGACCAACTCAAACGGTGAATGCACACTTCTGTTACAATCGCTGCAGATACACCAGGGTTTGCTGGCATAGCTTGCAGCAACTTGGGGGGCATGAAGAAGGCAACTGTGTGACACAACTATGCTGACAGAACTTCTCAGTGCTGACCAAGTCTCAGACTTGTGAACCATGAACCCCTAGTACCCAGGCACAAAGAAGCACTTCCAGGGCTCCCCCTACAAACACCAGATTAGCACACAACAGGTGAGTAGCTTTCTACTTTCTTAATAGAGGCTCAGTTGAACAATATTTGCAGTATTTATTGCAAAAAGACAGCTTTTGGAAGGTGCACTCTTATCAACAGGTTTTTTTAGTCTCTATCATGATTCACATTGACCCATGGATTTCTTCTCAGAAGGTCACTGTCAACCAAAAGGCATCTTTGCAATAAATATTTCAGCAGGTAGTATCTAGCCTGTACAGTTCAATCACCACCCTTCCCCACACTGGCTTGCGTTCTTCAAGTTCCCCACTCCTAAGTAAGAGAAACACTACCCCAGGTAACTTTCTTTGCTCTGTTTTCGAGTATTCTTTTCTCAGCACTGGCACTAAAACAGATTCAATTGAGGGGAGGGTGACAATCAGTCCTAGAACCTTTGTGCTCACAGGAACAACCAACTTAATTGCCAAAATGCTGTCTAGGTGGCTTAACTGAACTAATGGGTGGCACTCATGCTCCAAGACAGTATCTGAGAAACTGGGTTGTGTGCACAACTGACAAGAGATCACATGCAGAAACCACAGTCACCCAGAGAAAACACAAATTACTTGTCTGAGAGTCCTTAGCCCAGAGTAATGACAACACTCATTATTCAACGGGGGTAGGTAGATGTTGTTCCAAAACCAGGAGGAAAGTAGCTTTGATATGTACACAAGATAAAGTTACTATTTCTTGTAATTAAGAATAGATATACTCAATAGGGTCCTGCAAGATTTCAAATATCCATTTTCTCTTTAGCCAGAGTCCTGGAAAATGGTCTGTAAAGAGGATCCAGTGTGGAGCAGATTCCAAACATGAAAACACACACGGGTTTTGCCTTGTGTTGCAAACTGGAATTAATCCAGAGTATTAAAAAAAAAACACTATTGAAATGACAGTATGAAGTTTTATGAAAAGAGCAAAAAATATTACTGTTTCATTGTGAAATCTTACAACCACCCAGATAGGGGAAATCTCAGCAAGTCCTTTCCTCTTCCTGAGTAAACACTGAGTTTGTAAGGAGATGTGAAAACATACAAGATTCATGTTTTCAGTTCTACTGCATATAATGCACTTGATTCTAATCATAAAAGCACACTGGCATGTACATGAGCATATTCACTGTTTGAGACACATAAAAATACATTTCAATTAACACAACTAGGAGTTTTAAAGGGAACAGAAAGGACTTTTCAAAATTGGCACCAGCCACTGAATAAGCCTCAAACATAGAGGTTATTTTCTTTTTTCTGTTTTTTCAGGGGGTGGGGATGCTCGGTTTGGGTTTTTGATTCCCCCTTTAAGCTACAAGTTGCTTGTACCATGCGAGCACAGGGCTTTTTGAAAAATCTTAGAGGTAAATCTCATCATTCTTTCCCAGTTGTTTCTATAATTGCAGGGTTTCTGTTTTATGTGCTTCATTATCATTGTAATTATTTCATGTACACAATTGTAATGTTTTGTTTCCTAGTGTTGTTAAGGTAACCTCATCGCTACTGTCTTGCATTCTTAACTCACTGTGCAGACTTCAGTTGCTATTTACAAAATAGCAAAATTATGGAAAGAAATATATGGGGACAGCTGGGTTCCATTTTTATTGGCCTAATTCTTTTAAGAAAAATGCTTTAATAGTTTTAGCATTCATTTCAACTGAACCAGTCAGATTAATTGTTGGGGATCAAAAAAATCTGAGGAATATACCTCAAGTAAAATAATTTATTCTGAAGTACTGCATTAAATAAAGCCACATTTTGGTGGTAACCTTAACCAAATAACAGAGTAAATAAACAATAATAATAAAGCACAAGTAATAAAATGATGAGGCATAATGTACTATTTGAACTGTCACACACTTAACACTGAGAAGTGCTAATTCTTGTAAGTTATTCTTAATTCCTTCTTTCATTATCTTCTTAAATAAAGGTACCTTTAATATTTATATAGTAGATCTTATACATGTTATCTTGCGAACCACTTCAAACTGACTAAACAGAGGATGCCCTTCATATATCTTGCTTTCCTGTAGTTCTGCTTTTTACTTTAATTGCTTGATCATATATTGAGTTAGTTATGCTTAGGTTAATACAGAGCTATAAAGCTTTCTACGGCCTGCCCTAGGGCACATCCACAGCCTGCACAATGCCAAGCAGTTGAAAAATCTCACCCCTCCTCGAAGAGCAAACATTGAGCTATCACTCATTTGCAGCCTAGCACAGAGAAACTGAATGTGTTGACCCACTGTTTTTATGTTGCTCTGTAGTTGCTTGTTTAGAACTACATGGAACACTAAGGAGAAACACAAGGGCATCCAGCAGCCTTCAGATTTGAAGCCTAATGGTGTCAGGAACTATTTGCATAACTTCCTTGGAAAGAGAAAGAGGTATTTTCAGCAGGCGACTCTAACATAGTCATGGAAGCTGCTGTGCCCCAAATGAAATTCAATGTCAGGAATCCACATGTGGTGGCAAACAAAATAATTGCAAGAGTTGCTTGTCTGGAGCTACAATACTTGTTGCAACATCATACCAGACGCAGGGTATGATACTCTCTCCACCCAAGGAACAGTTAATTAAGGGTCATACTTAATAATTTAACATGTCACATTCTAAGAAACAAGAAGATTTAAGGCAAAAATGGTCTTCAAGATTCCAGAAGTAAACATGCCAGCCACTGATGTATCCAGCATCTTAGAAGGAAAATGCCTTCTCCAGAAGAAAGGATGGCTTGTCATAGCTAATGCCTTGTTTAGATGGTGTAGCATCATCCCTAAAGGTTTTCAGGGACTTCCATTTCTTCCCTCCCTTCCCCTACCCCTCAGGCAGCTGGACTGAAATCAGGCAAATGTTTTTGTTTTCTTTTAATCCTTTTAAGAGTTCCTTGAATTCTTAAGTATTAGAATATTAGCTTTTGCAGTAACAATTCCAGAATTTGATTCTGACAGCTGACAGATCTGAAAACAGGTGTTGTTCATTATAATGGCTCCCCCCTTCCCAGTTTGTACATTCAGCAGTCCACAAAACATTTCTGCACTGCAGATTACTAAAGTTTGCAGCTACTGTTTTGAAAAATCCCTTCCTGGATCTACATATCCCCTTTCCAACCCCATCCACTGCCTCTTAACCTAGTAGGATCAGGCACTTTAAATGAAACAATTTTTGGCTTACCTGGATTGTACCCTGTTTGCAGGACACGTACAATATTTTCAGATTATTTCTTATTTGTTCGTGTGTATCTGCACGTTTCCAGTGTGTAAATAACATTTAGATTTGACCAGTATGTAAAGGTTTCAGTCAGGTATTTCCCTGGAATTTGCCAAGCCTGTTTCTCTGACTAGGTACAAGGTCATTAGCTTTGTACAGGATCAGTGTTCTTTTTCCATTGTGACTCCCTAGACCTTCTACACTGCAGTATCTGGACCAAGATGGAAAAAGGGCTTTGCACTTTCTCATTTTGCATTGAAGTTCTCAGGAATCAAAGGTTTCAGTTTGTCTCATGACAGAATCTGAAGGGAAGATGGGAAGAAGAATAGCATACAGACCTCTCAGGGGTTTCTGTTTTCTCAGTTGTACAGAGTTAAGCCTACATTTTTTTTTTTCTTTTTTGACTACTCCATTCCCCAAAGAAACCCTCTAATGTATATGGGAAAAATCTCCTTTTAAGCCAATAGCAGCAACTATGGTATACAACGCTGACAAGCTGAATATGAAACCATATTGCTTTAGACCATGCAACATGCCAGCACATGCAGACACAGTGACTCTTGTATTGTTTCTGAAAACAAATCCAAGAAGTATAATACTCTCAAATGAAAGATTTAGAAACAGAAGCAGCCAGTTAACTTGCAGAGCTTAATAAGGGCTGTGTATGCCTTTAAAGTCTGCCCTACTTTGGGGACAATGGCACCCTTGCTACTAGTAACCACCAGGCACAGTGATGCTAAGTACCTGGAACAAATTGTGTTGACATGGAGTCAACTTAAACCATATGTTATACTACCAACTAAAAACTCAATCTTAGATCTAAGACAATCTACTTTCCTGAACAATTACATGTGCCTTTTGTAAATATGACAATAAGCCCCATCTACTCAGTGTCTCCTTTGTTTTGTTTTGGGTTTTTTTTTCCCCCAGTTATAACAGTGTTTGTTTTGTCTGTATTTTCTGATGATCTGAAAAACTTAAGTTATTCTTTCTCCAATGGACTTTGATTTGCTAAGGAAAACTCCTTTCAGAGCTATTTTTAAGGACTGCTTTCTTTTATTGTGGCTTGTTGTTTTTTCTAAACCAATTCTTTCAGATCTTTTTGAATTCAGTAAACATTCCAACCTAAAAAAATTATTTCCCCACCAATCTCTCTTCTAATCAATGCACAGGGGGCTTTTTGGTTTTTCTGTAATGTATACTGACTTCTTGTGTTGCAATAGTCAAGGTCATGCGAAGTAGTAAATGGTAAGATTAGTTTTTAACTTATGCCTTTTTCTTCGCTTACACATACAGAGTATTTACTGTCAAATTTTCTTTCTCAGATATTTGAGGTCCTGAGGGTTAGCTCCAGGAATTCAGAATTGTCTCCTTCCCTTTGAAAATATTGAAATGCATACTTGTGTTTGCATTTCCATTCCCATGCTGATTGAATAGCAAGTGTTCGCTCCTATTGTTTCAGAAAATTTTAAACTAGGGTTTAAAAGAAATTCTTAAGACAAAATTTTAATTAATAAATACCAGATTAATCTAGTAATTTAGGTTTCATAGTGATGAATTAAGTAATGACCACTTACTTAATCCACCTCATATGGGCCTAAAAGCAGCACAATATAATTTGGCAGGAGTAGATTTTTTGCGGGTATCTCATACAACAGGAAAGAAGTCTAAAGAGCTAGTAGAAAATAGCTAAAAATACTGAGTAGCAGTAACTCACTTTTAGAATGGCAGGCTCTGCCCTGAGCCCTGTAGTATTTACATTTTTATCTTGACAAATTGAAGGTGTGATCTGATAAAACAGCTTGCAGTTCAGTAGTGAAAAGATCTCATAGCTACAAAACATAAGCAAAAGGGATAGAGAATACAATTGCACAGGTGGCAACCCTTTAGAAAAGTACAGAAAGCAATAGTGGGTCTTAAGCTGAACTTGATTTAAAGTTATTATATGCTAGTGTGAAACTATAATATATACTCTTATTTATACATCCCAGCATGAAAGACTGCAAGATAAACATAATTTTCAGTATTGGTTCAGCCTCAGATGGAGAACTGGATTCATTCTGAGGCATTGCATTTCTAGAAAAAAGTGGAACGTACAAAGTTCAAGCATGTCTTTGTTAAGAAAAATCATGTCAAGTATATCTAATTACTTTCCATAGGGGTTACAGGCTTTATAGACAAAGGAGAAGTAAAGTCCAGATGATAATCATAGACATTGATCAAAAGTCTTGTAGATGTGGCCTCAGCAGAAGGATTGAAGACATTCAAGTGTTTAGTCCAGAGAACAGAAAACTTCTGGATATGTAATAGTCTTCAGATATACTAAAACCACTTTAAAGAAAACTAGAAAAAACTTTTCTTTTAGTGACTACTATGGGCATGAGAAGAATGAATGAACAAATTGAAGCAAGCCAGAATTTGGACATTGAAAATACACTCTAAATGAGTAAAGTACTTGCACACACTGTCTAGCGAGGTCACAGGGCTTTCATCAACAGGGTCTTTGAGAATAAGCTAGGCAAGCCTATGAAGTGACGCAGGCACAGCCAGAGCTTGGCATAGCCTTACACCTGATGATTTCCTAAGCTCATTTCTAGTCCTGTTTCCTGCAATTGTGAGAGTTTAAAGTGCACAAAAAGCAATGGCAGACTGATACATAAAGTATCAGTACATACCAAAAAAATTTGAGGAAGCTTTCTGATATCCAACAAGGACCTCAGGCCCCAGCTTTCTACCTTTTCTGATTTGACATTGTTGCTTTTTCTAACCCCCCCCTGTTGTTGCTGTCAGTTGGTCAGCTTTGACTGGAAAAAAAATAAAACTCTCCAGCCTTTATAGCTCTGGTGGTTTGTTCAGGTTCTAAGAGCTATTCAACAGGCTGATGTTAAGAAAAGCCTGTTGAGAGTTATTACATTCATAGAAGCTGTGTCTAGCTGAGAAATCTTCATGCCTCATATACTTGGAGGCTAGACAAGTACCCAGGAGCAACACCATGCACACCTGACCCAGTCATAGAGCTTCTCCTAGACACCTGCTGTTGGACACTGCCATGGAGTGACCTCTGGTATACTCACATGTCAGGCTCCAATATAAGATAACCCAGAAAAACATGAACTTTGGAATCTTGGAAATTCAGAAATTGGAGCGTAAGACTCCAAAATACTGATTTTAAAACATTTCGTGTAAGCCATCTCCATTATTTTTCTCAGTGACAGGAACTGACTGAATCGCTTTATGCAGTAGCAAATGCACTCCTGGACCACATCCTTACACATTCTAAAAGTGTCTTCCTCAGTTCGGTGATATCCTATTTCATCTCAAAAGTGACTTCCTAAACTGTTCTCACCCACCTTGTTTTTCCTGTCAGCCCCTTCAGGATCAGCCTAGCCTTTTTTTTTCCTTCATTAATGGAAAGTGACTTTCCAGATCCAGCTTCTCCCTGGCGAGCTAGTTTCTTCAATCCTAACCATTCACATACGCGCCCCATTGCATAAAGGTCATACCTTCTCATGCCCCATTTCCCATTAGGCCTTGCATTGAGTTGATCATATGCTCCTTCTGGGAGCAGTAAGTCTTATACTTACCTACTTCCTCTCCTACTTGCAACCTAATCTTGAGAGGGATCTTCGTGTAACATGAGCTTTGTCACCAAGCTGATTCCTACTCTGTGCAACTATTTTTATCTGTTGAAAAAAACATAGAAATTAGGCTCCCTTTCAGTACCTGCTCTGTGCCTATCATTTAACTCACCATATGTGGCAGTCCAACCACACAGTAAATTCTTTATAAAACCTTGAAAGAGCTTTAATGCTGTGAAGTATTTTACCACCATTCCTGAACAGGAGATGGAAGCTAGAACATAGTGTTAGTTTTTCCTGTAGCAGGAAGACAGACGACTACTGTACTATGAATTTACATTGTTAATATTGTTATAGCAGATGCATGACAACTCTCATTGCTGACCTCTACCTTTCATGTCTGCCACATGGTGTTAGATATTCATATTTTCACTTCTCCATGAATCTTCAGCACTCTGCTACATTGGGTATCATAAAGCTGCCACACAGAATGTTTTTAGATCCTTGGAGAATCGCTACATACACACAGAAGATATTTGTCAGAACTGCCAGGTATGGAAAATTCATTTTGGCACTCTAAGCACATTTTCAAAATCTGTCCTGTCCTTTGCTCAGAGACTTGTCCCAGGTCATCTTTCACATAATTATTGCGTTCTTTGGCCTCACTGTCTTCTTCCCATTCTCAGAAAAACAGCACTTGAGTTACCCTCTTTTCAATGGCATGAACATCCACTACCTTCTACCTTTCAGTATTCTGTTTAGCTGTGTCTGAACCACCAGTGGAGAGCTTAAACCCCCTGATTATCCACACTGCATACCTGTTAGTTTCTTCCCAAACTGTAAGTTGGAGCAATTCAGTTTGCCTTGTCAGGAAACCTGGTCACTGAAGAGAACAGGTTGCTCTAAGGCCTACAGGAAATGGGAACACAAATAGGTCTACATCACTTAGTTGGAGAGCTAACCTTAATTCCTGGGTCTACCTAAGATGCAATACTTACATAGCTTTAATCATCTTAGACTAGATCCCATGTTCAAGTATTACCTTCTTGCACTGCAGCCTGTATACTTACTGCTTTCCCTTCTGACCCCTTTCCAGGCTCTTTACTCACATGTTGTCTT
>NW_009258887.1:1245462-1255223 GCF_000687185.1 Egretta garzetta
CAACTTTTAGCCACCAAATACTTCCCTCTACCTCTCTTCAAAGAATTTAAAACTCTTTTTCCATGAATCCTCATCAATGTACCACTGGTCTCACCATCAGCACCACTTCAGTCTATCTTGTAGACTTTGAATTCAAAGAAATCATATGTTTCAAGGACTGGCACATGCCTCCAGTATTTACAGACCTTGATTTTCCCACCCCCACCCCCTTTAATGAAGTGTTACATTCACAGCTGTCAATGGTATTTGACCTGAGATATTAGACAAAAACCCAGGTGGCCAAACCATTAGGGGTGGAGGCAGCAGATTTGAAACACAAAGAGAACTATCATTGACTTCAGGGGTCTAGTATCTGCAAGTTACTTAGAAGGCATTTGGATTTTTTTTCCAGGGTTTTAGTTATTTTTAGAACAGCTGAAATCAGCACACTGTGTAATTTGAGGTGTATCTCCTAAGAGGCAATACAACATTCAGCCCCATAAATGGAATGTTGTTTATTTGGGGGTTTGAGTCCTATGCACAGTAAAATGTTGCAAGGAGGACTGTGTCCTGTGGCTACTTCTGTGAAGTAGAGTTGTATTGTATTGAGCTCTACTTTGACTCTAAGCTGAAACACATTCCTATACCATTCCTTAGTTATTCTGTTGTTTTGTTTTTTAATTATGTTAGATTTCTGCTAATTCTATGCCATCTACAAATGGCAAGGTTATAGTAAGAGATTTGGAAGAGTTGCATCAACATGGCAAAGAATCCATCTTCTAGTCAATTTTAAGAATACAAATTTTTTTCTTGGCAAACAGAAGCAACATGGGCTTTATTTAAAATCCAAGTATAAAAATTAAATGTTGTTCTACACCTTTTTGGAAGTGTTATGTGAACTCTTCCAAGAACGTTTCCTTAGAGCACACACCAAAATGAGAGCTACTAATTTAAGAATGAGCAAGAACTGTCCTAAATGCACCTTAGTGCTTTCCTTGGTTTTCAGTTTCTTACCTGCCTCTCCTCCACTAAAGTCACTTTCTCAGTTGACAACATACTCCCCCAGGAAATACTTCCTTCTCAGTGCTGTAACAAATTCCTCTGGAAGAATGGGCAATTCTTACTGCTTTAACACAGGCCTAGATGATTTGAATTCTTCTGTGGATTTTAGCTTCACCCCATCCAAGAACATACTGTATTCCGAAAGAGAAACTAGAAGCCAGTCCTGCATATAAAAATTTAAAACAAATCTGAGAGTTTTCCACCTACAGGCCTCAGCAGAACCAGCTTCAACACCCATGATCATGAGCTGCTTTATATGGCTTCAGGACCTGCATAATCAGGGGTACCATACACATCTATGTTTACAATGAACATATGAATTAAAGCAATACATCCAGCCATATAGCCTACAGTTGTGCAGAACTTCAAACAAATAGAGAAGAGTCATCTTCAAAAAATGAGATTGTGTATTGGCAATGTTTAAAAGCAAAATGTCATAACATTCTGAAGAACTGATTTCAGTAACAATTGTTCTGATTTATGACCACCCACTGAACAGCATCAATTTCTGTAAAATTATGTTGTGCCCTCCCATGTCCTCTATTAATCTTTGTAAATTCTTATTTTTAGATTGCAACTATCTAAAATTTCACGATCCATCAGACAAATCAAAATATTTTTTTATGCTAGAATATGCAAGTTTCTGGCTACTGCACTTCTTGGGGCACTGTATTTCTTTTTAACATTATTTAACTGGGGTGCAATGAGATAGGTAAAAGATTGTGAAATGCACTGTTTTGGAAATTGTATGCCAGACTCTAAAGACTGCCCAATTCCACTCCGCCACCCCCCAGATACAGTCACAATATCACATAAGAAAGCAACAAACATGGTCCTTACGTTATTATTAGAAAGAAAAGTTACACATTATAGTCTTTCACAATACTTAGTAGGATAATTTATTTAACTATAGGAGTCTTATTTCCAAGTCTGTATTATACAAGATGTCAGACTAGACTTTAAAAAAAGTGCAAGAAGCAGCAATCATCAAGTATACAACTCTGGCTCAAGTGATAGACCTTGGCAACAATAGCCAAAAATAAGGATCAACTGTAAAATGACTTATGCACATTGGAAAAGCAAGCAAACAATAAAAGAAAAATGAAGAAAACCAACAGCCATTTCAAGGATTAAGTTGTGTTATTACAAATATTTTGTGCAGCTTAACATCACTTAGTGAAGTTACTCAGTTTTGAAAGCACTAGAAAGATTAAAGACAAGAATACAATTTTTCTTTTTATTCCCTTCATTAGTTCTGTTTTCAAAATTGAAACAGAAATAAGTAGTATGTTCTTCCTTAAAAGCAATGTGGAATGATTCAAACAAGTTCACCCTTTCAGACAAAGCCTTCTATTTAAGCTTTACAGGTCTACTTAGCTTCCCAAAGCAGAGATGTCTGGAGCCTGTGAAGTAATTGGGAAAAAGGATCTCACATGGCACCCTCTCAGTTCACCAAGAACAGAAGCTGATACAAAAGCTTGATACAAGCCTCTTAAATGTACACCTTGGGGTAGAAGTTGATTTGGAGAGCAGATTTAAGTCAGCAAGCAGTTCTGTAACTATCTGAAATTAGTGGAGAAGTAGGACCAATGGAAGAGTGTATGTGGATATACATACAGATTAATGATTAATAAGAGGACGTGTACTTTGAAAAGCACACTTTTTGAAGAAAAGCAACAGCGATAGAAAGACATTTGAAAGATGTCTGCCACTACTTTGCGTCCTTTCTGAAGTATTCATCCTTGGTTAACAAGGCCAGCCAATCCTACCACTCAGTATAAAGCTGTAGCTGGTTCTGTTTTACCACGTGTAAAGCCTGCCTATATAAAAGCTTTCCCTTAGCTCAAGTGTGTACTGCTCTCTGACATTTCAGAGAAAACAATGGCACCCCTCTGGGTCAGGCTGCAGAGAGTTTGGGTTTGATATTGTTTGTGGGATGCAGTTCTATTTATCACACAATAGGGTTTCTGTTCCTCCATCGGTTCTATTGTGTTAAATCACACTGCTTTTTTTAAAGTTACATTTTAAGTTATAGCCTGTCAGGAGCCCTAAGGCATCTAGACACTGGGTGCCCCATAAATTTAAAGTTATTACTGCTCAGTATTGCCGTAAATGAGTTAGTCATCTTTTCTCATAAAGCAGCAAGGGAATGGACTGAAAATACAATGCAGCTGCATCTTATTTAAAAGTGTGTCTTTCAAGAGGTACAAGACATTAACATGCCCTTTCTGAAACTATATGAAAGTCTGCCCAAACTATAATAATTCATCACAGAAAGGCTCAATGTAGCCCTGTCTACACTTGAGAAGTAGCCATAGTTAGCCCTTGTTGTACAACATGGCTGTGGCCAACCTGCATGCTGAACATGCTTCATTGTTCTCTTAACATGGGTGAAAAGCATTAACCTGCACAGAGTCACAGGATACAACACAACTAACATGGTTTTGCCTGATCTGTGCCTAAGCAAGGTTTTTCTTATAGCGTGAAGGGAGTCTAAGACACAAGTCTGAGAGAAGCAAGCACAGCAGATGCAGGCCACTCAATATGCTGCTGCTACGGTCCTGCCTAACCAGTGCATTTTTGAACCCACCCAACCTGCTCCTCACCTAGGCACAGGCACACATCTATACACAGAGCCCCCAGCAAAGAACAACAGAAGCAGAGTCTCCATTTCCCTTCTCATGCTTCCTTAGAAAGAAACTCCCCCCCCCCCGGAATTGCTGAATTTTACCATTTGTGCAGTAGTTCTTGACATTGCCATTACTTCTGTTTAGTTTACAAACTGCAGTAGGAACTACTGGGTTATATACCATACATTTTAATTCTGATAAAATACCATCAAATAAGGATGGCAGTAGTTTATTTTCATCTCGTGTTTTGTGTCTTTACAGACTTGCAGGCGGTAGGCATAACCATTATTTCTAATGAACTTTTGAAGGTTGGAAAATGTTCATAATAGCCAACATTGAACTCTGAATAAAAACAGAACAATCCAAGAGGTTGGGAGCAAGCCATTAGGTAGGCATAGATGAAGCATTTGACCATTGGAGGGATTTTAACTCTTAATAGTCTACACTTAGTTGAACACAATTAATCTATAATGCTCAAGATGCCTTTTGAAAATTTTTTATTAATATTCTGACAGATTAAAGTCACATAATAACTCCCTGATTTAAGAACTAGTTGGTTATTTGACCTGATAGATCCCATGAATGAAAGCTGTTATTAAGAAGCAAGAATTAAAAAGGCTTCAATAAACTAAAAAAATTAATCTTAAATACTTTCTTCATAAGAAATCTACTGCTTTGAGAAGCCTAGGAAGGAACAGCTCCTGATTTTGTTATCATCCCCCATGATACTTTGTCCTCCCTTTTCAGCTTACAGCAGCTGCCTAATGGGGACAAAGCAACCAAAAACCCCATCATCATATAAATCAAGACATTTTTCCATTTCAAATGCAGTATAACACTGATGAGTGCTACAGCAGTCCAACATCAGTAGGAACTAAAGCGGTCTTGGACTAAATTCAATGAAAAGTCATTTTTAGTAGACTCAGCATACATTTTATGACAAGATTATTTACAAACAATTTGGTTCCCCCTCTCCCCCTCACTTCCCTCCCACAAAAAAACCAAGGATGAAGAAAGCTTCAAATGAGAAAAATTCACATTCGAATTGAGAGAAGGATAGTGTGGAACATGGATTCCCTGCAGGTTTGAGTAACCTGCAAGCTTTCATGTGTTCATTCAGCCATTAAACAGTGTATACCCACAGGCCTGGTCCAAGGAATAGACATTTGGACTGCATTAAGCTGCCAGGGGGATGTGTGCAAAACTCCAGTATGAAACAGTTATTAAGAAGGCCGCATGTTTGCTATTTCTGCGGTTTGTCAGAAAGGTCGTTGTTTAAGATGTTTTCATTTAATGAAAATGTGCCTCTCCTTGTTATTGTTGTTTGATTGTTTCTTTCATGTACATTCCTCCTCCTCAATATCATTGTTTGTCTTCGTATTGGAAGTATCTTGCTGTTCCTTTAGTTTTCATAGAACAGGTTAGATGTTACAGATTGTGTAACTTGTCATTACACTAGTGGTTAATTTAAAGATGGGTATGTTTCTGCTGTAACAACTTCTCTGAACCCATTAGGAAGTTTTAGGCTGGAGTAGGATAAAAGCAACCATATTCATTGTGTAGAGTAGTGTGGGAGCCCCATTACTTTAGCAGACAAAGACTTGTTATACTTCTCAGGAAAACTCCTTGTCAGATCACTACCCATCAGATCTTTCCTCTTAATCTGATCTAAACACCTACACTGAGCAGACCCCTACACTGAATTCACACAGGACATCTACTACAATAGCACCAAATGTGAACAAAGTTATTCATCCCATGCAGAAAATACACCAAATACTGAACCTCTACTCTTCATTATGAACACGTCTGCTAAACTAGCAGAAATAAGCAGCCCAGACAACAAACCCCATCAATTAAGGACTCGAAAGCACAAATTCCAGCTGAGGTGGAAGGCAGTCAAAGAGATCCCCCAGTTAACCTTTGCAAAAACTGGAGGTGTGGATAACTGCATGTTTTCTCCATTGTATGAGAACTCAAAAGCCTGCATTTTGTATTTTGAGATGGAAAAGAATATTAGAAAAATCGTACAAAAGGCACACACAAACATCTCTGAAAAGATAGCCAGAAAACATTAACAGATTAGTTAACAGTAGCTAAATATTTATATTGTACATTTCACATTTATCACAACATACCCTTCTTTTTCCAGAAAAACGTCTCTGTTAGGGGTTAGGACAGACAGTATGCAATTTATTTGTTTCTCTTGGTATATTATCTTCCCTTACAGAGAGCAACGGAGCCAAGTGGGCCCCTCTTCAGGGGAAAGGACGCAGTATCTTCATTTGAGAGCTACTGGGTATGCTTAAGCAGGGGGAGAAGCAAACAGCAAGGAAACATGAGCGTGCAGTTCAGGCTCAGGAGATAGCCAAGAGCAGCAGGAAAAGCTAGAAACAAGCCCCAGTGACAATGGAAAAAAAACTCACTGGGGACCAGAGCAAACTTGCAGTCTACTTCAACCCTGAAAGCCACAGAGCTGATTGAAACCAAGGCTGGAAGGGAGGACAAAGTGAGCAGCAGGAGATTTGTTTATAAATCCTTCCCTATGTCTAGTCTGTCTTTTCTCTCCCTCTTGTCTCTGTTGTAAGTTGTTTGTCTGATGTAGGGTTTGTTCAAAAAAAAAAACCTGAGGCTTGAGTTTAAAACCTCTTTGAGGGAAGAGGTCTGGACAGACCTAGCTCAAAGCTCTGGTCAGAGATATTTTTTTTATTATTTAAATAACAGAGGTATTTTGGTGTTTTGACAAATACTTAGCTACTATCTATCTGCAGCATGTAAGTAGCAGCTTCAGCAAGCCGCACCTCTAAGAGAGGGGAGAGAGAGTGACAGCATCACAAGCTATGCACAAAGACACAATTTGAGCTCAGAAATAGCTATGATCTCAGAAGCAATTCCTTCTACACTTGCACGTAAAGTCAGCATGAGGCTCTGGTAAAAAGGATTTCATAACTTTCCAGTCTTTCTCCACTTCTCCCATACTTCATCCAAACTAGGAGCTGCGGATCAAAACCTCTGGGCAGAGCCTCCTGCAAAGCATGCTATGAATGCTGGGCTGAGTTATTATACAGTCAGCTACAATGCCACTTGAGCAAGGGCAGAGGAAAGTGATCAAACATCTCCAAAACACACTGAGAAAAGGGGCTTTGATTGTCAATACCAACAGGGAGCCTACGACTAAACAGGACCCAGAAACAGTTGTAATTTGCTTTAACCTCAAGCCTTGAGCTTTAAACTTGCTCAAAACAAACCAGCAGGCACTGCGTTTTCTCTGTGTCCTTTAAGTCTGCTCCACCTTCTCTGGAGAGGGCATGAGACGAATTACCCAGCACTCAGCAGTCACCAATTACAGAGGAAACAGAACCCCTGTATTGTCTATTCACTGTCACGCACCATCTGCCTGCAAACGGTGTTGCACCAGCCATTGTCACTGTGCTGGCCTCCCTGCCAGCCAGCTGCACAGTTTGAACAAGAGCGGGTAAAAGAACATAAGGAAGCCATTAGAGGCTAGGAGCAGTTGCCCAACATGTCTCAAAAATGGATCTGAGGAAACCTAATGGAATCACTCATGAGCAACTGTCCATCCGGTCAACATCTGCAGGCAGCCTGCAGCTGCTCCTGCTCTCAAAAAAAGACTGAACCAGTTCTCTAGAACAGCACAATACATGCATTAGCTTAGTGTACCTGCCCATTAGTTTTAAAAGCATCAAACATTAAAAAAAAACCACAAAAACTTTTGGTTTGTGGAAGAATGGCTATGAAGAGACAGTACTTGGGAAAAGAAAAACCAAGAGGAAGAACAATGCCTCACTATGAAACGATGAAGGGAGAGACTTGTCTCCAGCTTCTAATTATAATGCTATGCAAAGCAACTTGAAGTAAATATATTTGAGTTTATTTTGTATTCAACTTCCCAGTTGTGTGATGAGAAATTGAGGAGAATAAGCACAGTAATAATAACGGGGCCAGATTGCAGCTGGCATATGCATGGGTGCGTGGGAGGAAAAAATACCAGGAGTGCCCACAGCCTATGTGCAAGCCTTGCCTACACTCAGCAGGGTCCTCATCCTTGTGTCCTCAAAGAATTAATTAATTCCCCAGGACACAGAGAATGAGTAAGTCCTGATTCCACCAAGGAACAAAATAAGAACCAGGCTTAACTGCCTGAAAGGAAACACCCTCCCACCAACATCATCCCTCCCTGATGATAAGTTATCTGGCTTTGAGATGTAACATCCTTTTTAACAGGCACGCTATTTTGTGTCTATAAACAGCAAGTATTCAAGTAATAACATTTCCACCTGTTCTTTTTCAGTTTTCCTCACAGTAGATAGGATCAGTAAGGAAAGTCTTCAGGGGAGGAAAGGATATCTTTTTGAAATGAACAATAAACATTTATCTAACAGTTCATCAAAAGGTACCTTAACTCTATGCTTTTCAGCAGGCAGAAATCAAATTGCAAATCAGTGAACTTTCCAAAATACACAATGGCTGCAAGATTAGAATGCCAACTATACATTCATTATTCACTCATGCCTTTTATGAGGTAGATAATTCTCTTCTGTGTTAAACAGACAGGTACCTATCATTAAAGAGCAAGTGGAGCTGGAAAGTAGTAACTAGCTGCATTCAAAACCTATCAGTGTTATCAGGTCACTTAAACTTGCATTTATAAACATTTCTCTTCAAAAGAAATGACTTAAAGAAAAGAGGGGGAGAATATGTCCCACACACCCTAGTAATAGCAGTGGTTGTCCAGGCAAGCCGAGGATTATGATTATTATAACCAGTTATGTGGACTTTAGAGAAGTGATAAAAGCATTCTTCCAAAGTAGGCTTCGGAACCATTGAATAGATGAAATGAAGCAAGAACTTGCATCTGTAGCAGGATTAGTACCACAAGTTTATAAACCAGTCTAGACACTTATTTAGAAGACTAAACCATCTCCGAATTTTATCAATTGCTATCATAGCCTTCCACAGATTCACTGAAACTCTAAACAGGCTCCAAAAATCTGTAGAGTACCTAAAGACAACAAATGAAAGGCTCTCCTCAGTAACACGGAGCTACTGGGGAAAAGGTTTACTACGGAAATGATGTGAAAAGCCCAGCTTCTCCTCTACATACAGGTTTAAATTACACAGCCAGAAACAGCTGCTGCAGCTCAGCAGGAGAATGCAACATTGGTAAAACAGCAGCTTGAAAAGTGGGGGGGGAAGTCCTGTAGAAATGAGTGTGCTGTGAACATTAAAACTTAAAGAAATTGGGGCCGGGGGGGTGGGGGAGGTGAGAAAAATGGAAGTATTTTACTTCACAAAACTTTTAAATCTCACTTTTTGTTCTGTATCCCTCTGTTTCACCTGAAACAGTGTGCAATCCCAGGTGTGGAACAGCACAGGTAAAAAAATAGGTATGAAATAGGAATTAAGTTAAACCACTGAGCACCAGACATCAGATCATTTTCTAATCCAGACTCTGACCTTTTCGCAGTGTTTCCCATTTGTGATTTGATGAAGAGGCAGTCCTACAGCTATCTTACAACCAGATTTCACATGGTCAGTCGGACCCTTCACTGCCAGACTTACTAGACTTGGAAAAAGAATTCTGACACAATTAAAATGAGAATTCAGGTCCTTTAGGAAGGTATGCATTATAAGATTAATAGTTAATAATCCTGTCAACATTTATTTAAGCTAAGCCATTGGAGCAGAAATTTACAGTTATTTCAGCTGCCTATTGCTACAAACACACATTTCTCTTATTAAAGTGAAACAACTAAGCACATGCCTGCTTACTTCTAGCAGGTGTTATACTACTATTACTAATAACTGAGATGTTTCACTTGCAACACGACACGAATGGTGTGTAACCTCTTCTGTCAAATTCTGTATCTGCCATCACTTACTTGGCATCCAGAAGTACCTAGAGCAGATTTTTCAAAAATGTTCAGTGATAGCTGGACCCTTCTATCATCAAAATTAGTAGGAGCAAATTTGATGAGAACTAATGCCTTCTGGAAAAGCCTCATGTAATAGTAATCCACACATACCAAATGTGAAATGCTGTAGTGGGAAGGTACGTTAGCATCTGCT
>NW_009258887.1:1255235-1265759 GCF_000687185.1 Egretta garzetta
TTTTTTAGATTGCCTACACTGAAACCATTTATAGAAGTAAAAGTCTGATGCAGTCAAGGAAGCAATCCATTGACTTCAAAAAGCTAAAGATTTCACTTCAGCTGTCTGGAACAAGAGATATATTAAGTAATACTTAGAGGCTGTAACAACATCAGCGAAAATGCTCGCACTTCTGCCTGATACAGCAAAAGCTAAGACAAACTTTACATTTTTAAGAAAATTTACTTCACATTTTATCTTATTTCAAGCACTAAGTACATTGGTGGCATTGTAATTAAACAGCCAAGCAGTACAAATACACATATACAGATATGTTTAGTTCCTATTCAGATCAAAACAAATTAAGCCTCTGAATACCTGTAGCCTTAAGCAGCATTAACACACAGACATGACAGGGCAGCCAAAACAGGTAGCGAGAATCAGCATGTGTATCAATACAGCATTAATACCCCCAAAACCCAGTAATTAATTATTTCCTCCATGTTACTCTTTTAACAGCTTTGCCATTGTACACACATTTATGATATGAAGTACTTATTCATTGTTTACTCAGAGAGCAGAGAAAGAGTTGCAGAACTCTTTGTTTTCTGAAGTAAGAAGATATCATAGTTTATATCAAACTTCTTACATGTGAAGTTAGCTAGCTCAGGAGACCTAATACAGGCAAGAAGTATATACACTTTTCAGACAGAAGGAGGGAAGAGTGAAGTATTTTCTTTAATAGGGCCACATTCACAAATCACTCACAAACAAATGGCTGAAATTATAGTATCATAATAAGAAAAAAAAAAAAAATCATTCTCCCTAGCAGAGCTAAAAAACAAAGCCAAAACCCCATAGAGCTGAAAATTCTCCTTTTACTTAAAAACAAACTTAAAAAGGCAAAGACATACTAACTCACCTCCCTCTAACAACTTACTCTCATCTTCCCTCCTCCTAAGGCTGGACAGGCATCTTTTATAGTTCATGTTAAAAGGCTTGTTAAAGGAAGCAGGGTCAGTTGGCCCCAGTGGTGGGGCTGGTAATGAAGCCCAGCTGCATCCTCCCAGGCTCTGCGGGGCTGGGGGGAGCCACGCGCTCTGGAGAGCAGGCTGAGTTTTCTCTGTGGAATTGGCTTGCACTTTGTGTAGCCACTCAAATCAGTGAAAGCGAGGTAAAAGCAGATGGAAAAAGCCATCTTCTTTGGTGTGGTTTTACTTTGTACCCCTATAGCCGTAAGAAGTCTATGTAAGAGGGTGAGGCCAGCAGAGAAAAGGGTGTTTACAGGATTTTCCTCAGGTTTCTGTGGCCTCAATAGGTGGCTTTGCTGATACGCCACAGCCCCGTGTTTTTTAACACGATCATTGTTACTTGCCTCCCAGAAGAGGAAGTGAAATTGCTCTGAGTTTGTTTGCTGGGCAAAACTGTGCATCTTATTCTGCTGCACCTTCTGAGCAGATGTGTTTGAATGAAAACCAGCAGCAAGAAGTAACAGGCAAAACCATAAAAAGTGTATAATAGGCAAGAAAAAAACATTCACATTCCTCTAGCCTCCTTCTAACATCACTGGAATGTTAGGAGACCTTTTAAGTAATCGCAAACATTATGAAATGGAAGAGGACATAAAAGAAAATGTTAATACCTCAGGAGTGCTCCGGTCCTTCCTAACTTTCTGCACTAGGGCATGAACTTCATGTATACTTTGGCATCCAGAATCTTATAAAATATTTTCTTTGCATATGCCAAGATTTTATCTGTTCATTTTAGCTTGGACCTGCAGGATTGCTTGCAAAATGAAATTGGAAAAGGGAAGCGAGAGTGGAAATACACAGTTAAATTCTCCACTTTATTCCACCATAAGCATTAGGTTGTGGTTAAGAAGAATACAGATTACGATTGGTGGAAAACGAAGCCAAACAACCTCCTTTTCCCAAACAGTAAAATGTATTCTTGGCCAAAGAAACAATTTAAATTAGGCTACAGACATTATTTATCAAATGCTGTCAATTTACATGGTCCTTGTACTCTCTAGAGGGCCTCATAGTTTAAAGCCCAAATCCTGAAATGAGATCTGCTTGGGGGAACCCCTGCCCCTATGCTGCCTTCCAGCCCCAGCAGGTCCCTATGCAGACACAGAGCATCACATTACAAGACAGGGACCCAACTGACATTAATTGTACCAGGTAGCTACTAATTAAGTTGATACACAAACCGGGGCAAGTTGCCAGACAGACCGCTTTGAGCATAGTCCCCTGGTCCAAAAGCCGGTATGGAGTGCTTTCAGCAAAGTAACCCTTCCCAGCATAGTTTCTTCGTTTGCTAATTTCATTCATTATGCCAAGAGTGAGTTTGTTTGACTTCTCTGGGAAATGGGCTTGTGCTTCTGAAGCAGACAAAAACACTGCAAGGAGACGCCGCACTTTTCAAACATGAATTATGTTTCTGGTGCTGGCCAAGTGAGAAGATAAAATACGCATTCATGCCGAAACTGTGGGTTTGAATTCTTTTATCTTAGACGTAAAAAGAAGGTCTCCCCGGAGTAACTCTTTGACCTGAAGTGTTTGTGGAAAGTGGCCTTACAACCTGAGAAGGCTCGCTGGCCAGGTTAGCAGAACTATGTAATTGGCATTTGGAACTAAACACTGTGCTCACGAGTAACAAGGTTTGTTGCTGGTTTTATTAGTAGCAGCGTATTTTTTACAAGACAAGATAAAAATGAGTACCACTTGTAGAAAATGGAAGAGATGGCTTCTCTGACTGAGCCAAACAGGGGTGGGTGAATAATGACTTTTCTAAGACTCTGTCAAAGACCAACAGCTTCCTAGCACGAGTAAGACTTGATGACTGCCAGTCTTTAACCTATGCTAAAAGGTTTTCATAGTGTACACCAGCCTTCAGCCTCACATTCTCTACTCAGTGTCAGCCAAGTGTAAATTATATGCTTTACTGAAATGTGTCTTTACTTCTAAATAACTCTGAAGTCACACAATGTAAATTAATAGAGTTAGTACTGAGAACCCAAATTATTTGCTGTGGTGGGCAGATCTGGGACAATCTCTGTGTGGTCAGTCTGACCAAAGATGTGTGTATTGCCACAAAACTTGAGGGCTGATCTCTGCTATCACAAAGGTTTATGAATAGATTTCCAAGCAGAGGGAGGGAGAGAAAGAAGAGTTCAAGGTTCCTGGTACACAGTTGCTCAGCATTGTTTATGTACTGAATTAGATAACGTGCATTTTCACATCCCATTTAACTGAATGTATCCAAACATGGTAACTTCAAAGATAAATATTTAAAAGATTTTGAGCAACCACAACTATTGCATTTTTTTGCCAAGTGCTAAGGTAAAAACACGGTTGCTGTTCTGAATAAGGATTTTCTTTCTCCCTGGTATGTTATCAGTCTTAAAATTGCTACTTAGAACCCAAACAAATACGGCTTTGAGACCCATACATTGTTTTTACAAGTGGAGTTCTTGAAACCAAGTTGTATGTTGTGTGTATAACCGATTGATTTATTCTGCAGTTTTGCTACCATCATAACCTTGTGTTCTGTAATTCACGGACTGCTTTGTCCTTTGGGCTCTTTGAAGCTTACATTGCAAGGCTGCTGCCAGATTTTTCAGTAAGTAAATCAGTAAAATTAGATAAGCTCCACTTTGATTGATGAAGGTGTTGGAGATTATCTTGCTGTGGTATGCAATAGCTCAATGACTCTTTACTCGTTTTGAAACAACCAACAACAAAAAGATCTGTAGAGGATTTCTTCTCTGTTACGCAGTCCTGCAGTAGATATGCCTTAATGAGGCGCTGCCACCAAGGTGGGCATGTCTGCGTACTGCTTTCCTATAGCCCTGCATGTTCCTCAACTGCATATTCCAGCATGGCATTTTTTTCCCAAAGGGACACATCCCATCAGTATGAATTTTGAACTCCATTTAACCTTCTATTTCCAAGCTTTCATGTCTATTTTAGTTACCTCTCCAGCCTTTTGCTTAAAAACCCTTTATATGTTTTATATATTTGTATCTGTATTTGATATACCAGCTTGTTTTGACCTTTTATGCCAGGTATCCATCTATTATATTCTTTAAGAAGTTTTTCATACATGTTTTGATGGGAAACTAGGGATACAGATGTGACAGTGCATTAATAACAGGATCCAGATCTGTGACTAAGTCAGATCCAATGTAGGGCAGCAGTTCAAAGTTACTGTTGTTCTGTGGCCCATGTGAAATGAGTCTGCAGATTTGTTTTATTTCTCGGTAGACAGAAAGCTGTAAATTGGTGATGAGGTAAGCCAGAGGATGAAGTAACGCATAATCTGAATTGCATTCACGGCCAGGCTGACTGGCAGCAATGGGGCTCAAGGAAAGCTCTTCAACCTGTGCTCCGACTCCTTACGTGGGCTCTCTGCTTCACAGTCTGGAGCTTTCCCGGTAGACGATATCTATTTTACCTCAATACCCATTTCAGTCACCTCCCACTTAAGGCTGACTTATATTTGCACTGTAGAAAGACTGGCGCCCTTACTTCGACTCCATCCTTCAAACTAAGAACTGCCTCTCTCAGATCCACTTGACTCCATTAAGGCTTAAATAATGACGGGCTGATTAGTAGATGTGATACTAGTATGATCTCAGTCTCATCCAGAAGAATAGAGTGAGCTAGCTGTTTGGGAAAAGAAATTCTTAAAAAAATGCAAGTGTTGCCTTTAACTGAAGTATTCGGTAGTTTTTTGGACAATGAAATGTAGGCAAAGTATCTCCCTGGCAACTGGTGATGTAACACTGGTACCCCAGTCCCATCCGTGAGGGATTCCCAGCTGCAGTCATTAGTGCTCACCTACGCCCCGGTGCCGTAATCTAGCAGGCACGTGTTACTGAAGCCATTCGCTTTAAGAGATCAGATGTTTTCAAATGAGGAGAGGGGATCATCTCTGGAGAAATCTGAATTTCAATTATTTGCTTTATTATATAATTACATTAAACACAGCAGGTCTCTTCTGGTAACTCCATACGGTATCTGCGTCCCTCTTGGAGAACTGTCACAGCAAACGCGGCATGTGGAATGGCACCCGAGCTTGCACGGCCACGAAACCCTGCTGCTGTCCGCCTGCCTGCAAACTGAAACGTGCTGGGGGCAGCAGAAACCTGAAGAGCACAGCATTTCGGGGTCAGGGAAAACTGGAGTTCACCTCTGCAGGGATGGGTAGTTCTCGTCTCCTCGAGGAGCAGCCTAAGAGGAATCTGCTCTTGGCCTTTATGTGGACTTTGGTCCCTTTCCCTCATCTTCAGAGCCCCGAGGGGGCTGCAAGTGCTGAATTCACAGCAGTGAGATGTTTTATGGACAGGCACCTACGGAAGGGACAGAGACTCTCTTTGAATAAGCCCTGACACCCACTGCCTGAGTGCTGCAGACTGGTACATATGATGGGACCAAGAAATAAACGTCTCAGTTCCCTGTCCCGAGGCCCTAACCTGTACTATAATACCGGGACTAAGACAGTACATATCTTGCTCCCAGCCACTTGAAAGGGGGCTGGCCTAGTTGCTTCTCAAAGTGTGTTTTCCATTAGGCAACTCTATACAAGTTTTTGAGTCAATGAAGGTGACGTGGAAAAACAAATAAGAAAATTTAGAAAAGACAAGATCCAGATATTTTAATTTTTTAAAGAAATCTACACAATGGAAATAACTGCAATTTAAATGAAAGTACACTTTTTTTTTTCTTAGCACTACTATTCTTGTCAATGGAAAAAAAAAATCATCTCAGCTTATTATTACTGTGGTCAAAACCAGCTGCATCCAGAAAGCCAATGTTTTCAATGATAATCTAACAAAAATAACAACTTATTCTCTGGTGTGTTACTTGTTTGAATTTTATGGTCTCCAACTCAAACTGTGAGCTCCTTGTGAAGCGCTGCTGGCACTCGCGCCCACGAGGAAATAGGATCCATTCTTACCCGGGACAAGCAAGCTCCTCTGTGCCGTCCTGCTCCTTCAGTGCTGGTATCACCACAGACCCAGAGTATGCCGCAAACACCCCTCCTTCAATGGCCTGCCCTCCCTTGCAGATTTTAACTGACTCAGTAACACCAGGAATTCTACTGGACTTCAGTCACCTTGCCAAAGAAGATGATGAACAACAGAAGAGAGGCTCATCCTAGCTGAACTCAGTTCAAATTTCAGCTCGCCTCTTCTGTCCCCAAGCCTGTTTGCCCCCTTAGAATGTCAAGAAAAAAAGAAACAATGTATAATCTAATATTTTTAATTTTATGTACAGGAATATAACGTTATGGGAACTTTGTACATGAAATACATACAGTATTTAAACATGAAAATCAGCTAGGTAAGAATTTACATTAGCAATGAAACTGCTTCATGTGCAGCCCAGTTAATACTTAGTTTAGATCTGTATTTTATTGGGGAGATATTTTAATAGTTTACAATCATAGAAACATAAACATTTAAAACAAGACTCTATAAAATAATTTACAGAAACCCTACCATCTACACTGAGAGAAAGGGCGTATGTCTGTGAGTTTTGTGTGTGAATAACAAGGTGGACAAATGATGTATCTCAGCCTTTTAAGTATAAAATAATTTAGAAGCAGTTCATGCAATATGGAAGCAAAGGAGTGCCAGTTCCTTCGAGGTTTCCTGCTACCTTGGACATCTACTGAGCCATCACATGTGGGTCACCGGACACATGATAATACCGTTGCCAGATGCCACCAGAGAGCACCAGCCTCAGTTCCTCAAATTACTTATGTAAACATAAATATACAAGTTGATATCTTTTCTGCACAGTACAAATACAGGTCACAACTTCTCAGCTGTGCAAGTAGTCAATCCGCATACTTGGAAGTAGGTAATGTTCAGACGGAACTTCCATATATTTCTGTGTACAGGGGCACTAACAGAACTTCCTCGTTTTCACCAGTTTGCTCTGATATTTCACAGAGTGCCCGCCGTGCCCTATCACATAAACGTCCAGCAGGTAGGACTTGCCAGGCTGCAGGCCTCTGATTGTCTCTGTGGTCACTGCTTTCTGGATGTTCTGACTGTGGAAGTATTTACAGAGAACCTTTTCCGATTTCTTCCTCGTATCTGGACCCAAGCACTGGTTCTGCTCCCTTTTCTTCTGCTCTTCATTGTAATTGTCATCCACTTCCCTTTTGTAGATGCAGAATTTGTTTCTCTCCTGCGTGCCCAGCCACGCCACCGTGACCGAAGAACACGTGCGGAGTTTGTCAAAAGCTTTGATTCGCGTATCTTCAGGAAGAGAAGGAAACGACTGCTTGTTAGGCCTTGTTGTAGCCAGGATCTTCAGCATAGAAGCACCTTTTTTGCTTCCTTTCAGCCTAATGAGATATTTAGCTTTTGCTTTTCCCCGAAGCTGGAACTGCCTCACACCCTCCACGTTTTGAGACAAGAGGAGTTTTCCATCTCTTCTAACTTGGATCTGAACAGCATCCAGGCATGAATGAATGGAGAAGGTGACTTTTTGGTGAGACGAAACAGGAGCAAACCGTAGAAATTTGGCTCCCTTTCTCTTGATGAATACATCTGTAACTTTGCCATCCTTCAGTTCAACTGTTTTCTGCTTAGCCTCCTCCTTTGTTCTGGCAAAGGTGCCAATGTATGCGGTGCTCATGTTGCTGTTGGTATTTACTGCAAACATGTCAAAGTAGTACTGCGTATCGGGCTTCAGGTCAGACACTGTGAAGATGTTCTTGTTTCCAATACAAACTTTATGCAGGTCAACTCTCGGCTTGGACGATGTTTGGCGCCCAAACTTTGATGATGATTTTAGGAAACCACGTTCTTTGCCAGAGTTGTTGTCTGAGGGGAAGCCAAAGTGGGCAAAGTCAAAGGGACTGAAATCCAGACCTGGTTTTGGAGCCATCATGAAGGCATCATCAGAACTGAGCTTGGCTTCAACAGCACAGAGGCTTTTGAAATTGTGTTCTTTATTGATGACTATGCAATACTGAATTGGCTGTTTCAGTAAGGAGGCGGTGGGACTTGGTTTCCACGCCAGCGTCACTGTTGTACGTCCCAGAGAAGTGACATCGATTCTAGGATCGTAAGGTAATTCAGGATAAGGTTGGTCCGACTCTGGAGTAGTGGTTGCGTACACTTTAAAATGCGTATCTTTCTCTGTCGACAGCAGATCTAGTTGGTACAAACCAGACGGGGAACTAGCGGACACAAAGTACTCAACATCGTTGCCTTTGTAAGAGAACAGCTCTGTGCCTTCCTCGTTAGTAATCTGCTGTTTCTGTTGCTCAAGAGGTTCTGGTTCACCTAGGTTACAAGCAAAGAAAAACATTTGTACAGGCACAATCTGCAAATATGAGAAAATAAAACTCTAACAGACACTTCATGTAAAATACAAAAGTGAGATGAAAAAGGAAGGGTTTATCTTCTGAGGAAGATGTAATCAGTGCTTCTGTCAAATCAGAGAGGGAAATTGGTTTGGCACTCGGGTTAAAACCAAATGCAACAGAAATTGCACCTGACCAGTATTAATGGACTCTCCTGAATGGCAGCTAATACCTCTACTACAGTATTTCAAGCACCCAACTGGGAGATGCCATACAGTTGTTCCCCAGGGGGAACTGACTCTGCTGCCTGTTTCTGGGCTCAGGCCCTTAGCTTTGGCCCTCTGAGTCACGCTAAAATTTTGTGCCTAAATACAGTGGGGGCCAAAGGTGTGTATACCATACAATGTGGTGTGTATGATATTTTAGCACTTGTGTGAGAGGCTCTGGAAGCCAAAGACCTTTTCTCTCTTGAGTAGCAGTTACATGACGATTTCCAGATACACTCCACGTCTACAGACAAGTCCCCTCAAAGGGGTGAGCCCAGCCCTGCTGCAATGCCAGCCCCATCTCTCCAGTTCTTATCTTGTGTACACAGCTCACAGGAGAACCCCCGTGAAACCGAGTTACTATGGGCAAACAAGAGTTTGCTGTGGCAGCATCCAGCGCACTCTCTATAACCTCAACTTTTACTTTTACCTTTTTACAGCCCTTTTCCTCGTCACATTGCTACCTGCTGCAAGTTTCCTGCACAACAGCAGGACCAGGGCTGAAGATCCAAACAGTAGGAGATCATAAAGATGGGCCTGCTGCGAGACTCAGCATCACACTGAGACTGGTTTGAAGGGCTTCAAATCCAGGAGAAAAGCGGGTCTCTGAGGCGCAAGGGAAGTCTTTGATGGTTTGTTACCTGAACCTTCTCCACTGGCTTCTTCTGGGAGCTCTTGCACACTCAGTTTCCACTCCAGGGGGGCATCACATGGTGTTACTGTCACTGCCAAGGGAGTGTTGTCCTCTTCAACCACAAAGAAAAACCTAGGGGAAGGTTAACAGACCCGTACATCAATAAATCCTGATGGCAGCTGACCAGCAGGGACTGGCTTGATGTGATCAAGGTTGATCTTGGTGGGGCAAGAGACAAAAGCGTCACTTACAGGCAAGTGTGTGCAGAGGGAATACAGAAAGGCTGGTGGGTGAGCGCTAAGGAGGTGAGGGAATTCCCCACCTTAACGCGGCGCTGCAGAGCTCACACATTGCTTGTCAAGACATGGCAGAGGGGTTTCTGGCCTCCTGCCCTCCCCTCCCTCAGCTTCCCTTTTTACCCTTTCACTAACTACATACAGTATAAATGGTCACAAAAGTATAAATGAGGGAAACGGGATCTTTCCTGGAAGTTAGGGATATGCTTTTCAATGCAGGACACACGTTTTATGCTCTGGCCAGGTAAGGGCCCTAGAAGCACATATAGACACATACACATTCAGCTGTCCTCCCAAGTGCCCCCCAAGCACTACACATAACTTATTGTAAAATGTTTCTCACTGATGGAGGCTGAAGGAGGCGTATAATATGAGGAGGAAGGTGGCACTACTGGTCTTCCCTCAACTCTTGGAGCCTCAGTCTAACCTCAGTATTTTCTGACCCATAGGATCAAGGTTGGGAAGTGGAGAGTTCAGACCAGCCTGGCTTATGCTGCTTCTTCAAAGCACAATATGAAATAATGAAGAGAGACAAGTGTGGTGGGGTAAGCCTGTAGTTTCTAATTTCCTTCCCGCTCCCTTTGCCTCCAGACATGGTTAGTGGCCCCACTTCAGGGAACTTCTGTGGTCTGTGGGAGCTCTGGGCTTATCCCAGAAATCAAATAAATTGGATAGCCCCTCAGCTGGGGAGGCCAGATGGGGATGGAAACTCACATAGTTACTTACTTCACCAGACAGAACACTGGCATTTCTACTTCTCCGGTTAGGATCCAATTTTTATTTCAAAACACCCATCAAATAAAGCCATTATCTTCAAAGTACAGCTTCCTCACTTGAGCCAGCCAGAAATACCTTTTAGGCGTGTCTCGGAAGAGGTAGCTGCTAATTTCGGCTCCATCTGGGATGACTGATGAATCATGAAAAAACGCTTTGTCCCGGATCTGCATTTGGAAGAGCTCCTCATCTCTGGTAGGTAACTTCTGGGGCCTGGAGCTGAGTGGCAGCAGCAGCAGCAGCA
>NW_009258887.1:1265936-1269932 GCF_000687185.1 Egretta garzetta
TGGGGGCCGCAGGCGCCGGCAGCAGCAGCAGCGGGCAGCGCAGCAGGAGCATCCTACAACAACAACAGGGGGTCCCACCTGAGGAGGGCAGCAGGAGCTGCCGCCAGCTCATCCCAGGACAGGTTTATTTGTGACCCGCGGCCGCTGACTTGGCTAGCTGCGAACCCGGGTGGCTGTTGGGGGCCGATTTACTGCTGAAACGCAGGCATACCTATAACAATGTCTCATGCGCTTTGTGTTTTGCAGGCACCTTCACTGTACTGCCGTACAAGCACTAGGAATACACGTTGTAAGGACTAAGCTTGCATCGTCACAGCGCTTGGGTAAAGTATGTAAATAAGATTTTTTCCATCTTGAACTGTAATTGAAAGCAAGCCCACGCACTGGTTGCACATTGGTACCTCTCCCTCTCATCAACAAAGAGCAAAAGCCTTCCACATGCTTTGATGAAGCTACAGTTTGGTGTTTTGCCATAGCAGAAATAGAGCTCGCTGGACCTGGGAGCTAGAGTAAGCACAGAGCAGATGGAGGGCACATCGACCTCACTTTCCGCAGGAGATTCTGGTTGGGCTTCTAACAATCCTTTGAAAAGTAAGTATTTCCAGTGAAATTGTTCTTTATAAAAATAGTGAATTAGGAAAACATGTGATATAAACCCACACATATTCAAAGCACATTGGTATTAGCATGCAATTCAGCAGGGCTTAATTCTCAAGCCTGATGGGAATTGCAAAACACAAAAGCAGAGAATCCCTTACAAATTAGGCATAATAATTCATAATCTCAGCCTTTCATTATTATGTCTACAAGTAGGTCAGTAATGACTACCCTAACATATACAGTGGGACAGGCTGGAAATCTCCTTTCAGTACAGTAGATGATCTCATATGTAATGGCTCTGGTATGGGGAGGCGGTAGGGGGGAAACAAAGCCCATTCCTAGTACAAGTATAACGAATTTAAATTGCTAAATGTTTTTTGTTTTTTTTTTTAAATTAGAAAAAAAAGAGGTTTAGACCATTACCTAAACTGTGTTAGCCACTGGCTTTGGGACAAAAAGCTGAGCTGGCAGGAACAGTTTTATCTTGTTACTTGGCTGAATGTGCAGTCATGCACCACTCCTTGTACTGCACTGTAAGTTAACTGTGGCTTTATAACAAATTCTTTTTACCTTCAAGATCAAATCTGCTGTTGAGATTGTTTTTTTCTTCCCCTCCACTTGACCTTTCCCTAAAATTTTATGTAACAATAGCAAACATAAAGCTTCTTGAGAAGTGGCACAATGTAGTCTAAGCCATAATAAAATTGCTCTTCCCCTTCAAGCACTTCATGAAAATATAAACAGGCGCCCCAGAGGGAATCCCCAGCAGCTTCTTCCTTCCCCCTCCCATGGCTTTACCTTCCAAAAACCCCAAAGGAGCCACTGGCGGCCAGTGTGGTCACAGCACAGGACCCTTCTTCTCACCCCAGCCCACCCCCTCTGGCCCTTTGGGAGCTTTCAGCCAGAACCCCTCCCCGGCAGCCCCAAAATCCCCATGTGCCCCTTCCCGCTTTCCTCTTCACAGAGGCAAGTGGCCAGCAGCCTACCAGCCTCTGCCGCCCTCATCATCACCACGTCCCTGCCAAAGCTCTGCAAGGCCTGTGGAAGGCTGTTTTCACCCTCATATTGCTTCCTCTGCCTCAACATCGCTGTCAGTTAATTGCTCCTTCCACCAGCGGCGCAGGTGTCGTGTCCCCCCCCAATCCCTCCCTTCCTCTCCACTGTCCCAGGCCCCCCTTACCTCGGCTCATTCCCGCCCTGCTTTCTACTGTTTTCTCCCACTCGTGCTGTCCAGCTCAGTCCCTGTCCTTCATCTCTCTATTTTCCCATGAAACTGGTGATGCAAGAGGGAAGAGAAAATACGTAGCAAACCCCAGAATATCCGTAAGCCACAAGTGGTGCGTACTGAAAATTCCCTCACCAGGGTGCCATTCTATCTTCGCCTCTTTTCGCTCGTGCCTTCCCTCACACCGAAGGCTGCTACGCCTTCCTCCGCTTTCTCCCTCCCCATCCCGCTTCATATTCCTGTGTTTGCAGCCAGATCCTCCCCTTCCAGAGTGGAAAACCATAGGAAAGACAAAAGCGAATGCTTGAGGTTCACCTGGCAGAGTTTCCCCCATGGTCATATCCCAGGTGGGCACGGAGACCGCGGAGAAGCCCCGTTCCCCCCGCGAGCAAGCGGCAAGCGTGCCGGGGAGCCCTGCAGTGAGCTTGCCGGTCGATGGCCCTGCCGACTTGCAGGGGAGCCCTGCCTGTGCCGAGGCTGCCAAAAGTTATTTTGCAGTCGGAGAAGGCTGCGCCCTTATTTATTCAGCGATAACCTGGTGACAGCAACACACGGCAGCGGTTCCCTGTTCGCAGGGCTTGTAATGCTTCATCTCCGGCGCTCACAGGTCTCAAATTGTGCGCTTCGTTATTGTTTGGGATGGTTTAATAACAGGTTATTGCAGTGCTCTGCCCTACGGAAGGGAAAGGAGTAAAGGGCTTTACCTAAGACATGCAATTGCTACTTACAGTTAAATCCTGATTTAGCCTTCCCGTTGTTTGTCAAAATTTATCCCAACCGGGTCCTGACTTAGCTTTTGATGACAACAGACATATTTCCTCAAATTCAGACTGAAGTGTTGATACTTATCAGCAAAGTTAATGACATTTGACCTCCTGGAGCAAAGATCGTAAGTCAAAATACTTGCTGACTTGAGTCACCAAAGGCAGCAGAAACCTCCTCTCACACAAAGCAAGATGAGTTTCGTGTGCTCTGACACGCTGTTTATTGATTTTTCAAGTATTATCGTTGGCCAACAGGGAAGAAATGCTTTCCAGCTTAATCACAACAGTTACAGCAGATTATTTGGTTAGGTAAGAAACCCTGACACTTTCTGCAGACAGCATCCTCCACATGAACCCCTTGAAATTGCAATCTTGTGTATTCCCATAGTCAGTTCCAGTGCAATGTAACCTCTACTAAAATAAACGATTTTTGATTATAGGACTACCCAGGCTAAGCTTGACTTCTTAAATAATTTCACTAGCTAATTCACTTTAAAAACTCCTGTCCCTGTTAACAACTGCGGCGTAACGACAAGGTACAGATTTGTCTCCGGTTTCTTTACGCAACTGTAAAAGCATTTTGGCTTAAAAATTACAAAAGACCTGTGAAGGTTAGTTCTGTGATCCCTGCCCAGCCTGGGCAGGCAGCACTGTCCTATCCCATACATGAAATAGCTTGCAAAGTTGTCAACTGTTACTGGGGGAAAAAAAAAAAAAAAACCAAAAAGTTTTATAATCATTGCTTTCAAGCGAATAGGATTTTGAGTGCTTTCATTTTCACATATCCAACCTCAGGGGCTGAAAATGGGCCCAATTTTCATGCATGACACTTCCAAAAGCGGGACACCTCAACGGCAAAGAGGCATCCAAAACTCACTCACAGTTTCTGGAAACTGCTGTCAGTGTTACACCACCCTTTCACACCAGTTAAACAGATTTTTATTTTTTTTTGCAGCGCACTCATTATAATTTGGCAGAGTTTTAAGCTAAATCCTCTATAGTTTACTCATGCAAAACATCAAGGGGAAAGCAAAAAAATCATTTATTCGCCCCACGTTTCTTTCCAGGGAAGTTCACCGCTGGGCAGTGACTTTGACGGAGTCCCTCAGAAAATGCACTTGCTAGATGCGAGCCTGGGAATTCGTGCTCTCCCACCCAGCCCTCGGAAACTTCCAACAAATGATTTCCTTGTCTCGGTGTGCCATGGTCTGAACGAGTTTCATTTTTAGAAGCCAGGTACAAGCTGAGGCCTAAGCGCTGCCCTGTAAAGCCATACAAATTATGTGAAATATGTTGTGTGATTGTTTATTCTCCAGACTGTGCCACCTCCTAAATGCCTTTTATTCCCTCTTCTACAAGTTCGTCTTGTTTTCTTTTCTTTTAAACTCTGAATAAATATTTTATTGA
>NW_009258887.1:1269943-1272758 GCF_000687185.1 Egretta garzetta
TGACTGGAGGGATTTGCCTGCTGTTTATCACTGAATTTAAGAGAGCGCCAAAATAAACAGTCCTAAGTGAAATAATAAGCACCGTTTTCCTTCTCCAGGATTGCAAAAGTGCCCTCTAATGGCCCGTCTTTACCTCTTGCTTTTTCCCCAGACTCTCTCTAAACAGAGCCTTAAACCCGAGCGTGAAGGTGAACCTGCCACCCCGGCCCCCTGGATGAGGCTGACGCTGGCCGCCGGGCGAGGAGCAGGGGCAGAGCGGTGGGTACGGGACAAAGCTGGCACCCCTGGTCGCCAGGGGGGTCACACCCTGGCACAGGGGAAAGGGATCACTCGCCAGCCCGGCCGTGCCAGGACACCGACCTTTCCGGCATTGCTAGAGGGGAGGGAGATCCCATGCAGCAACCGCGCGCACGGCACGAAATGAAAGGTAAAAACCCACGGCACGAAATGAAAGGTAAAACCTGCCACAGCTTGGAGGGACCAGGATGGCACACGCAGATGCCAGCGGCTCTAGACCAGCAACAAGAGCAACACTGAAGAATGTCCTTGAGAAAACACAGCTTGCTTGTATATTCTTTCATTTCCAAAAGAAAGGGGAAAAAAGGCTTTCTTTTTTTCTTCCTTATCTCTTCCCCCTTCTTTTTCCTTCCCTGCAGGCTGACCCACTCTGGGGAGGAAAAAGGCTTTCTTTTTTTCTTCCTTATCTCTTTCCCCCCCCCTCCCCCTTCTCTTTCCTTCCCTGCAGGCTGACCCACTCTGGGGAGCCAGGCTGTGAGCAGGGAGCATCCAGGGGGTCCCCATCTCCTCCCAGGTAGTGCTGTTCCGGGCCCACCTTCCAGCTGGATGGGGCTGCCCAGTTTGGCCCACTGGATGCTGGGATGCCAAGCCTGGGAAGGCTGGGCAATGCCAGGACAGCAGCAGTTGTGGCACCTGGCTGGGGTTTCCTTTTAATTTTAACCTGGAAGGCGGCGGTCCTGTCCCCAGGTGAGCAGCTCCTGGGCTGCACAAACACCGCGGTAGCAACAGCCACACCGCAGAAGAGATTTACTTAATGAACCTGCACGTATTTATCTCAATAGATCTCCAGATGAAAAACGCGTGCTGTACATTTGGAGTGGGATATAAATTATTTTAAACACCTCAACATTCACCACCTTGCTGGAGGTTTTTCTTTTCCTTCAGAAAGTATAAACAAACAAAAGCAGCTGTCTGGCCATTTTATAAATTTGAGCTCTAAGCACATACATTAAAATTCTCGTTAAATCGGATCATGGATTTTACGATGATTACAATTCATTCCTATCTGTTTAATGAGTTCCCCTTGGGCAGTCAGCCTGACCCGACCCTTCCAAAATCCCACGTACACAAGCCCCGCTGTTCAACCTTTAAGACCTTTGTGTAACAAACTTCATCTGTACCAAAGGCCTGCAAATACCTGGGTGAACTGCAATTCTAAGCAGAAATGGAGAGGATAATGGGATTTGCAACCAGCTGAGGTTCTGAGTTGGGGGACAAATTAGCCGGAGCTGCTGCAGCACCCCGCGGGCTCTTCCCGCAGGCTGCGGGATCAGCAGGGTGGGTGCATCCTCAACCAAAGCCAGAAACAGGTGGCCTCGGGGGCAGATAAAATCACCCCATTTTTTATGCAAGGCCGTTTTTTTTCCAGCAAAATACAGCGGTTGGGCAGGGTGTACCCCAGGGGGAGGCTCCCCACTGACACCCCATCACAGAAATCCCACCCAGCAAGCCGCAAATCCATTTTCTTCGGCTGTTTGGGATCAAAGCAGCTGTGTGCTCCTGTTGGGACTTCACTGTGCTCTTATTTCACGGCAGACACGCGCGCTCACAGGAAGGCTCAATGTCACCAAGTACACCCCTAAAAAGGGAGCAAGAGCAGGAGATTCACCACGCGCAATGCCCGTGCCATTCCCCAGTCATCTGCAAGTGCCTTGATCTATGGAAATCATTTGCTTTACTTCTCAGCTGTCTGCAGGTCACAGAGACCTGTAAAGGATTTACAGTGACAAAACAAAATAAAGACCTGGGTTTACCTGAAGCAAACGCATCTGGAATAAATAAACCCTCTTGTTTAATTACAGAGAGTGGAAAGTGCATGACTGTAATTTAGTGAGGATAATTTCAAGGCACTGCCCGCCACAGTGCTTTTGTGTTGCATTTCTTCTCTTTTTATTGTATGGATGATTAACTTTTTTCCCTCCTTACATCCTATTTTTAACCTCTGGTGTGTTGGGGGGGATTTTTTATTGTTTACATTACCCATGCTGCATCTTGTAAGCCTGTAGATTTACTGATGTGATTTAAGCCCAGCTTTGGAAAGAAAAGGGCACTGTGTGACAACTTTGACTTAGAGGAACGCTGCAAGTAAAGAAGCTGTGAGCTTCTCCGTTACACACTTCATTTCCAGAGATATAGAACACAAGTATGTTCACCTCAGCGTACAGAGTTATCACCTCAGCAACAGAGGAGTTTAAAAGCGCCTACCAATTTTGATTATAATACAGATTTTAATGTGCAAACAAGGAAAAATAATACCTGTGAAATTTAAGTATTTACTGGGAGCTGCTCTGTTTGTTTGTTTAGGGGGAGACCAGAGGGGAAAAGTGAAGGCCTGCCATTTAGTTCTTACTATTCCCTACAGGATCTGGAAATCCTTTGGTATGCTTTTCATTTGGGTGGGTTTGGTTTTGTTTTGTTTTGAAAACAGCACTCTTGAAAACCTGTTGTCTGGTCCTGCCTCGTGCCTGGGGAAAAGCAAGGGCCACGCAGGGCTGGCAGAGCCTGGGCAGGAGCTCGG
>NW_009258887.1:1272779-1275664 GCF_000687185.1 Egretta garzetta
CCGGAGATGTGCACCAGCCCAAAGCCTTTCCCTTCAGGACGGCAGAGGGGGGACGAGGAACGCAGCCCCAACAGGGATGCGGGGGCATATCGCTCTCTCTGTGGATTTTAAGGAGAAATATTTTTGTGTGGCACCACAGCCGGCTTGACATGGCAGCTCCCGTTGGCAGGACCAGCTGTAACTGGGAGGGCAGGAGCATTTACGGACCTGTAATCCGTGGATTAAAGCTCCCTAAGTACGCACGGACATGATGGACTATAATGGTGCCTTTGAAGCATTTAGGGTCCACCGTGTCAATAATCTGTGGATTAACCGACCGCCTCTTGCAATTCCAATTCAACCCGCGATTTTCCTTTGCTGGGAGTATTGTTTTAGCCAAGCAAATCACAGTAGCATGGGGAAAAAATCCAACTATGTAAAAACAAGAAGGTATGAAGAAACAAGAGTGCATTTCCACCAAATCTTAACAACAGTGGCAACAAACTAAAACTTGAGGGAGAGGTTAACTCCGAAAGAGTAACATTGTAAGATGCAGAGCTGTCTCAAATTAGACATGTTGAAAAGCAAATATACTCAGGGAGATATGGTATCAAAAATCAAATTTTACATGGACTATTTTGTTTCTAAACTGAGCCTTATTTATTTTTCTACTTTTAGTGGAAACAGATTCAACTCTGATTACATCAAAATCGCCATCCTGGAGCTGGTGGCAGCTGGATGCTTCAGCCAAGCCAGGAGGTGCCATTTGGGACACTGTGAGGAAATGCCTCGTAGTTTTTCTTTTTTGAATGAGAGACCCCATACCAGCGCTCCTCTCCTTCACAGCCATCTCGACCCATGCGACTCAGCGGTGAGTGTCAAAACCAAACAAACAGCGAGTCCCCAGCGGCATCTGTTACAATGCTGTGTTGTTCTCTCATACCTCTCCTTGCGAGGGGATGGCAGTGGCACGGGAAGGAGCGATGTGCTGGGGCACAGGGTGGCAGCCAGCTGGTGGCTCGTCCCCCCCCGTCCCGAGCTCCACTTCCCTTGGCCGCTCCTGCACAGGCTGGCCGGCATCCTTAATGCCGTACCTGCTCATCCTCCCAAGCCCGTACAAAATCCCCGGGTGGCTGGATGTCACTCACGAGAGGGCAAGCCCCACAGGATGGGTGACTGGCACCAGCTCTTCCAGAGGAAAATCTGATGTCAGATGCTCAACTCAGAGAAAGGGAATTTCTTCCACAGTCTCAGCAGGGTTTGAGCCCCTGGTAGGAGAAGTAAGATAAGGCAGAGAAATCTTTAGTCTGCACAACCCCAAGCCATTTAAGATAACCAACCCTAAATGCCACGCAGCTCTACCAGAAATCTTTTACTGCAAGATCTGGAGGTGTTTTATAACAGAGAGTAATTACTATCCCCTTGTTACAAGCAATAAAAGTGGGGCAGCGACTTTCCTTGTTCAAGGAAATCCCAATATAATCCCTTCCTTTAATCATAAAACAATAGCTACTTTCCGCGGCCAAGTCATTCTGCCTTCAGCACGGCTCTCAGTGTATGTTACTGTCTCTCCATAATGAACTTCAGCAAGGGGATTAGCGGGGAGGAACACATACGAACAATTACAAATGACAACCAACACAAGCACGTTGGTATTTGGTACGGAATTTCCCACTGTTTCTCTGGAATACTTCTGAGTGACATTATGAGCGAGTGCCCTTGCCAAAACCCACAAGGGACGAGGATGACTGAAGTGTCAGGGTATGATAAAGAGCAGGAGCAGAACCGGGGTCCGTGCATCCTGCCGTCGCATCCTCAAACCACCCGGGCTTACGGCTGGAGGTTGGAAAGGCCACTGGAAAGTGCAAGAACATGAAAACAAAGTCATTAACTGCCGAAGGAGTTAAAGTTGCTTGAGCCATTCCTAGGGCCTGGGGATATCGCTCGCCTGACAGCTGCGGGTGGCCAGCAAGGTGTTGGTTAAAGGGGAGAAAACAAGGGGCAGGGGCAGTGACAGGCAAGGGGCTGCAGGGCACTGATGCGACTTGCAGGGCAGGAGCAGGGGGAAGCCGAAGCTCCGGCGGCTCCAGCAACGACCGGAGCACTCACGTTTTGTGGAGGAAAGCTGTGCCGTGAGCATGCTGGAATCGCTTACGCGCTTCTTCCCTTCTACTTTTTGGTAGATGATTAAAAAAGGGAAAATTGCTGACTACTTTGAAACCCTTTTGAGTGCACAGAGGCCAATTCCCTCAGCTTCCCCCAGACACGCAGTTTTCCTCAGCATCAGGAACACCACCACACATGTACATCGGATTACAAACCACAGCCAGCCCAAGCACATTAGTATTCATGCCCACTTCCCTACCTCTACACACACAGTTTTCCTGCGACAGCTACTCAGAAATTCTCATTTGCAATTTTACCGTATCTTCCTTTTTACTGCCTGGCATTTCCCAGTGCTACCAGGCTAACCAGTAACAACCAGTAATGCCTGCAATAGCATGGAGTAACCGCAGCAGCTCTCCAGAAAGCCCTCTGGCAGCTGGAAGGGTGAAGCAGGACAGCAGCTCCAGAAGCAACCCCTATTACGGTGTTCATGCCCAAGAGGTGATTGTCCCATCCCTAGGGAAGCGACTGCATCCCTGCGCTGCCTCCAGGACAGCGTCCTGCAGTGGTTTGCAGGGCCGGTGGATATCTCGGAGCAAAGACACAGCAACCGGAACTCTACACAGAAACTGTAGCAGGAATCTGGCACCAAATGCAATTGTAAAGTTGGATTCTAGGGTTTTTTTTTCAATCCAGGAACACTTGTAGTTAACTAGATATGGGACAAGGAGAAAATAGAATTTATATGAATGGGGGGAAAAAGTTATTTCTATTTTATTCTGTTCTTTCCTATTTTTTTT
>NW_009258887.1:1275711-1285366 GCF_000687185.1 Egretta garzetta
GGGGGAAGCCGAAGCTCCGGCGGCTCCAGCAACGACCGGAGCACTCACGTTTTGTGGAGGAAAGCTGTGCCGTGAGCATGCTGGAATCGCTTACGCGCTTCTTCCCTTCTACTTTTTGGTAGATGATTAAAAAAGGGAAAATTGCTGACTACTTTGAAACCCTTTTGAGTGCACAGAGGCCAATTCCCTCAGCTTCCCCCAGACACGCAGTTTTCCTCAGCATCAGGAACACCACCACACATGTACATCGGATTACAAACCACAGCCAGCCCAAGCACATTAGTATTCATGCCCACTTCCCTACCTCTACACACACAGTTTTCCTGCGACAGCTACTCAGAAATTCTCATTTGCAATTTTACCGTATCTTCCTTTTTACTGCCTGGCATTTCCCAGTGCTACCAGGCTAACCAGTAACAACCAGTAATGCCTGCAATAGCATGGAGTAACCGCAGCAGCTCTCCAGAAAGCCCTCTGGCAGCTGGAAGGGTGAAGCAGGACAGCAGCTCCAGAAGCAACCCCTATTACGGTGTTCATGCCCAAGAGGTGATTGTCCCATCCCTAGGGAAGCGACTGCATCCCTGCGCTGCCTCCAGGACAGCGTCCTGCAGTGGTTTGCAGGGCCGGTGGATATCTCGGAGCAAAGACACAGCAACCGGAACTCTACACAGAAACTGTAGCAGGAATCTGGCACCAAAGGCAATTGTAAAGTTGGATTCTAGGGTTTTTTTTTCAATCCAGGAACACTTGTAGTTAACTAGATATGGGACAAGGAGAAAATAGAATTTATATGAATGGGGGGAAAAAGTTATTTCTATTTTATTCTGTTCTTTCCTATTTTTTGTTATGCCTGAATCATGTAATCCACATCCTCAGCTGATTTGAGAGAAATTACGCCTTTTTCTGCCGAATGGAGAATCCAGCCCATATTACTTATGACCACACTAATACATGTTGTGCTGATAGGTGATCCCCCCAAGTTCCTTAATTATCATCAGAATCCAACTTTTTCTGATTGAACTTACTGTCCAAGCCTGGATTCGGTTTTAGTATTATCTGCCTTCAGCTCCAAAGGCATGTAAAGGAAATCTCAGGCCCTACAAGTCCTTAAGGAACCCTTACGGTGCTCTCTCGTAATGATTTGTTACGTATCACGGTAATTCACAGATGCTGTGTCTCGTTTTCCCTAGTTGGAAAAGGGTTGCTGAAAATATGTAAACATTTGTCAAGTGTTTGAAAATGAAAAGTATCAAACTTAGTGCTAAAGATCTTGTTACTTACATATTTCTACCACGCTCAGCCTTCGAGCTGGCAGACCTCAGCCACAGTCACAGCAGCAAAGACTTTCCAAGACCCAGCGTGGATATCGGCCCCCGGGCTGATTCCCACCATCCCTAGAAAGCAGTGCGCACAATTTCTTAGCCACACCATTAGCTCCGGTGACTTCTGCAGAGGCTGCGGTGGCCGAGAGCACAGGATGGCCCATGGCAAGCGAGTCACGTCACAGGGAGGACGATCAGCCTCACCGCTTCTCCCGTGTGTCAATCAGAAGAGCACCTCTTTCGCGTGCTCGCTTCTATATGCTATGTGGGTAGAAAAGGCAGGAGTTATCACGCTGGCTAAATTTTGCCTACCAGCATTTATTTATTTCTTTAGCACCCTGCTTCAAAAAAGACACAGATTCCTAGAGGGCAACTCAGTAAATTAGTGAAAATTATTAGCGAAGGACATGATCTGCTCCAAATTTCTCAACACAGCTACCTGCGGTCACTCCCTACAGTGCCTGACACTTCCCACCACCCCCACAGAAAATCCAAACTTCTGCTTCCCCAACAGCCTGACCTTTGCACAGTGGGGTGGGGGTCCCACCCAGACCTACACATGGAGGCTCCAGCCACCATTTCCTAATCCTCCCGCTAGTCACAGGGGCAAATGACAGCATCAAGTGCACCCAATGTTCACGAGGGAGCAGGGACCCTTGCAGGAGGAGAGCACCCATAGGGTGCAGGGTGGCTCCCGCAGTTACTCAAGGCAGTTGCAGCTGCTGAGAAGCAAATGACAGATTTGGGACAAGCGTGGCCAGGCGCTGGAGGAGCTATGGACCCACACAGCCCGCATGCCCACCTTGAGCCACTCAGTGGGCACTGCTCACCCAGCACGACTGAACATCTCCAGGGCTTAGGAGCCATGCAATGGAGAAAAGATTTGCCTCCAAAGTGCAAAACGGTACATGCCCAGAGAGACAGTGAAGCACAGCCACAGCAATTGCTGCCACAGGTGGGCCTACAGTCAGAGCTGATACAGGCATCTGTCTGAAGAGGTTACAAGACACCACAAGTCCAACCACAGCTCACCAGCCACCAGCCCATCACACCAAAGCAGGATAGGAACATGTTTGGGAGCTGCCAGTCTTTAGGGTGGCTTTCTAACACTTTCTGGGTTTTCTAAGCAGTGGACTTCTGCATGACCGAGCTGAACAGTCTTTCCCGAGTGTGAAAAGACAGGCGCTCTGAAGGGATGCGCCACAAGAGTTTCAAACCTGCCAGCGTCAGCTGCAGAGCTGCGATAAGGGATCTCAAAAAACAGATTACTGAAAGGGTCGGTTTCAGCTCCACTCTACTGCTGGGCCACTGTTTATTTGTCCAGGCCGGCAGGCAAAAGGTTAGTCCTTTATCTAGTTACTGTGAACAAAAGCAGAGAGAACACATACAGGCGGGTAGGTCAGACTGTCATGGGTGAGCGAACATCCAAACAACCCCAAAACCTTCAGGCCTTCCTATGGTAACCATACATCCTCAGTTGACAGGGAGAAGAAGGAAGGGAGAAGAAGGGAGAAGAAGGGAGAAGAAGGGAGAAGAAGGGAGAAGAAGGGAGAAGAAGGGAGAAGAAAATAATTTCTGCATTCAGAGATGGCTGAAACGCGTGCCAAGGGCGTTTCCTTTCCCAAAGGGAGAAGACGTGGTGAAAGCTGTGGCATGGGACCCAGTGATACCCTTTGTGCGTGTCCCTTTGCTAACCACTGGAAATGGCTGCAAGATCCATGGATGAAAGTTACCGCTAAAGGACAAAGCATCGTGTCAACATCACCGTTAATAGTGCACTGTAAAAACCAGAAAGCTGTAAATTCAGAAAAATGTCTGCTCTTTGGTACTTTGCCCCCTCCAAGGCATTTCAGCAGGCCCAAGAGGTTTGGGCTGGAGCCGGGCGGGGAGCACTGCCCACAGGGACGATGCCCTCGGGTCCCGCTTCGCTCCCCACCTGCACATTTCGCCGAGGGCCATGAGTTGGGCTCTGCACAGTCCCCGGCTGAACAAAACCACACCGAGCCCGTAGTGCCAAGTGGGGATGGCCATGAACCCGCTGAGCCAAAACCTTGTTTTGGCCTACTGGAAGTACATCTCGCTGACGCGTATGAATTTTGCGTTTTCTAGTTAAAGCCCTAATTGCCTGGATTTTCTTACAAACTCTTTGCAGCTGCTTTTTCTTAAATGAGTGGGAATTAGAACACGCTCCGTAAATTAACATAGCACATTTCTTTCCCTGAGCCTGCCGCCCTGCTATCACACATTTACAAGAGATGTTTTGCACTCTTGCTTTAAAAGACCTCCTTAATTCAAATGTTAAATTAACTTGTTCACATGATGTGAAAGGGTCTTAAAACCTACTTATTTTTCCTAGTATGATTTTTTTTTTCAAGTATTGTGCTATAACAGGATTATAAAAGTTTTAATTGACTGACATTAGATCTTCCCCGCAAAATTGTAACTTTAATACCCCCTAGGGCTATTAGAATTTTATTCATTATTTCTCATTACTGAAAAATCAGTTTGAGAGAGCCCCTAGGGTCTTCCCCACATAAGGATAAGATCCTATTAGTCCTACAAATCATACTCAAGTAAGTAATTCTTACCCAGGAGAAAAAGCCCACAGGGAACTGCATATTTAGTAGCCAAAGGAAGAGAAAGAATGGGGACTAGAAACCGTTAACACTGCTCACTGATGTTTTCCTTCACATTCAGAAACCAGCTGGCAGCTCCGAGACACTTGGCTTTCCTGCACCATCATCATCCCGATCTGTAAACTGCTTAATTTGCATCAGGTTTCTGGATTTCAAAATGCTGAGACACGTTTAGACTGTTTGACTATAAACAAATTAGCGGTAAATCTGCTGCACCTAAACAAAGTAGAGAGAGAGAGAGCGCGCACGCTCACGTCTTCATGATATTCTCGTTGCTTTGTAAAAACCAACTACCCTGTTTAATAATCCCTGCAGACGCGTGCAAAGAACCTGCGATCCCATCGCGCCTTCGCAGCAGGAGCAGCGGCTGGTCTAGCACTGCTCTATTTTGGTACTGAGCAAGTTAAAAGAGCGAAAGATGAAAAGCATAATTTTTCTCACACCCTAATAAAGTTTCAACCCCTTTAAAGTTACTTTTCCTTAAATAAATAATAATAATAAAAGAAATACGCTCAATTAGGCGAACAATGCTTTTCCCCTGTAAATCACAGGGGAAGTGTCGGCCGCGGTGGTGTGTCACGTTGTGAGCGTGCGAGGGTCACGCTGGAGGGGCACTCATATCCGGACCCGCGGAGGGGGGAATGAAGTAGGAAAGATAAATTATTGCCTTTTGTTTTTCAGATTTCCAGGTGCTCGGAGTAAGTACCCACTGCTTCTTATCTCAGCTGTCACGCAAGCAACAAACATCTCTCCAACTACTGAATTTAATTACCCTAAAACTAGAGCAGTTGAGATTCAGGCCAAAACCCAAACAACCCTGCGTGCTCTGGAGCGATCAGTGAGAAATGCTAAAAATGCCACCGTTACCTGAGCGCTCTCCCCTACCTGGGTGGAAGGACACAACCCGCCAAAAGATGCTCGGTGCAGGATTCGCCTGCATCCCTCCGGTAACTTGGGGATATTTTTGTTTATCGAAGCAGTCATGGACTGGGGGCTGGGTTCTCAGACCGCTCGTGTTGCTGATTACTCGAACGGCATTTAAAACCCATCCTGTAAAATGTCCCCCAGAATATCATCACATTTTTGGTGAAGTTATAGTATCAGCTATCTTGCATATGAACTGAAAAAGACGATGCTTTGCCTGCTTCTGATGTGTCCCGCGCGACCAGTGTGCTCCCCAGGGTGCAGTCAAAGCCATCTATGCAGTCACGAGATTTTTTGGCTGGTTCCTGTTACAGCTCTGTGTTAAGATTTATCCTTCTCCCGTTCAGTGGGTGTCCTTGCATACTGCAAATTAGAAAATTAATTCTGAAAGAACAAACTTTTTTAGTATTTACTCTCTCGCCCCCTCTTAATTTATTTCCAGCTTTAAGCACGTTCTCCTGGAGTTATGATTTATTACCCTGACCTATTTCCCGATCTCAGGGCAAATACTTCCTCTCCTAATGACATCTTGTTAAAGTTTTCAAACATAACATCTCCTCAGCCTTCAAAGCTCCTTCCATCCATCCATAAGCGTTAGCTTATTTGAGTTGTTTTCTCAGGCAGAAACTATCCCTGTTTGGTCTCATGAAGATTTTTGTCGCAGAAGCAGCGTATTCTCAGTCACGACGTAAAACAAAGCGTGGGGAACACAGCTTCTGTCCTCTGCCTTTTCTCCAAGGCAATGCTCGCTCTCTGCACCGCTCGTTATTTAACAGAGCTCAAGCAGTACTTGAGTCCCTTCTCACTGGTCTTACCTAAGATATTCTCTTTCCTTTAACATAATTCTGATTTAGTCTCCTTTCACTCCCGCCCGTACAGTCAGCGACACCAAATAGAGAGCTTAACAGCATTCGGTATCACACCGGGTTCTCCGTAAGCAAGGTAAGCATTAGTCTCATGGGCTGTCTGTACACTCTCACACGAGCCTTATTTTCCAAGCACATATTTCTTGATAAATAATTATGTCGAGGTTATCACCCTCGATGCTGGGCATTCCCACCAGTATGCGCACCCTTTCATAAGAGCTTGCAAACTTGTTTTCTTACATGAAGGAGGAGGCCCTTTGCTCCCTTCAGTCAGGTCTACCCTTCTTCCCTGCATTTTATAATCAAACAGAAAAAGAAAGCAAAACCTCCCCTGTTACTTTAACTCTCACGAATGGTTGAACTGGTAGCCCAGAGCAGCTATAGGGTCTTCCACGTTAATAACATCAGCCCCTTTGAATGCACTGAATGAGAAACGTGCAGTTTTCATTAGACTGCCCTTAATGCAGAAAACGTGCACGTTCGGCAAGGTCAAATGGAAACCCGCCATCTCTGGTGTGTCCATCGGTACAAATTAGTAAATCTGCCTCCTGCAAAAGCAAGCCGGGGACTGAAAAGATAAATACCCACTTAGTAAAACAAAATAAAACCAGCTCTAGAAAGATGCAAGACCCTGAAGGAGGACTGAAATAGCCCCTTGAAAATAGTGAAGTAATGGGCTTACACTTTTATTATTCGTATAAAGTTTAGTGACTTCAAAATGAACGCGAAGCCAAACAAGACTTGTTATCCCACTAAAATCTGTGCTGTAACTGAAGCCAGTACCCAGATGTTCTGTGGTAAAATCTGCCGCTTCGCTGCATAAAAGCACCACATACCCTGACGTACAGTCCTGGCTTGCCTTTATCCAAACCTACTTAGATTCTGGATTATTTTTCTAGCAATCATTTAAACTGCCATGGGAAGCATAAAAGGTGGTCTCCTACAAAACCGTTTGGTACCAGCTTGAAATGTAACCATTTGCAGAAATAAATCAGGATTTCTTTTTAATAAACTGTTTATTACCAGCCTTTCGGAACATAAATTGAAGAAGAAAAAGCAGGGTCTGAGTTTAATAAACATCTCATCTTTTTATATATGTTAAGGCAGAAGACCCTGGCACACTTCAGAGCGAAGCGTCCGGCAAACAGGCTCCATCCAGCCCTACCGAAGCTGTGGGAGGGGGAGAGGAAGGCCATCGTGCGGCTGGAGGCTGGAAACCACATTGGGCAGCCAAGGTGAGCCCCTGCTCCCCCGGCACCATTAACCCACCCATCGCTACCTTCAGCTCTTGGGGTACCTGCCAGGAAAGGGTTTCTCCCTTCATGTTCAGAGGACTTCTAAGGTGGACAAACCTCAGGTGGACAAACCTTCTACGGAGGACAAAAGCGGACTTGAAGATGCCATTTTTGCCCCTACACACAGTTTTGGTGTACGAGCCAAGCTGCTTCGGGGCAGCCCAGGCTCTCGCCAAGCCGGCTGGGAGCAGCGCGGCGCCGAAGGAGGCCCAGCACTCCAACGAGCGGGTCATGGCGCAAGCTGAGCCACAGCACCGACCCTGCCTGCACCACCGTGTCCCCAGCCCAGCTTGCAGCAGAAGAGGCACGCTGGAAAAACTGCGGCGGATGAGCCAGAGCTGCGTGCCGGGAGCTTTAAACGTCGGACGAACGCCGAGTATGTGGTGAAGGCATTCGAGCCGAGCAGGGAAGGCAGCACAGGCGTTACGTGATTTTGAACAGCTTGCTTGACAGTTTGCACCATATTGTATTTATAAACATTGGGGAAACCTAAATGCTTTTCCTTGGTGTTTCCGAAGTAGTCATCCACAACAAAACAGGCGCGCAGGGCGATCCTACGCAGCTCTGCCTCACCTCCGTGACAACCTTCTTAAAATTAAAAAACCAGGCCTGTGTTAATCTCTGTGGGATCGGCATCCTACACGGCATTTAAATTCCCTCTCAAACTGCGCATCTGATCACCAAACCTCAAACTCCCCCAGGGTGGCTGGGGCGTGAGGTAACCCGCCGGCCGATGACGCCAGCGGCACGTCACGCGTGTGCCACCACCTGCCAGGTGTGGCTCACACCAGGGAACAGCCGGCTCCTCTCGCAGGCGCCACGGAGCATGGGCACATCCCCGGGCGGCCGTGGGACATGCGCATCGTGTCGCATCGCTGGCACAGCTGCGATGACAGGCTGCGCTGCCCACCCTCCACAGCAGAAAAATCAATGGGGTTTCTGCCCAGGGCCGCGCGGGAACCGGGACAGCATGATGCACCCTCAGTCCTCATCACGGAAATGTGATGAGGCCGAAGGGATTTTTCAGACAAATTATAAAGCTCTGTCAAATTAAGAGGGGCTCGTTATCTCCCGACAGAAAATCCGCAAGGAATGGGCATCGTTCTCCTCACCACAGGATGAGACACAGCCATGGGACCCCAAATACATCCATATAGCACCCACTCATGACGTGCTATTGCACGTTTCTGCTTCATCGCAGTTTTTAAGAATGGAAATAGATCATAAAATCTCTCAGTGTTTTAAAAAGTCCTCTCCTCCTTCACATATTAACAAGCTTTAAACTCTGCACATTACTTTAAGTACTCACAGAGACTTTTAGTGGTACGAGAAAGCTGACCTCGGCAGCTCATCTCTTGCAGGTATGCATTTTGCTACGAGGTAGGAGAGCGGGGCTGGGAGGATGAGGCGTTCCTGACAAGAAGAAATCCGAAATGCCATTCCTAAAATAGCTAAGAATCAGCGACTTTCAAAGTAGGCTGAACAGAATCACAAAGTTTTTCTCCCTGCTCCCTTACAGCACAGCTAAGGGTGCTGACAATGTCTAACACCCAAGCGCTGTTTTTACGGAAACCAGGTTATGGCCAAGCCATGGGTGCCTTGCCAGGGTCACTAGCGCACAAATCACTCACTGCCAACCACAGAGAGGAATTCACCTTCAAATCGCTCTCGTCCCTTCCAGTTTTACACAGATACAACTCTACCAGCTCAACCAAGCATAAAATCGGTGCACCTAGGCTGGAAGCCCATTGTAAGATGGTGCTGGATGGGGCTGCCAACGGAGCCTGGCTGTAGGATGCTCCGATGGAGGCATGGTGCCACGCTGGTGTCACTGAACATCGCCTGGTGTCTGCTCGCAAACAGCCAGCTGGGCCAGGGAGATCTGCATATTTACGCTGGGGACCTTGCCTTCCCTCTGAGCTCGCCTCCTGCAGCTCGGTCAAGCCACAAGAACAGCGATACCACTTAAGCGTTTTAATTAAAGATTGTAACTAGATGCTAACCAGATCTTTTGGTGGGGAGGGCAAGTCCAAGGGAGGCTGCCTCGCTCGCATAGGTGCCCACCAGGATGATTTCCAGAGCAGCCCTGGGCAGCACGGCACAGACAGAGCACGCTCACCCCTGGCACCAAGCTAACCAGCCTGAGGAGTCAGGGCACGTTACCACTCAAGTGTTAAATGCATCCAGACCAAAACCGCTTGAGAAAAATTGCAGCTTTTCAAAAATCCACACTAGCCTTTAACTGTGAAGGTTGAAACACATAAAAGTTATATCTGCAAGTGATTAAACAACGCTGCGTAGCCATTGTCTCTGCGATGTCGAAATAAAAACACAACCCAAGCTGCACGTAGCAAATCTCAGCACTTTCATCCCACCATTGAGTTTTCCATCTACGTTTTTGGTAGCCACTTTTCCGTCCCCCCACCTCCCAAAAAAAGAAAGTACGATTCTAGCGAAGACGCAGCCCTTGCCTGCCCGGCGCGCACCCGCTCGGTGGCAGCACCCGGGCACCGGAGGACGAGCTCCCGGCAGCAGCCCAGGCTGGGGGGCACCGGCTGCCGCGGGCTGAAAGAGGGCAAAAACGGAGAGAAAAAAGCAAACCTCGAAGGGGG
>NW_009258887.1:1286294-1312077 GCF_000687185.1 Egretta garzetta
CGCTGCGGAACGTCCATCCCAGCAGCGATGGAGAGGGCTGGAGAGACGGGCGAGGATGGGCGAGAAAGGGGGTTTATTAAACCCGCTCCCACAATTTAGCAAACGGGTCTTAAAGCTGAGCGTGAACCTCTCACCTTCCCCCTCGCTAGGTTTTCATCAGAGGCAGCTTTCGGGTTCAGGGAGCGAGGGACATTTTTCTCACGATTCTCTGGGAGCTGCGACAGAAAGGCAGAAAGTGTCCTTTGCCATTTAAAAACACCCCCCTCTCTCTTCTTGGTTCTTTTTTGGCACATCAATCATAAAAACGTCAAGTGCTACATAAGCATTAAACAAGTTATTACCAATAGCAGCTGATGGGTAATTTCCCTGAAGGTAATCATTCCTTCCCTACTATTTCAACGGATTTGGGGAGCAAAAATAAAATAAACCCTCCTTTTTCACAAGACCACTGAGCAAATCTGACAGCAAGCCTCAGCAGAGGGATGCAAAATGTCATATTCTGGAGGGTGACAATCAGCTTTGGGCTGTGAAGACGCAACCCCCAAAAGAGCTCCTGTCTTCAGGGACACGTAGCTGTCCAGACCTCTGCTAATTGCCATTAGTTACTGCCACTTGCCTCCCACTCGGTCAACTCACAGAGTAGCCGGGTCGCTCACCGCAAGCCAGCGAGCACTCTGCCCTAGGGTCTGCCCAAAAAATCGAAGTTCACCCAAAAGAAACCCAGGATTAAGAAAAAGAGCCCCATGGGAGCCCCTATCCACTTAACCTTCTGTTTTCATGTCCCTATTTTTACATATTTCGCAACTATATTTATCATTTTCAAATAGGTTCAAGGGTAGGAGTTTGGGGAAGGGAGGAAAGACACAGAAGTTTAGAATTAATTTATGCATGTTTAAAGAGAACCTAAAAATACCTGGTATTCGCACACGGCATCCCGACTTCTTCCTTTCTAGAGGATCGTTTGCCTCCAACTGCAACACCTCGATAAAAAAAAATAATAAAAATCTCAGTAAACTACACGTGCTCCTCTTCTGCTGCAGAAGATGCAGACATTCAATCATCCAAAAATGGGAGAATCTGACTAAATAAAAACCAAAATTAGGAAAGAAAACCCAGTGCAATCCCACTAGTTTTCCCCCAAGCCTTTGGAGTGTGCAGGAGCCAGCAGGGAGGGATGTGCTCAGGTGAAGGCAGGCAGCTACCTTCGGGTACGATTCCTGGCACAACGGTGTTCTGTAGAGCCTGCAAAAATGGCTGGCTCCGGTTTGAGGTCATTAGAGGTAAAATATTGCTACCCAGCCAAAGAGCTCCTGAGACTGTGCGCTTCACACGCAGGCAAACCGATTATTTTTAACCCGAGGACAGTTTTAGTGCTATTGTTCTTAGAGGGTATTACTGTTTGTGATTTCAGGGGCAGCAAGCTGACATCCCTGGGATATTATTTACCGAGGTATGTGAATACCAACTCCTCTGTGTATAGATAACTCTTCTTTTTTGGATGCTTGCAGTTCCACCTCTATCGCAACTGTAAATCTCTGTCGTGATTTAAAGCATAGCACAGAGCGACTCCCAGTCAGAGGAACAGTTAAAACACTTTCAGAATGAGATTCGCTGTTCTCAAAATCTACAAGGTACAAAAAATATTAAATACAGATACAGATTTGGGATTCAAATGCTGAAAATTACATGAATGCCTGGGAGGTAATAGGGCAGCCAGTTAAATGGAAACCAAATAACGAAAGCCCAAAATACAGAAAATTCTTGTGGGTAGGTGATGCCTTTTAAATCCATTTAACTGTCCCAGGTACTATCCTAGCACCTAGGAAATTGGTATTGAATCCAGAGGTGATTCATGTTTGTACAGTCTTTACAGGAACAGGTCTCAGGCATGGCAGCGTACACCACCCAGGGTGGGAACTCTTTGGCTGTAAAATGCCGTTTCTTACACTGATGTGGCAAAACTGAGAAACTAAAGGGGAAGGGCAAACCTCTAAATGACTTGGCTTTCGGCACTCATCTTCTCCTTCCACCCTCTCAAAGGCTTCCAGGGAACTGAGCTTTACCAGCAAAAACAGGCACAAGAATGAATTTCAAGAGCCGCACGCTAAATCCTGACGAGAACCAAATTATTCATTCGCATGCAGTCGCAATCTTTGTCTGTAGCTGTGGATCATTTACTCGGGGGCTGAAACTGGTTCGACTTAAGTGGGCAAATAAATATCCAAAATTTGGAACATCTGTAATTGGTTGACAAAGGCGACTGTAAACTGTCTGGGTAACAATTGCGCTCTTCACCGTTTCACCATGCTGGGAGAGCCCATTAGAGTGGATGGATAGGTGCTACCAGAAGACAAGATGCATGTTATGCATTATGGAGAAAAAGAGGAGGAAATGTTTAATAAGCTATCCAGTGAATAAATCTGAATAATAAATCTTTCCGAAACAAAAATGGAAACAGGCAATTGGCTATTCTAGGAGGAGAGAAAGAGGGGTAATTCATCATATAAATAATTAATTGCAAATTTTAGCAGCCAGTGCTGCTGTGCATTTGGTATGGAGGGCAGATGACACTGTGCTTGCATGCATGTGTTTAATTGCGTGTATATATAATTTTTTTGCCCAATTATGTGGTTCTCATTGTGATGCAGATCTGAAGATCTGTTATCAGTAATGCATCAATTAACATTTGTTGCTAGGGGAAGGGAATCATTATTTATTAACCTCAGGAACCGAGATTCTCAACCGGACTTATCAATCAATTACGCCTCATAGGCCACGATGGGTTTTAGTTAAGCAGCATCACAGAGTGCTCACTCTCTCAGAAGAGGAATGAGCTGGGCAGCAGGGGCCTCGAGAGGCTTCTAGGAAGCGTCTGGCTCGGAAGCTGCCGCTCCCTTCCCCAATGAAACAACACACAAACACGCAGGTGGAGTCCGGGCAGCGACAGTGTGCAGGTAAGCGATGAAACTGAAATTATTTGCTGTAAGCATGGAGATGATGCTCCTACTATCAGTAGAAATGCTGATGTTACTTACTGGGTTTTGCTTGCCTGAAGCTGAGCCACAGGTTTCATCTGAGCAAGAGGTCGAGTTTTTCTTCCTCCCGTTAGGCAGCAAGTGGGTGCTGCTTGAAGCAGAGTGACCTGTGCGTGACAGGCGATGGCTCTTCAGGGCTGGGCAAAGCACGAGCCTGTGAAAACATCTTCCCCCAGTGCACTGCTGCTTTGCCAAGCGCGCCCAGCACACTTCCACCAAAAACCTGGAGCTACTGTGACCAGCAGCAGGGCAGTGTGAGCATCCTGCAAGCGCTCTGCCGGCTCCCTTCTCACCTCAATTACAGTGTCTTGTTTTAATAAGAGACGTTTTCTTTACCCTATCTTGAGAAAAATCAAAACCACGTGCAGCAGTCGGTGTGCAGCTTGCCACTTAACTCAGTATTTCTCCTGCATCGCTTGAAAGTGCTGGTGAGAGAAGGATAAAACAAGACACCTCAACAGCAGAGCGTGGGTAATACAATTTCACGACACCATTACGTGCCCTCTAGGCTTTACCCAGCTGTGGTGTAAACTGACGCATTGCCGCTGACCCCAAGAAATTACACATTTGGGCTGCCCTTAACTCATTACTTGCCTATTTTATCCAATTATGTTTTATTTATTAAGCTAATCTTTAAAATCTCTTGGTGTTGACTGTTTTACACCTCCAGTGCGTTCTTTTTAATCCTACTGTTTTATGAACTGATTAACAAGATTTTTTTGCTCCAACAGCACAAAAATACAACACAATTCTAAAATATGGCCCAAGTAGCCAGCGTTGGCATTTCCCACATCGTCACTGGAAAACACCTGCTGTTAGACACGATTGCAGCACTTGTTTTATTTTGCTAAATATGATACCATATTATAAAAGCAAATTAAAGATGAATGATTTTACTGTAAAATCCCAAATCTGCATGTGAAAATAATGACAAGCAGAGCTCTCACGCTCCAAGCATTATTTCTTAATCATAACTTTATTCTACTGAGAAAAGAAAAATGGCGCTATTTTGCAGAATTTAAATAATCTACTTTCCAGATAAAATTGTTAACAAACCATTGATTTAATCTCAAGTGCCCAACAGACCCCTTAAACGCTGATGCAAAATATCTATTCCTCTAATTAAAACAAATGAATTTAATAAAGGAGAATGGTATGATAATTAAACATATTATGAAGTATAGGCTACTTTGATCTACAACACTCACCCTTTAATTCTTATGTGACTAGGTGTTTCCACAGACACAGCCCAGACCTGAATTCTTGTTATATTCCTGTCTTCAAAGAATAATTGTTTTAGACATGTCACCACAAAGTGTTTATTCAAGTCACTATTTTCGATCACAGTATCACATACTCACACAAATTCTTGGCAACAAGAATCAGCTGTTCAAAAATGGTACTTAAAACTAAACACAAATCTTTTTTTTTTTTTTTTTTTTGCATTTAATGCTTCATGTGTCCTAAACTTCAGCTGTTCTTACAGCTTCTGCATGAACATGGACAAACAGGGCATTCTGCTTATCATAAAACCTCAGCGCAAAAGTAGAAATTGCAATTTTAGGGCCCTTTTGAGGACTCTGTAAATACTTACCTGAAATAAAAAGATTGCAACTTACATGGCAGAAAACCAGAACCAAGTTGAAGAACTGATTTGGGGTTTATCTGATGAGACCTGACTGAGACAGATTTACCTTCACACAGGACAGACAAGGGGAGCCTGTAGTGTCCTAATTCCTTCCAAGCCACCAAAAAGTCCATGGCATCAACCTCTTCCTCCTCTTCTTCTTCCTCCCTCAAGGTGAAGACCAGCCTTCAATATCGTGAGCTCCCACTTCAAGACTGAGACTTCTTCCCTTCTGGTTAACCAATGACAAGAAGAAGAAGAAGAAGAAATTACAAACTCTACTCAGCAGAAATACCAAAATCACTCTCACAACAACATTTTTGCCTTTGGACTTTCCTAAAAGATCCCAAGGTGAGCGTAACATGAAGATGCTCAGAATTCGTAGCATTTTTGTACATCTGAGGCACATATATTGCTGTGTGCAGTAGGCATGGCGCTCTCTGCGTTGAAGAGCCCTGAATAAGTGCTGACCCATATCACTGAGTGTATTTAATCAGCAGACACTTGTGATTCCTAGGAAATCGGAATATGCAATTTACTTAATAGACAGAAAACACTGAGAAAGAAAGAGCAAAAGGGAAATTGTCGGTCATGACCAGAAGACACCATTGCTGGGAGAATCTGAAATATATTGGAGCTAAGATTTGATTCTCCATAATTACTGATAAGGACCAACGAGGAAACAAACTCTTAACCTTTCTCCTCTGGGGAGCCCCCAGGTTTCAACTGTATCCATTTTCAAAGTCTGCACTACAGGCTGTAACAATATCAAAAGAGGTTAAACTAAGCATGGGGCAATGTCTGGCTACTGTAAAACTACAACTAGCCGCCACACAGAACTTAGAGTATATATCCAGCTATGTTAGCTCACGTATGCTCTTTTCTTATCCAGGTGTACCCAATAGCTCCCAGGAATTAGCAGCAATGTTTTGTGTGCTGGCATTCACTTCTACAGGGTGGAGGAGAGCTCCAGGCAAGAGAGTGGGATGGTGAGCTATAAAATGGTTCTGAAGGCATTATTGAAGGGAAGCTCATCCTGCATGGTTTAGAATAAAAGGTTTTTCAGCTCACAACCCCAGAAGTCCCATGGTACGAGGCAGTAGGCCTGCTTCATGTGGTCTGAAACTAGAGGCCATTCAGTATGAACGCATTTTTTGGTTGGTTGGTGGAGCTTAAAATAAATCTGATAGCAAGCAAGTCAAATTCAGCTTTATGTTACCCCCAGGACATCTCTGGTACCATCAGGATGGCTACGTTGTGTTATGGAGAACAGGGGTGGGCTGCAATGACTTGACTGTCTCATTAGAAGATTAAATTAGTGACATCCATTCACTTTGCTTTCCATGAACATGGCTTATTACTACCTCACGCTGCATGGAGCAGGGGCCAAATCTCATCGGTGCTTGTACCACCCATGTTGAAGGATAAGCATAATGTCCTCATAGCCAGAATGTTTACATTGCTCTCTGATGTATTGGTGTAGTTGCTTGATTACATGAATAACAAATGTGCTTCTAAAAAAGTGTTTTTAAAAGCTTTAGAGGCACAAATCTGAGAGGTGATGTGCATACCAAACTAGTGTGGTCCTGGTGGCAATGGCATATAGCTGAACCTCTGAATTCATGGATTACATCTTTCCAACTAAGACACACTTAATTCTGCCTTCTTTGCCACACTCCAGAGTTTTATTAGCTGTCTTTTAGGTAACTAAGTTTAAGGTTGAATACTTTTCCTTCTCACACCCCAATCGTACATTTTTTTCCTCTAAACCATTAAGCAAGTTTTACAGTGATTTGATTTTATATGGGTTTAATAGCTAAGGGGCGTAATTATTATAATTAAATATGGGAAGCATACTAAGGGACAGAAAGATTTGAGGGAATGAGTGCTAGAACAGTTCTGCAAACTAAGTCAGCGACAAGAAAATTAAAACATCAATGAAAGCTTCAAGCACTTCTAGCCACAAAAATACATTTCCTTTTTCCGCATCTTTAGCGTCAAACATTCCCCATTAAAAGCAAGTGCTTGGGAAGCCAGGCTTGCTCAATTCAACCCCGTTATGTGAAACAATCCAGTAAAAAAAGAGGTCTATGTCCCATTTTCTCAGCTTCTGCAGCAGCCTGCCAGAGCTTTATCCCTCAAACAAGAGCTCCATCTGGTGGACTTTCCCAAAAAGTTGAAGCATCCATCCAGCCCTCCAGGGCCAAATTCAGGTGCCCCAACAACAGGCGGGAATTTCTCCCATAACCTACTTCAGAGGAATGATTTTGGTCTTCAGGGTCAAACCCAGAACTACAAACCCCTCTAATGAGAATTGACAGGACCGGCCATCCAGCGTCAGCGTTGGTCTTGCTTTGTCCACCCTGACAGCCTGTCCAAAGGACAACTAACTGAAAGCTCACCCTGCTCATCTGTTCAGCTCTCACAGAGGAAAGTCATAAATAGATTTGTGTCAGAGTATCCCACTTTCTGTGCTCTGAAAATAACCTATGGAGTTCTCTCAAATGCATTTTCCGATGTCAAGCCTTACACCATCCCTGTGCAAACAGCATCATGGTCTTTACCGATGGAGAAAAGAGGCCACAGGGAGACTAAAAGCTACTTTGGTTTCCTGAAGAGAAGCACCTAACACCTTCTGAGACATCTCTGCGGGTCCTGTTCGGCCATAGCTGCCTGTAGTGACAGGCATAGCCTCCCATTGCCCAGTACCATATCTGCAGATGTTTTGGATACCCAGTGGCATCTGAGATGGCACTAGGTGACTGTCTTTAGACAACAAAGTCAGTCATGTGTGGCTCATTTCTTGTCACATGGCAAAACAGTGACAGGAGCCCCGATCCCTCAGCACCTTCTCCAGCTACTGCACCCAGCTGCATTGATGGGAGACAGTACAGCTCAGGAATGACAACGTTCCCAAGTTTGTACTTTAGAATGTTACCACAGTTTTTAATCCTCTCTTATTAAACACCGGATCCTGTTAAAGATATTTTGCTGAGTCTAAGTAGGACATCTATTTCAAAGATCTATAATTGCTTCCCCTCTCAAGTGAATAGATGATAAAGACCAATGCAGAAGATTAAAAGTTAATTGTAATAAAATGCATTGGCCAGGAAAGCAAAATTTAAAACCACATAAGATCAAAATGATATAGAACACAATTATGCAAAGCTTAAAAACCCAACATCTTATATAACAGCAGAAATTTGTCTCTGACTAAAGAATACAGCATGTGGGAAGGCACGTAACTTGTTTGCCTTCAGAAGCACTCGCTGTGTTGTCTCTGGTAGGAGCCTCCACAAATTGGGCAGAGTAGGAGGGTTCATATGGCTGTGTGAATGGCTTGCACGTAGCCTCAGATGTGCATGTGTAGTCAACAAGCCCGACTCGTTTGTTTTTTCATAGTGTTCATATGTTGTGAGGAGCAAAAGGCACAACAGAGACGCTTTCTATTTACAATTTCCTTGTAGCTAAGCACATCACAGCTATTCAAAACAAGTTATTTGCCACTCTTGATAAGCGCAAGGACTGCTTGTTAGAAGATGGGCAATTAACAGAAAAATGCAAGAAGAGAACTGAAAGTCTGTGTGTGGTCCTCAGGAAAGCCCATGGGAGAGCTTGCCTCAAGACATTAAGAAATTTGTGCAGATGAGCTTACTACCGAAGCCGTAAGGGCCACGGAGGAATTGACGGGATACATTTATTTAATCTTTCCTCTCATTTTTACAACACCAGCTGGAGGAACACAGGGAGTGAACTAAATCAGAGTCAGAGTGGAAAGAGTACCCCTGAACTAAGTGGCTGGAAATACTTTTGGGGTGTTACTGTTCCAAATGGAATTGTTAGCTTGAAGATAATTATTTTTCTCAGCATCAGCTTTAAGGTTTTCGTGCAAGCCAATGAAATATTTTCCAACCCCCGTTTCTTCTCCCACCCTTCCACACAGAAACATCATTTATTGTCTGTAAACACCACAACCTGCTGTGCTGAAAGGCTCTGAGGAATGTTACTAAGATCACTGCTTAAAAACCCTCTTACACCGAATACAAGAAACATGCAGGCAAAAATTTCACAAGCCCCAAGTTTCTTACTGGAATCTACTTTCTCCTGGTGTCCACAGGTAGCTCTTGGTTTTTTCCTTCCACTTTTGCTAATGTTTCTGGGGATAATCAGAGTCCAAACTTGGAAAAGGAGGTCCCTGTGGCAAACATGTACCCCCTGGAAGAAGAAAGCACTCCGTCACGCTGTATACAGACTATTTGCACAGTGCTAACCAGCTAACACAGGCAGAGAGGGCAAAGTCATGCAATGCCTTCGTATACAACTTTAGGACAACTGGCAGCATCAACAAGTCCCAAAAAATAAGGACATCCTCTACCTGGCAATATCCCCAGTGTTGCTGAGAGGACAGGTCTTTCAAGGGCACAGGGTTGCTTTCTAAGATATGCAAGTGTTGCCTCAGCAAGGAGAAAGGGAAAGGAAACAGCATTTTAAAACCAAGCAAAAGCCAAATAGGAAACGTGCAGCTTAGAAGCCACCATTCATTTTCCCCATCACCATCATAATCTTTGAAAGCAGGATAAGACGCAGCACATTTGTTTTCAAATGATATTTTACTCCTGTTAAGAAAGAAATGGGATGATGGAGAACTAAAGAGGGAGACAGCATTAGCACCAGCTACAGCTTAGCCACAGCAACACAATGCCGCTTCGGTCAAAGTCTGACTACGCAGACAAGGCAGCATCCTCAGGTGCTGCTCATCACATCCCACTTTTCCAGAGAAGACAGTGTGGTTTCTTTGTGAAACCATCAAGATGATGATGACCACGTGGACAAAAATCCCATTGCTGAATCAAGGGAAGACCAGCGTCAAAGCACTTCAGCTCCGCTAACTTCAGCCTGGCATTAATAACAACATTTCAATTTACTGTCTAGATTAGCTGCCTGCCCATCAACTCATTTATCATGCACTAATTTATAACGTTCTCCTGCTTTATTGATAAGATTATAGATTTCCTCTGAATTGGCCTGGATCTGTATTACAAATGTTCTACATCTTACATGCTCGTTCCCGCTCGAATCAGTAAAGCTACTTCCCAACACAGTCACATATGCAGTTGTTTGAAAAATTTCATAATCTCCAAACCAGAGACAAGTCTGTACAGCAGTGACTGTATTTTGATACCCTTATTCAAAGTTCCCACTGATGAAACGGACAGGTCGGACTCCATGTTCTGAATCCACAATGCACATGGAATTACATTTCCTGTCCTGATTTTTACATATAGATGCATGAATGCGCACATATACTACTGATGTTTTATGTTCTTATTTTACTGTTCTACTGACATACAATTTCGTCAATGAATGACTATAAAAAAAATGTAAAAGCCTCAGTTCCCTAAATAGAGGAATGCACCAGGCTTAATTTTATACATGAGGTTACACTATTTTGCTATGCACTCCCCTTGTTGATACATCTTCAGAGCACTGAATAAAGATGGAGCTTGCTTTCACTGAAACATTAGTCAATTGGAAACACTGGAAAACCAACCTCTTGTGTTATGTGAGTATAAACTTATGTAACCCTGTCTTGTGTTATATGACTGTAATGGAAATTACGGAGATTGATCACTCTTACCCACCTATCTGCCTTATATGGCTGTATCAGACAGCCTTCTGAAAGGCAGCTGTTCCTATACAAAATTAAGAGTATGAAACAAAATACTCTTATGGAAAGAATACATATATCAGAAAAAATGTGGGTATGGTCTGTAGTATAACCATTCAGGCAGAAGTTGATCGCATGCCTAACCCTGCAAGATTCAGATCATGCAGACTGCAATATCAAGAAAAACATCACGCTAATGCCATAATTATCCGAGTGTCCACAGTGCATAACACACACATCCCACATTTATTCGTTGTGGCCTGCCTGTCTCCCTCAGAAAAACCTCACCAGCTCTGCAGCCTGTGGGACCAGGGATGGAGATCAAACAGGCAGCGTGGCCCTGGGTCACTGAAGCTGGGTCTCCTAGGGACAGGTCTCACCTGGCTACAGTCCCATGTGGATTCTCTGATGTCTAATACGCTCAGAGTTCACACTGAGATTTCCTTGAGCTAAGAGGTTCCCCTACCTTCTACCTGCCTGCCTCCAGGAAGCTAATACCCTTGAGACCTGCTGGCTTTCTATCAAATTTGGCTGAAGCTGGCAAACATGACATTTCATAGATGTTACGAAGTCACTGGGAAGGCCTGGCAGACACATGCAGGCACTCTCAGATGCACGCATGCAAGCAGCCAGCACAGCTTCACAAACACTGCTCCATAGAAAACAAGGCAAAGAGCACGGGTCTGTTCTGCCTCAGCCCCTTCCCCTCCATGCCAGGGTAAGGCAGGGTCATACCTGCATTTGGGAGCTCCCCAAAATGATCCACTCCCTGTAATGAAGAGCTTGTGCCTTGCACAACAGGAACCAGCTCTGTGAGATGAGAGAACGGCCTGGGAAGCCTTTGGGGAAGCCAGTTTTTATATTGTACTTTCTCACTACAAAGGAAAGGTGTTTAAATTGCCAGGAGTGGTTTTTCAGGCTTGTCTAAAATTACGTCATTTCAGACAAATCCAGCCTTCCTCTCAGCTGTGAGCACAGCTCTGCTGCAGGGGCAGTGCCCGCCATGAGCCTTCCCGCCGCCTGTGGGCAGAGAGGAGACGGTGGTTTAGCTCCAGAGGCCCCTCATCCCAAAAGGAAAAATAGAAGTGGCACAACAGTACGCTTTTGTGAGTGGGACAGACCACTTTGGAGCCCAATTAAACTGTTCTAGTAAACTCAAAGTACTCTTATAAAAGAGTAAATAACAATCAATGGCAATGCACTTTTCCCTCACCAGTGTATAAACAGAAAGCCAGCGCTGAGAAAGCAAGCATGATGGCAGGGAGTGGACTCTGCCAGCCCTGAATACAACACGTTGTTAACACAGGCAACGCTTCTCAGCCTGGGAAGACTTAAAAATTAGAGCCTGGTGATACCTCAACTCTAGGTGAAAAAGAATTCTTCATTTTCTCTTACTACAGTGCTCTCCCCTAGGGAAAAGTTTTAGCATGCCTGCTAGATTTTTTTCCTAGAGGAAAGAGCATGTATATTTATATATTTAGCTCTTACGCTCAAACCTTCATAACTGAACGCTTATTTTCTATGTGTATAATATAAGCATGCAAGTACGCACACAAGCACAAACTGGGACGTGTTCACGTGTGCATGAACGTCACCAACTGCACGTACAGTCTTTCGACCACCTGCAAGAACCTGAGTTATCTACAAGCATTTTTGCTATAGAGCAAGGAAAACCCATGCATTTAGCAATGTCAGAATCAGCCTGGCTCTGCAGAGCCCTACTTCGTTTCTGGGGACTTTGGAGGCAGAAAGCCTGAAGAATTTCAAAGACTAATCTGTAGAAGTTTAAAGCAGCCTGATGAATTTAATGAAGATTTAGATGCCTGCAACTGAAACGTAGTATTTTTGAGAACAACTGGCCAAGATGAATGACACCCACTTAGTAGTTATGAAACGTGTCAGTGTTACGCCCTACTAGCTTACATAAATCAAGGTGAAATGTCTGTATCATTTTCTTCTCAGGTGAAGAAAGGTTTACAGTCATGGTAAGATTAAGCTGTTCTAAACCAAAATGAAATACTGCTCGTAAGAAGTAGTGATGTTTACATACAGGAACTAATCAAAACTGGGCAGAATAGGCTGAATGGAACAGAACAAACAAGAAACTCGTAAGGGATGTTCCTTCCTTATAAATATCCTTCTCCTCCCTGGTACTACTCAGAGGTTTTTTTTATTTGCCTTTCCCACGTCTCTTGTCTGTGCTTTCAGATACAGAGAGCCTCACAACATGCTATAGCTTGAATGTTTGCATTCATCAAAGTGAAAACTTCTATTAATAAGAATTCAATTATTTGGAAAAGTTTCCTGGCAGTACAGCAGCACCTTTTTAAGTTCGCTTCCAATGGGAATTTTACTTTCCATAAACCTCATTTGAGTCATAAAATACAAATAGATGGTTTGCTGTGACTCCAAAGTAAAGGACTTCACAGGAATGAGCATGAAAAGTAGAGTCTGTCCCAAGCATCTGTGGAACAGTAGGAAGTTATGGTAAGCTTGTGAATAGTAGCACTGTCTAAGGCTCCCCATGGGAATACTATTAAATTAACAGCACATTCAGATTAATTGCTTTTTTTTCTTTCTGGGGATTTTTTTTTTTTTTCAGTTGCCCAACAGGTATCGTGTAATGCAGAATTGTGGTTCACAGAGGTCACCCTGCAACACAGTGGGTTTGATTTGGTGGTGAGGTTTTCTGGTTTTGCAGCTTTTTCTTAGCGGTGTTTCAAAGTCCCGAGTTATTCATTTATCAGACAGAAATAGAAAAGCAGCTACAGCGCTCTGACCCAACCACACCTGAATCCTCAGGGAAGTCAGATGTCTCTTCAGAAGTCATGAACAGCGAGATAACAACATCACACACACGCTTTGAATTTTAATTGTCACTATTAAGGATTAGGAACAATCCCTGTTAGCAACCAATTTTGCTGGCATTACTGAGCCAGACTCAGGCCTGCTTTTAGCTTGCTGTAATGCAATATTCATGCCTCAAGCCTGATTTTAGCAAGTTCTGCTCCCATCTAGAGCATGAACATCACTGGAGGCTCCAAGTCCCCTGTGTGGTATCCCCACCCTTGCTAACTCTTGACCACAGGGGAATTATAACAAGGAATAAAGTAATCCTTCCCTTGCTACTGCCAATGTAAGAGAGCATTGTTATACCAGTTCATAAGTGATCAGCTTTTCTCCTGTATGGCCATAATGTTCCTTCCCAAAAGAAAGCTGAAAATATGGGGAAATTGACTGCCCCTCCAAAGCTGCTTTGGTGTCCGAACAGGTCATCTGTGCAGAAAGAATTTTATTTGAAATATCCTGCTCTTTGGGTTTTTTCTGGTATCATTGCTGGTGCTTCCATTCAGCACAAATAGGATTGTTTCCTCTGACACTTTATTTCTACAGATTCCATGCTGGGTCATGACTAGAAAGGACAGGCTGCAAATTCGGCATTGCAGAGAAAGAGGGAAAAAGAATGGGCATTGCAAAAAGACCAGCTTGTATTTTAGTCTTCAGAAAAATGCATCTCTTTCCCTGCTTTTAGCCCAGGGAAATAATCTGGCTGGTGCTTTATGCCTAGCCTTAAGTAACAGTTTTAAGTGTCTGCTATATTTAGTCAAAGAGAGAGCAAGTTTTGTGAACAACTTGCAAAGGACCTATGCATGTGCCAGCTCCCCAGGGTAGTGCCATTGCTCTAAATGGATTAACTTGGGATTTACATGACTAAGAGCTGCGATACGGGATGCCTGAACACAGAAGGCATAAAATGAAAACTTCCTCCAAGAAAATTAAAACATCTTCCTCTCTTCTCAACTAAACCAAATAAATAAATGAAAGAAACCAACCTGATGATGAAAATCCCAACAAAGGAGCTTTACCCTTCGTCAAAGCTGTAACTTCTCTCTTAATCGGGTCATGCGATACAAACATTAGCAGTGCACATCCTGCTTTCGCTCCATGAGATTTCCCTTCTCCAACTCCTTTCCCTTGGCCATGGGAAGAGCTCCAGACCCCCCTTGGTCTGATAACTTCCATTAGCCCATCAAAGTTGCAATCTATGGTCTCAGTCTTGCAAGATCTTAACTCCTACAGCAATCAACAGATCCGTGTCACCTACCCTACCTGCCTGCCCGCGTTGTCCTCAGCCCACCAGCCCATTTCACGGTCGGTGGCCAGCATGGACCCTTTACTCTCACATAAGCAGCCCTTGAACAGGAAGCACCTGGGTGTTCCCCATTTATAGGGCAGGTGGAAGCGAGGCTGTTGCTGCCGTAAGTAAAAACACAGCATTAGCCAGCATCCTGGCTCCTGGTGGGAAAGTGTTTTACTAATCAAAAAAATACTTTCCACCCTGTGGCGTCTTGCAGACCTTTAAACTTGCATCTGCAAAAATCAGAGAAATTTTTCTGTCACTCTCACAACAAAGTTAAAATACAGAAACCATTTTTAAAACTTGAGGATAATTTTTTTAAAAAAAAAAAAAAAAAAAAAAAAAAAGAAAGAAAACTTAAACCTGATTAGAGATACTCTCCAAGCTCAGCACAGGGTGGCATGGGCAAGGCAGAACTTCGTTTTTAAAAATTGTGGGAAATTTTTTTTTAAAAAAAAAAAAAAAAAAAAAAAAAAGAGAGAGAACTTCAACCTGATTAGAGATACTCTCCAAGCTCAGCACAGGGTGGCATGGGCAAGGCAGAACTTCGAGCTCATTAGGGTAAGGCTGCGTTCCCAAGTCTACTATGGGGGGAAGAACAGGGGGAGTTGGAGCAGCTGAGCTTTACTTGACCAAAAGGTATCGTCATAAAACACCAGCTTTTTCCTCATTCTATGCTAGACTACAGAAAGTGAGAGGGGGATGAAGACCAGAAACTTTGGGCTTCTCATAATCCTAATCTCCCAAACCATATTGTCATGGAAAGTGAAATGCTGACAGAGTAATGACTGGTATGAGGTTGGGAGTATGACGTGGAGCTAACGAAAGTGAAAGTCTTTCAGTGCGGCACTCCAGAGCCAAAGGGTAGCGTGCATTCTTTCATCCACAGATTCACCATGCATTTCTAGTTCTTCTACTTATATCATTCATTTCACCTCAGAAGAAAATATTTTGATTGATGATGTGCTCTTACTGTAATTCATGAGACTCTATATAACAGTGTAACACTTTGCATTGCAGTGGATAACACATTCATTCCTCTTATGGGATTGTAAGATGGCATTCCTTGCCAGTGGATCTAGAAAACAAAGCAAGCCCTGACCTTCTCCTAGATATTATTAAAAGACAAACAAGAATGATATGCCAGAATGCAGAAGGCCACTGCAAGTAAAGAAGGTTTATAAATCAATCATACAGAGTAGAAGTTTGGAAGTGGGGTTACAGGAGAGATTTGAAGGAAGACAAAACTGTTTATGATGGGCAGAAGCTGAAGACTCTGCAACATCATCTTCTATAGGATGCAAAAGCCATCCTCTGGAAGGCAAGAAGTTAGATAAGAAACTGAGAGAGCCTGAGAGAGTGAAATGTTATGTGGGAGATGAATGAGAGAGGAAGGTTTATTATTTGGACAAGAAATATAATATTGATGCAGTCAAAGACAAAAAACTAGTGAGTGGATTCAAGGAGGAAAGTAATGTGATCCAGGATTTTGCCTGTAATCTATCAAATCGTCCTCATCCTCGGCTGGGATATCTAGCTTTCCTATTATAGGATAGTGTAGGTGTGTATTTGGGGCACACCATGTGCTTTGCTGACAGCATTATCATGAATCCACTTCCTCTTGTATCCAGAGTTTGAGGCAATTAAAACCGCTCCCAGCTTTTACTAGAAATTTCAAAGTAACAATTTTTCCTTCCCAAAACAAATGACAGCCTGAGACTAAGGACAGATACTATTTAGTGATTTATAGAGACATACAACTTACTTATCACCAATGAAATCTTTGTATCATGCCACACATTATCAGTGTATAAGAGTAGAAAGAAATATCTATAGAAATAGAACAGAATAAGCATTGGCATGATTGCCACCAACAGCACTTCAGGCCTTCAGAAAATAAAGACAATTTTAACACGGCATACATTTTTGAAAAGGCACAGAGCTTAAAATACCTGGGAAGTAAAATAGTGGTGAATCAAAACAAAAAAACTCCAAGTCACCACAATGGTGTTGTCACATCTGCTAGCTTCACAAGAAAAAAAAAAAAAAGAAAGAAAAAGGAAAGAAGGGGACAAAAATTCCCAAAAGACCCCAGGCTTTTAAGTACCTCATTTGCGTTAATGACTCCATGAGTTCAAATGTGCTCCTATTTTACTGTTGGGTAATTACTGTTATGGTAATCAAAACATCACTTGGTTAATCCAGCATATCGTGTTGAAAATAATGTAAAATAATATTGTAGGCAGATAATTTAGCTTGACATATGAAGACTTGCTCTCATTCATAGGATTGAAAATTTCTCCACGTGTTTAGTGTATAGCACTGCAACTAAATGGAAAAAGTTCTGTTTAGAAGAAAAGTCTACAGAAATGCATGCCAAAACGTACATAAAATGTCCCCCCAGATCTATCATTTAATAAAATTTCTTATGTCTATTAGCTGTCATAACTTGTCATTCAGAATCCGTACAAACACACATCAACGTGCAGGCTCCCTCTAGAAGTAACGAGGTTTTCCAAGGGCTGATGATGACCAACACCCGGACCTCCCCATCATTTTAACGTGCTGAGTAATCAGCTTCATTATGGGTCAGTTCTTTATAACATATCTGGTATTTCATCACCTTGTAAGCATTTTTAGTACGGCAGCTGAGTCGGTCACACAGGGATACCAGTCAAGAGCTCCTGATACATCTCGCCTGGCAGGCAGACTGGCCAGCACCAATGCAGGACAAACATGGCCAAGTCACATTGGCCTTTCTGTTGGATGAGTGAAAACATCCCCTTAAACTGCTGAAAAGTTTTAACAGAAAATCACTTTACGCTTGTCTTGTTTCCCCAAGCCACTGTGAGAGAGGAAGCTGGAGGGCACAAGCCATGGGTGTAGCTCATTACTGCTGTTATGGCTTCAGGTATTCAAATAAGTGCCTGGTCATGTCTGAAAAGAAAGTTACTCTCTGTCTATGTATTGCTTCTCTTGCAATGTGCATAGTAATCCCAATATTCCCAAACCCTGAGCAGTTCCTACAAGAAAAGGAAAGAAAAAAGAAACATTTACAGCCCTTACTGGTCCACTCGCCACTGATACACAAAATATCAGAGAAAGCTAAATAGGAAGAACCAGATGGAAAATTTGGCAGGTGTTTGGAAAATAAAATATATAACAAAAATTGGGAAATGTCAGAAGGTTCTTTAAAAGGCCAGAGGAAGAACTGGGAGTGCTGATACCCAGTTTCAGCAAAGCTTGAGGAAGGAAAAATGCCTGTTGTGAATACTGTGGTTGATTTTGTCTAAAATAACTCACCCCCTCGAACTTGTCTGGGTCATTGCAGGAAGCGTATCCTTTGGGGCTGTTTGAGTCTGTCAATGCCAATTCAAATAGATGACAGCACCTGCATTTGGGAAACATATATCATTACAAGAAAATCGAGAGGAAAATCAACTGTACATGCTTTTATATGCATTTTAAAAGATACAAATTCTCTATGGTATAATACAAGGAATACCCCACACTTAGCATAATTAGGATCTTTGTGAGTCAAGGTTTACAGTCTTGTGCCCAACCAGCCAAATATTAAAAGCCTGTGACTAAACAGGGAAAAAAAAAAAAGAAAAAAAAAAAGCAGCCCTGCAAACTCTATTTTCTTACTGTGAATGGCTCGTGTTGAATCATCCGCTTGGGCCAGATAATGCTTGCACAAGTTGTCAGATAATGAGTTAAGCGCCACAAATGGAAGGCGCAAACCTCTGTGGTTAGTTGGGGAAAACAGTGGAAATGAATGACACGGGGGAGTTGTTGCCTCCCACACCAACCGCACAGAAGCTCGTCTGTTTTGAGGATTCACATCTTTGAGTGCGGGCTGCTCTGGCCACAACACTGGTCACCTGCTGAGAGCTCGCATTGAATTAGGTTACATTATAATTGGATTTTCCGAAGGCACCGCATTAGCATTTTCCATGATCTCACCCTTATTAGCCAAATCACTAATCAAGAGTAGCGCAGTTATATTGTTTGCTGGTTAAACTATCCGCTGCTATAGTGTCTGTAAGCCAGCTCCAAATTCATGCAGAGATGAAAACTCCTCTCTCCCCAACAGAGACTCGAGAGTTTATTCCGCAGCTAATGTTGCAGTCAAACTCTAATTTTCAATACTTCATGAAAAAGCGATTTCTCTCCGGAGGCTGGTTTGCTTGGTGCTTTGCTTATGTTCTTCCTGAGTCCATATTAGGAGTGTTGTTTCTTTGATCAGCGTAGGCAAAAGCAGCGTGGCTATAAAAGGTAACAGCAGACCAATCCCATCCCATGGACTGCTCCCCATTGCGTCCAAAATCAAATGCTGAACATGTTTAATCCTGTAAGGTTATTATTTTAATGCACAGGCTTTGTATATTGATGGGAATGGAAATAGCTGTTCTAAAAGCAGAAATGACACATGCAGGCAATCTCTAACTGATGACTGTCTTTGTACAGCTCAAAAAGATGTTTGTGTGGGAACTTAAACTCATATTAACTACTTCTGAGCTGTAAGGAAAGCACACGGGGCATCTCATGTGGCCTTATGGTGCAAAAATCTCAGTTCCTTCTTTCAGGTGGGATCCCGGCAGGTTTGGGTACCTGCTTGCAGGGAAGTGAGAGTCTTGCAAATAGATTATCAGGTAATGTTTGCTGAACATCCATTCACCACAATTTTCTGAAAAAAATTCATGTTCTAAATACAATTTCATTTAAAAAGCCAGGTTTTATTCTCAGGTTAGAGGTTACACAATGATGTTCAGATTCATTACAAGAATCATTTGGAAATACAAAGCCATTTTCAGTGAGAAGTTAAACCCATTAAGTATTTCTACTGAAATTCTTCTGATACAAATAAGTACACAGAAAAATCTGTGATTACATTTTTCACATATTTTTGGAGTCACACAAGGAGAGCTGGAGAAAGGATTCGTAAGAGCTGGCCTTGACTCAAAAAGGGGAGTAGGCACCTTCTACCTGGCCTGGTATCAGCGGTACCCTGCTTACAATTACACTAATGTGTTAAAACAGTGAAGCAGATTTCCTTTTTACCAAACAATAAAAATTAAAAAAAAAAAAGTACAGAATTCAAGATGGTATATCAACAAATCATTCCCTGGAATCAAATAAAAAAGACTATAATTCTCAAACAAAAAAATATCACAGCACTATTTGGCTTAGAAGCTTTTGAATTCAAACCAGATGTGACTGTCTCTGAATCCCCAGCAATAGCTGCAGCTTTTCTTGTAAGGCTTTTTAACAGATTCTCATAGGTAGCACAAACAGCATCTTCAGAACAAAGGGCAATAACGCTTCCCAGCAGAGTTTAACTGGATCCTGAGGATCACTAGCCTGTATGATCTGCTTTTCTATTGTCCTCGCAGGGATTTCACCAGGCATAAATAACATGCACTGAAGAGATAAGGAGCTAGGGGCAAAAAACCAGAACAGAACAGAATAATGAAGTTGCAAGACTAGCTTGCATCCTTTGGTCTACACTCCTCCGGGTTATAGGCCGTCAGCGATGGGCTCCCTTCTCGGAGGATGAATCTGCAAAAGTGTTTCAATACAGATTATTTTGACATTGAGAAATACAACTTGCTTATGATTAATTTCCCCCTATTTTGTAACACACACACACACACACACAGAGCCAATACTGTACGTAATTACAACCCTGTAATCAATCCAACACAAATGACAGTAAATGTGAAGAAGCAAAAGAGGGTAGGGACATCATGCAGTGCACTATTAGTCTCTCTCTCAACTTTCACCTAGCCCTGGTTGTTGATACAGAGCAAACAGTAGGGTCTGGTAACCTAAAGCCCTCAGGTAAAAGCTTTCTAGACCTCTAAAAAGAAAACTGACATTCAGTAGTGTTCATAGGTGTACATTAGTATTAGGTGCACCCAAGAGAGTAGGTAAGTATGACAGAGGGAAGAGTTAGGTAGCAGTACCTACTGCTAAGTAGGTGTCTGTGGTTCAAAGATGTGTTTGATAGTAACTCACTTGAGCTAGGAAAACAAAATAAAATCTGAGAAAGGAAATATACTCTTGCCAGTGTAACACCTACTTCCTTCCTGAAGTTTCAAAAGATTCTGGAAATGCTGCAGCACATCGCTAGTAGCACACACACAGGCACACAGAGTTTTTCACTTACAAAAGAAACATTAGGAGTGAAATATTTCTAGCAGGGTTTTGAATTTGCCTAGGAGAATTGCTCTGCAGCTGCTACACAGTAACCCCATCATTCACTTCCAAACCCACAGCGCTGATGATATCCAAAAGTATATGAAAGAAAAATTGATTCAAAAGGTCCCTGTTTGTAGCAAGCGGCAGTACCGCGAATCATCAATTTTGGTGGCACCTTTTCCTTGTAGGTAGTATCACAGCTGAGTATCGGAACAAAAGTAATTTGTTCACAAAAGCCAGGAAGAGCAACAATTAGCAGACTGGTTCTTTGTGCAAGGTAGATAGACATATTTGTGTGTTCATTTCATTTCATGCAAATAGCCCCCTCTAACAACAAAGATGGTAGAACAAAACTTTTCTAACAGGAAATGTGCTTCCAAGCTTCACATCAAATGTTGGCATTCATATAACAGTATCATTTGGTAAAAAAAAAAAAAAAAAAAAAAAAGAGAGGACCTGGATATTCAAACACCTCAGGCAGCTATACAGTGGGGATGCCCTTCAATAATTTTTCTTCCCTCCCAGTTCCAAGTCCCACGGGGACACGCTGAGGTCACCCGGCTTATGCCAAGATGCTTTTGGCTCCTAAAGACCTTGCCCAGCTGGTGCAAACCAGCAGATACCACAGCACTGCAGGTACAGTCTGCCAGAGAAGAAAGGCAAACATGATATAACATGTAGTTCCCCAAAACAAAGAGTTTCTCTCACCTAGGACCACTCAGAAAACCTTTCTGAATTAACCATTCAGACACCTTCTGGATATTTTGCAGTATGAGCAGACTTCAGAGCCCAGCACAGAGTACTTACATACTTAAAACACATAAAACAGGCAAAGGAAGGTGGACTCCATACAATGAGGCTAGGTAGGTAGCACTTGGCTGCTACTTTAACAAGCAAATGGCATGGAATGAATTTTTACATCGCTTCCTTAGATGATCAATGAGGAACTAATGATATTTCCAGATAGCAGATGTATGCTTCATCAAGTCACCAAGAAAGAGAATGATTTAATGAAAACAGCCACCACATCACCTACCACCAGAAGACCACCACCAACGTCCCTTTTCACACAAGTTCCCTTAAATGCCTTGATTCTTCCCTGTGTTTCATTCTCAAAGGAGAAAATAATTCATAGAATCACCGAATCGTTTAGGTTAGAAAAGAGCTTTAAGACCATCAAGTCCAACGTTACCCTAACCCTGCCATTCCACCGCTAAGCCATGTCCTTAAGCACCTCATCTGCCTGTCTTTTAAATACCTCCAGGGATGGGGACTTAACCACTTCCCTGGGCGGCCTGTTCCAGTGCTTGACAAACCTCTCAGTGAAAAAATTTTTCCTAATGTCCAATCTCAACCTCCCCTGGCACAACTTGAGGCCATTTCTTCTTGTCCTAAATGCCAGTGTGTGTGAAGCCATTTAAAATCTAACGGGTACTGAATGATAAATCCTGATACGTTGTTTCATAGAAATAAAATTATCAAATCATGCAGCTGTTTAAGTTGCATATCCCATTCCTCTTCACATGAGACTTTTCTACCTGGTTCTCTGAAAAACTGCAACACGTTCTGTGATCTTTAGCTCAAGTTGACTTTTAAAAGCAATACCCTTCTAAAAAAGGCAACATTTCATGTTCTGGAGTTAGAAATTACAGGTGTGCTAATGGCCTTTTTGTTATTTTGCAGTAGCAGAAATCAAGTTGTATCAATAAAAATCCTGAAAATAATCACATTTTCATTCCCAGTGGGGATGGCAAGCTGCTAATTAAATCTGTCTTGACTAGTTGGGAGCACAGATAATTTCTAATGTAATGTATGCACTGAGGACTGGCTAATACCAAAAATGTTTAGGGTCTGGGATTTTTTCCAGGAAATTTAAGATGTCAACTAAGTGACTTTTTTTCTGTCTGGTTTTCATTGAAGACCTCCACAAATCCATTTTTCAGTTCTTCATTTCCCTCCCCCCTCCCTACAGATGTCATTATTTTCAGTGGGAAACCCCACACTTCTCCCTCCTCTTCTTCCAATTAGCTGTAATTACAACAACATTAGCAGCAAAGTAGGTACCCTTGAGGGCAAAAATCTGGAAAGCAGCAGAGTGTAGAAGGGAACAAGAAGAGATATTATAATGAAATTAAGCAGACACATCATGCTGCTTCATGTCCTCATCTGGGCATCCTTAGGGCTTTGCAGGTTGTTTTCTGCTTTCCCTAGGCGTGCCAAGACAAGGTGGTGACCAGCTGCTCTCCCTCTCCCACGAGCTTCCAGAGCTACCCCTTGAACTGAGAGGTAGATGAAGGGCTAAGTTTTGGTTTCTCCCTGTGCCTGGCATAACTGGATCCAAAATAAAACGTACAGTTTCAGTTAAAGAAATCCATTAGTCACATCTGATGTTCTGAAAGGATAACTGGGGTTCTTAAATACATGTACTAAGAATCTTTCTGCCAAGAAAATAAATACCGTAAGATTAATTTCGGAAGTGAAAAAGGCAATACATGGCAAGTTGTAGCATGCAAAAGGGTTCTTGCTCTGAGTAGGCTTTAAGCAATAAGCCTCTTTTCCAGAGAATTTTTCATTAAAAAACTGGGTTCAGGGAAAATCTCCAAAATCAATCTTTTTTTTCAACTGTCTTTTCAATTTTGCACAGTTGGATAAGGAAGTAAGTCAACATTGCTTGCCAAATAAACTGACATTAACTACACTTGCTGGAAATCTTTCTGCCTTGCTCCTTAAAAAAAAAAAACAAAAAAACCCCAACCAAACCAAAAAAACCCCACAACAAACCCAAAAAAACCCCCTCACAACCAAGAATGAAAAGATCAGAAACCTGTTCGAGGAAGACTGAGTGACAAAACACAGAGAGATTTAGGAGCATATGTCCCTCCAAAGGCAGTGTTGCTCATCAAACAAGGCTAAGCTGGAAGAATTTAAGCACAGTTTAGGACCAGGCTTTCTGCACAGCAAAGTACCTTGTGAGGGACCAGCCCAGTGGCAGGTAGGAAGAATTATTCTCTTGGAGATACATTGCTGGTGCAGTGAGACAACATCTCATTTCATCATCATCTTCCTTCGTGTCTACCTGCCTCCCATCGCTTACCTTTCCAAATTGCCCTTCTCTCTTTATTGTGACCTTCAAGGAAACACCTTTGCTTTTTTGGAAGCCAGACGATTTCCCCTAATCCCACTTTGCAGACAGGTGGTTGCCCTGTGAGGACTACCTGAGTGGTCTTTCCCTGGCAGCCTGATCTACATTGCAGCCCACCTACGGAGCATGGCTGGACATAAAACATTCCTATCTTTCTCTTCGCCCTGCCTGCTTTCAGCTGGAGTACTTCATGTTTGGGAAGATACGGAGAAGAAATACTTATGTTCCCAGACAAGCAGAACTCTGGTATGAGTTATCTGAGTTTTTAAACAGTTTAAAAAAGGAAGTGCAACACAAACCTTTCTGGATACAAATGGGAAGAAAACGCTAGTAAAATCAGACCAGTAAAATTGAACAGAGCCCACACCCTCCTATTCACAAACCACCTATTGGGTATTTCTGGATTCAGTTTGGATCCCATGGTGGCATGGAAAACTGAACTCTTGATGAGATTGCAGCATGAAAGAGCAGGAGATGAGGAACAGGGTTAAACCCTCACCTTCCTGGGGCCATGCAGACATACAGATGGCAGGCAATTGCATCCTGCAGTGCAGTCTGGCATGAAAGCCACCCCAAACCATGGGTGTGCCTTTAGTACCTGTTACAATGAGAATACGCAAGGGTGTGGAACACATCAACTTACTAAACATGTCAGCAAGGACAGAATCTTTTTCCCATCCTTTTTGGAAGATTATTATTTTAGGTGGTTAGTAATTCTTCACTGTCCCATGCAACCCCTGGCAGGTCAAAGTTGTCTGCATGCTTACCAATGGAGAGGCTGTGTTTTTTAACCTATAAAGCCTACTAAAACCATTTCTAGGGTCCCAAAGCCAGAGGGGCCTGAATGGTTCTTTAACTTTTAAGTAAACTCCCTAAAGCCAGAGACATGTTTTTAAAAACAAGTTGAGTGGCTCTATGCAGCCAGGGGAAGCACCAACTTCTGGTTAAAGAAGGCAATTCAACAATAACCATGGGCAACTGCGGACAAGTGAAAAAAAAAAGTTGATAAAATAATTCAAATCTTGATTACTGAATCAAAAATATCAAGAAAGGCCAAGTCTTATCCACAGGATCCCTTCCTGGATGCCAGAATGTCTACATCCAGCCAGTAGCTTTTATTTTACTTATTAAGGTGTATAGAGAAGTAAAAACATTAAGTAAATGTAAGCAAACACAAATACCAGGATTGCTAGTGGTCACCTCCACATACTCATACACACACACTCCTACCATGACATTTCTATGCCCAACATGAACCAAGGCAGGAAAAAGATACTCGAGCATGCTGTTGCGTCATGCTCCGAACTCTGTGTTCAAGGGTATGCTGATGTGATTTCAAAGCTGAGGACCGGTCTCTCAAGCTGCAGCAGCCAGCCTGTGACAACTCTGGGACTAACCATCTCTCTCTGCAGAGCAACTTCAGCCTTACGTACCACAAGGGCTACAAGACCCTTCTCTTCATCCAGATTCTTAACTGGTCCATAGATACTTAGTTGTAAAACAGAGAGGTAGATCACTAAAACCAACTCCTTATGCTCTTTTCAGTAGGATTAAATCCTTAAATGGCCCCTTGATACTCTAGCTGCAAAATAGAGAGGCACACGGATTACTTCACCAACAAGAAGCCTAGGGTAGCTCTGAGGTGTTTTAGTGAAAGAACCGAGGACTGCTCAGCACATCACCGAACTGACAATTTTCTTGGGAAAGAGGAAGCTGATGTAGCCCTGATTAAGTAACAAGTGGTGTTCACTACTCCGAACTCTGAACAGACACATAAGATTTTTGCATAAAGCCATACTTCATAGCTGTAATCTTAGCAGTTCCCTTTAGCTTCACTCTCTTTGTAAAGCTAAATGGCAAGGATTTTAATTTAGATAATTACTATTTCTTGCTACCGTGGAACATCTCTTGTTCATTCTCATTTTGGAAAGAAAGGCTTAATGGAAAAAAGAACAGTTTTTTGAGTCAG
>NW_009258887.1:1312543-1313818 GCF_000687185.1 Egretta garzetta
CCCCCCCCCCCCCCCCCCATTTTACCCCTCTATTCCTCTCATCCTTCCCATACTCTGATGAAGTTATTTCCAGGCCTATTAGAAAGGGCTCATATCAAAAAGTGCCAGATCTAAACCATCACAGTACCATGGAGGCTCAGTGCTGGAGGCAACATAAGTGATCCTCTACCAACTACCAAAACACAGATCTGTGGGGAAAATAAAAGACTGAAGTAGAAACTTTGGAAAATAGGATCACATAGGATTGATCAACTCTGATGAAGTTATTTCCAGGCCTATTAGAAAGGGCTCATATCAAAAAGTGCCAGATCTAAACCATCACAGTACCATGGAGGCTCAGTGCTGGAGGCAACATAAGTGATCCTCTACCAACTACCAAAACACAGATCTGTGGGGAAAATAAAAGACTGAAGTAGAAACTTTGGAAAATAGGATCACATAGGATTGATCAAATTTCTCTAGCAGATTTAAAAAAAAAAATTAAAAATATTTCAGTGATTATCCTATTTCTGTAGATACAGGCAAAGATGTGTTTCTTACAGAAAACAAAGACAAACTAGGCTTCACAGAAGCAGCAATCCTTTAAGATAGCCTTCTTTGAACACAGGAGCAGCTAAGAAAATTGGTGCCTGTCAGAAAAGAAGTACAGATATGGTTACATGAGAAGCAGAAAACGTGAGATCACAGCTGGTTACAGAAAGACCAGGAGAACCTAAGTCAAATGCCAAAGAACCTGGGCACAAGTAACTTCCTCACAAAGGAGGGGAGATGGGAAGGAAAACACAATCTAGGTACATCTATACAGAACTGCAGAAAAAAATTAATAATTCCACCTTGGTGACAATATGCCTTTGCAGTCCCTACGACATTATAGCAAACTAGTTAACAGTTGATGTAGAGACTCTCACAGATTTCAGATACCTTTAAAACTGGCTTTTTTGATGGTATGTCTTAAAAAATAGCAGTTTCCCAATTCATATCACTTGTGTTCAGCTTTAAAGTTACAACCTGAGACCTGTATTTTGTAATTATTCCTTAAAAAAAAATACCCAGTATCGAAGGAAAATCTGTTCACTTAAGGGAAACTTAAGGGTTTTCCCTAGAAACATCAATTTACTGAAAAAGCACTCCTAAAGGAAACTGCCTCATGCCTGGAAGTTGCTGCACTGCCGTTTTCTTTTTCTATAATGAAGCCCTATCTCAGAAGAGATAAGATTTATTGGTCAGTTTATCACCCAATGAGGAAATGAAAGATAAGAAATGAGACGCAGGAAT
>NW_009258887.1:1313833-1347224 GCF_000687185.1 Egretta garzetta
TTAAACCCCACCACTGTAATTAGCAGACATACAAAACAGAACAAAGAAACTGGAACATCAAAAATATTTTCATCACATATCCTTGGAAGTTTCTATCTTTGAAACCTTTCTCAAAACACTTAAATGCATATTTAATATATGTGACTACATATAATACATAAACCCAGGCTAATGCTTTTTAGTAGTAGAAGTTGGACTTTTCTGTGATCAATGGCTAATAAAATAATCTTTGTTTTATCAGCAAAGATAAAAAGAATAAGAGCCCCAAAGATGTTAAAGCAGACATCCTACACAGTGCTATGATGGGACTCGTTGAGAATTCCTCTTTATGGGGACTGAAGAAAAAAGGGAAGAGAAAAAGTCTTCAAGTGCTCTACTCACTGTCCCATCGAGAAGGAGGTATTTGGATGTTGTGGACAAGGAGCAATAATAGAAAGACAGAGCACAGATTTAAAAAAAAGTTCTTTCAGGGAGCCAGAAGTCAAGTCATCTAATCAAGGAGGGTAAAAGAAGAACTCTTTCTTCAGATCCCTTAAGTGTACTGCCCTGGACCACAGCTGCAGTTGGTGGCCGGACTTGTTTCATTCACTGTTATAAACATCCTCCCTGTATTCTCTGGTGCAGTAAATCACTTTGAGTTTAAGTGGGAGGAACTACAAAATTAATCTCCTGTCCTCTCTTCCAGTGCCGTGTAATCATGGGAAGCTCATCCTCCATTTCGGCAAGCTACATTCCCACCCTACCCTCTCTTCTGTGCAAATGTGGATGACAATAAATAATGGAATAGTTGCTCTGTAGCCATCATCATCTTCTAGATGTTACAAAAAAAAAAGCTTTTGGTGATGAGTCCCTGCCACCCCATATGGTACCCACTCACGCCATGAAATGGCAGACACATGAAGCACACAGGCTCCTGCAGTATACACCAGCAAACTTTGCAGGTCCCCCTGTAGCACAGGATGATGTATCATTCATCCAAGATGATATCTCTACAAAAGGGCCATGAGACATGAGAACAGACCAAAATACAAAGCTTTAGGTGCCATAATTCTCAACTGCTTTTGAGAGAAAAGGGGTGGTTTAGGGGAGTTTCTGAAGGAAAAGATCCAGAGGGGTGGATTCCCACCCAGAACAACGTCCCTTCTTCCTTGTGCTCTCTGGCATCCATCTTTTGAGTGGTGTGAAACAAGTACTTAGAAACACACAGGAACTTGGCATGATTTCAAATCCAGGTACAAATATTAAAAACTACTCCTCCTTTCCAAAAGATAGTTTGCATCAACACTTTGGCAACTAATTAACTTTGTCCATTTACATGGTTTTATTTTCAGACCTGGCAGATCAAGAATAGCAATGGGTATTTTGCCTTTAAGGTGAAACAACATTCCAAAGCCTTTGTTACCAAGGTCTTCTAAAATCTGCCCCATCTTGGCCTCCACATTCAGCCCATCATTAAATTTAGTCTTAGCTGAAGCAACAGAAGCTCTAAAGACAATTATGAGGATATCTTTTCTCTAGGACTGTTACTAGGTGTTTAATGAGGCAAATGTGTGATCCTGCAATGTGTAATACAGACATTTTACAAATTGCACTGTAATGTAGATGGTATTACGTTAGAAACCTCACCTGTGTTGCACATACACCAACCTCTGCTCTCTGAGGCAAAGCTGTCACATAAGCACTCAACAGATAAATAGGAAAGTTTACTCTACATCCCTCAAAGGCCCCCATTTAAAAAAGTACATTTAAAATATGCTCTGTACAGCTGTTGTCTTACCATTTGCCTTGTGCTGCACATCTGGCGGAAACTGGTCAGGAACATACCACTGATAGTCTGGCTGCACAGAACAATAAAACATTATTACAGCAATATGGACTTCATAGATACTTCAAACAAACGAACAGTGACATGATAAAAATATAATTGTGCTGTGAAGTTTTTTATTAGTCATACAAAAGTAGTTTACAAAAAAATCCTATATTTAGGTTTATATTTCCACTGATCAAGTCTTTCAGCTTGCTTCCTTTTTTATGACATGTGGTTTAGATGCGGCACTCATTAGAAATATTGGTGTAAACCTTTCTAAATCCCACAAATCAAAAGAAACATTAACAGAAACAAATCAGATTTTAAAAGAGCTAAGGAATAAAGTGCACCAGAAGATACCAGCAGGCATCGCATTCTCTGTGCTAGAGAACCCCAGAGAAACCTGGTATACATCGACCTGACAGGTGAGGCTGTTCCAGTCTGAATACATATAACATCTGTAATGTGTTTCAGTGTGACAGGAATAACCCATTTAATAAAGTTCTCTCCCCTCCTCCCTTCCCCCCAGGTTAGCACTAGTGTTCCTACACCATGAGCTGTTATCAAATAACTTCTTGAAAATACTGTGGGATGGGAAAAATTCACATCTTTCTCATAAGAGGAAGTATTGGGAAGGTTATATCCATGCAAACAGTTTTGTCCAGGGAAATCCAGGAAGAAATAAATACTGCATCATAGTTTATACCACACACCGTGGTAAATGAGTAGCAAATCACCACTAGAGAAAACAGGTTTGGGACCAGACGTTTCAGCTGAAGCTGTATTAAGCTGTCTATCTGGTTTAAGTAGCCCATGAAAGCTTGTCAAATTCCAGGTAAATACAGCTTCAAATTAGTTAAATTGGGAAAAGAATTCTTGTTTTGCAGAAATCACTCTGACAAAATCCTGAGTAGTCCCAAGGAGACTCTTACAGATTTCAACTTGCAGGGAAGAAACTTCATAGACTTCTAAAGAAGTTTTGCCTAAATTAAGATGGCAGGATGAAGCTGTAGATACGGGAAACAGATTTAACTTTTATGTATGCTGTCACTTGTAGTTACATAGCAGCAATCACTCTCATACACTGTCAGGAAAAAAGGAACTACTTTCACTTAAATGATACCATCCACAGGAATTATTAACTAATTCTACGCTTGCAGGCAAACAAAATAGGCTTTGATACAAAGCAGGACTCTGCTTTGCTTTAAGGACAGGTAGTTTTTCCACTGATGGCTCAAAATACACCTATTTGCATTGCTTTTTGGAGTTTCTGTTGAATTTTTCTGTTCTCTGATCTACTCTTCTCTTTCATATGTACTTACACCATGCAAACTTGAATGAATTTCAGAAACAAGAGGTGTATTTCATGTCAGACTAAACAAAATGTTTCTACTAACGATGTAAAAAGGAATGGAAAGGTGCAAGATATAAAGAGAAGGAAAAAGCAAAAGCACAGACTAAACACACAGGATTACGTACATTAACTCAGGACACTCATTAAATTCTAACACCTTTCTTCATTGCTAAACAAATTGCTCAGGGAGGTATCAAAAGCTCAGAGCAGCAATGCTGCACTCACACAGACAAAGATTTTCAAAGAAAACTCAGAATGAAACTGGGAGTTACAAAGCAACCAGTCAAACTGACCCTGACGTAGAAACCCAGATGATGAAAGTTCAGGGAGAAGAGCCAAAATAATCTGGGACAGTGTCCAAATTGCAGTGAAAAACATTCTGCAATACTTCCAACTCTGATAAATAGACAGATAAGCACACTCCTGAAGCATAGAAATGACTTGTTTGACCACAGCTTTTCCGCTGCATTTCTACAGTCTGAAAGCCTTATATGCATTTTGCAAAAATTCAGCTATAATTTCTCAAATAATGAGCATTTTTCCATATGTGACAGCTTTATAGCCTGAAACAGATATTGTGTATTTAAAAATACGTTCACCATGTTTAAATGCATTCTCCCTAGATTTGAACAAGCACAACTCACTTAGATAATCCAAAGCACTTCAAAAATATCATTCTTTGAAGTAGTATTTTCCATGAAATAAAAAACTCCCCCTCACATAACCTGCCCTAGTGCAAAGCTATTCTTCTTGATGCCGTGGAAGACAGGGCCCTGTTGCTTGGCAGGAAAAAAGACAAATTTCCCATTGTGTTAGCCACACTCAGATATAACTTCCACTTATGCTGCTTATTTTTTTTTTTTTTTTTTTTTTTGCAATACACAGGCTTGCTTGGGAAAAATGCATTCCTAAAGCATTCACAGTCAGAATGTCTCACCCTCAGTAGAACCTTATTCCTCACATAACCCCGTTTCACAGCAGTGTGCCAGAGGAAGATACTACTGGGTACAAGCATCTGGGATTTTGTCCTCACAGTTTAATAGCAGTATTGTGAATCCTGCCGATAGCTTGCCTGCCTGCCTGCCCCAAAAGGCGTACAGGGAACCTGGGATTGTGCAGTCTGGCTACAATGGTATTGCCTGATGGCAAGACAGTTATATTACCTATGAATACAGAAGCTGTAAGTGAAGAATAAGGAAAGTCATTTTTCAAAGACAGGCCCAGAGAAAGAAATACCCTGTGTATGACATGGAAATAAGACATATGAGTCAACAAGCTTTCATAGACTGAATAGAGGGAAGAGACCAGAATAATGCTGACCACAACTACGTTCTCATTTTTGTTACCATCGTTCATGTGGAAGGCCCTGAACTGGGCTTCAGAGACCAGATCCATATTTATGAATTTGGGTAACCATATAGATAGAAAGGGCTCTGAATGTGTGTCATGGAAGTAAATTAATCTAAGAAATCAGCAAGACTCCAATCAAACAACCTTATTTTTTGAATTAAGGAATGACCACCAGCATCACTGAAAACAATGTATAATAATTCCCTTTTTCTTTTTAGTGGTGTTGTAGATAAATAGTATTTGCCAAAGTAAATTTAAAATATATAAGAATATATACTTAAATATAACTCAGCAACCATATATTTAAATTGCTGCAATTTTTCCACTTTGTGCACAGATTTCTGTTGGTTATGCTTTGATTTAGACATGGCAGCACTCTATGCAATTCAGTACTGAAGACACTGGAAGAGCAAGGAAGAAAAGAACATGACTATCAAGAAAAAAAATCAGCATTTTGGAGAAGATTGTAAGGGAAGAGAGACTGTACAAAGATCATGAAGGCTGTTCTAGACCTAAGGCTAATTCTAAAACCAGTACAAAATCTTGATCTAGAACCAGCAACAAACTGGGAAACAACAGATTTACTGGTGAGGATGGCACTGATAGCACCATGCTATTCTCCTGTGGTCACCATGCTGTGAGAAAACCAGCACCCTTGTGAAATGGGAGATGGCAGGAACCTTACTGAGTGCTGTTGCTGCTCACGTGCCCTGTGAGACGCTGGATGTACTTGAGGATTTTGATAGTGAAGAACCAACCCACAACTCCCATAATTGACACATGGTGAGAGGAAGAAGGGAGGTGGGTAGCTGGGCCTCTCAGACTGTACCGGGAGATCTTTCGTCTATCAAAAAACAAGAAAAGCAAGAAGAAATGCATTAGTAGCAGGACACGATGACCAACAGAACATTTGCATACAAATTCATCAGTAAAATGGAACAGGGAAGAAACCCTCCTCTCTCAGCATGGGTTGTAATGCTGCTCATTTAGACACTTCAGAGTGTTCATGATTTAAAAAATTATTTAAGAAAGCTGACTTGTGCCACACCAGAGCCTTCACACTTTTTATGTGAGAAAATATTGGTTTCAAGATACAGCAAGCACATTTTCTGTGTGTTTTCTACATTCATGAAACATTTTCATTACACACAGTAGCTTTCAATAGTTTGAAGCAGAACTACATGGACAGGCACTTGCATAATAAGAAAAATAAATCATTTTGGTAAAGGACCAAAGTCAATGGCCTCAAGATTGGGGTCTGCCTTTTCTTAGGCCCTCTGTATCCCAGCAGAGTCAATGGGCATTTGCCTAAGGACAGAGCAAGGAGTCACAACTAAATAATTTGACTTAAGAAAACAAACTAATAAATATTCTATATGGTTCCTCCCATTTTTAAAATCCTTCATAAGGTCAGTTTAATCAAACGTCAAGGCAGGAAGAGACAAACAAGATGATCTCTAGCATAAACTGTCAAAGGAATGCAGGGGCAGGCAGGTTGTACATACACATTACACAGCACTTGTACAGCCCTTTGAGTATGCTGTACACATGCAGTGCTGTTGGCATTTCTCCTGGTCCAGAGCAGCTGGGGAGGAGTGGGAAAAGCCTTTTAGCCCCATGTGTAGTCTCTCCCTCTTCACTGTCACTGCTGTGAGAGATTCTCACAGCGTCCATTGACCAGTTGGGTTTGTGCAAGAAATTTAATCTTTCACAGTCTCCAGACAATGCAAAAATATATAGGAAGGCGTCTTTGAGTACTCTCCTACAAAAAAATTTCTTTACTGTCTTGAACCACACAGGAGTGGGCTGGTGGGTGGGAGAAATATACCTGAAACTTATTGCATGCAATGCTATCAGGTTTGTCCAACGTATTTCTATACGCTTGGGATGCTCTGAGTGGCAAATCATGGCATTCCCTCTGGCACTACTGTTTTTATACTTGCAAGAAATGCTTCCCAATACCCATAAAAGCACTGACAAGTCTGGGCTTTACTGCAGCAGCATCCAGGATGCCCAGCCTGCTCTCCACTCCCGCTGAAGTTGACGGGAATAAGAGGCACTTGACAGCACCTTGCCTCTGATAATATTGCAACACCCTACTAGTATCGATGCATGGCTTGGTCAAGAATAAGCCAATACTGAAGTTTCTGTTTCACAACAATGTTGGGGAGGACAATAAATCATCCCAGAATATTTTGGCCATTCTTCTAAAACATTGCACAACTTTGTCAGGACAGGAAACCTCAAAATTTCATCATTTTTAAAGAGGATTGAGAAAGCTCAGAGTTTTGCATGCCATGATTTTACTATGGCTTCCTGAATGTCTGTGAACACTGAATACTGACACTACTGTGAAGAGATAAAAAGGATGTTGCAACAAAAATTTATTGCAGCAGCTGCTCCGCTAATTTGGATGGAGACTTTTTTTTTTCCTCAGTGATATTAACATTACTCTGTAACTCCACTGCAGAGGTCAGGATTCATTATAGAACCTTTTATTTCAAAAGTTGGTTTGATGTTACAACTCTTATGTCAAGTGCCAGTAAAACAATCAACAGTCCTCTGGATTTGTTTTTGGTTCCCTCCCTCCATTTTAAGATATGTTTGAAGAGTTTTTGCAATAAATACTCCCTTCATCTACTTAATTTGGAAGTAATCTCTAATAATTTCTCATCCTCTTACTGCATTAATTCAGAATGATTTCATCCCAGGTGGTGACCTCATATAAAACCCAGTGTCAATTAATGGAAGCCAGAAAGCCTTGGGTTGTGTGGAAAGTGAGGAAATAAAAATAAAATACACATGTGCTGGCAACAGTAACTTTCTTTTGACTCATACCTGAGAGTTTAATTTATTCAGTTGAGACTGTAATCTCTCATTAGTTTTCTGCAATGCTTCTTTCTCCTCATTAAGTCTTTCTCTGTCAGATCTCTCCTTTCTGAAGTCTTCTTCATATATTTGTACCTGCAATCATTATGACCAAATATGTGAATTTCAGCAGAGCCGCAATGGAAATTTTAATCCACTTTGTTGTTTGGTTGCTTTCTAAACACTGGCCAAGCAGCAGGGTGCATTCCAAAAGGATCCCTCCTCTTTACAATCCTGTAACAAAGAGTTTCCCTCATCTTTTTTATGACCAAAGTGACAAGCAATGGCTATTCTCCAATGGCACCCATCAATGGAAACAATCCACAGCTTCAGCATTCATAGACCCTTGTAATTTAAAACGCTGACTGGCAGATATCAGTTTTAAATATCATAAATAAGACAGCAAATGCTAAAGACATCAATCTTTTTAAGGGATAAACGGCAGTAGGACAAACATTTTGCCAACATATTTACCAGCCTTCTCTTCAATTATGAGCACTTTTAACTCCTCCCTGTACCTCAGATGCAAGCAGTTCGCATCCTGGTGGAGATGGGAGGTACTGGCACAGTACAAAAAATCTGACCTCTAGGATGCAGTCTGACAGAACATTAGCACCTTATCCAATCTAAGGATGAGCCACTACCATCAAATAACATCCTGCCTTTGCCACTGAATCTGAATACCATTGGCCTTGAGCCTGCTTTGCTTTACGCCTTTTCGTAGTTGCCTGCAACTTTACCTTACCCACTGCGCTAGCTGTCTAGCCAAGGTGTGGCCCAAAGGACTAATCTGTGCAGAATAAGTGATAGTATTTAGAGCCATGGTCACATATTGATGACCAGAAGACTTGGACTAGTCAAGACTGTCAAGGAATTTAGACCTTGGCTGGAGCAATGTGGAAAAAAAAGAAAACCTGTAGGAAGCTATCATGCCTCAGATGTTAGAAATTGTATGTGGAAAAAATAATTGGCCCATGTACCTTTTGATTTTTGCAATACAGGACTTCTAATTCATCCTCTCAAACTGCAGCCCAAAGAACCTACCTGCCCCAGTGGAGAAGCAGCGGGGAATGTTATGTACACAATTCAAAATGGAAATACAGAGGCTTGATCCTGTTCCTAGAAGATAAGTTGCCTTTCAAATACTGAAGGATGCAATGGCTCAGCTCTTCTTATGTTGTCAGGAATCACAGTGCTTCATCCCATTAAAAAGCATCTGACCACCCCAGGCACAGGCAGCGAGAGCACAGATTCAGAAGCAAATCACAAATCCGTAAATTAAGCTGACTGGCTTAATTCTTCAGCTAACAGGCAAGCGTCCACCTGGTAAGAAGGAGGTTGGTGGCACTTCTACTGACAAACAACAGCAAAAGCACGTTGGGGTGGAAACCACCACCAGAATTTTCAAAAGTCCATTCATGTCTTCTTGGTAAGTCACTAAAGCCTGCTGACAGTCTGTTTCCAAATAACTTGCTTGCTGTGCCTCACGCCCCGCCTGTCATACAAATCCAGTTCTTTTTGATGGCAGCAGCACTATGACTTCACAGGAGGACTAAAGAAATGTTAATACCTCAGGGGAAGAAAAAGTCAACACAGGGCTCTATAAATTATTTTCACGACTTGCCTGTTGCAGCTAATGTTTGCAAATTTTTTTTTGGACCCAGTGTTCCCCCACTAGATATAACCCCCTTTTTGAATAACACTGTGTAAAAGGAACAAAGGCTTTCTGTGTGGCCGCATGGGGACTCAGCTCCACAGCCTGTGCCTGGAGGAGGTATGTGTGCCCCTCACCCTTCGAAGCAGCGGCAAAGCTGTTGCTTGCAGAAATCTAGGTCTCTTGTATCCCTGTCCATCTACATGCTTCTCTTCTCAGTATTTCCTTACTTATTCTCTCCTGATTCCCTCTCTGCTGTCCCACCTCCCTCCCATTCCCCAGCTGTACCATCTGCTGAAGCTGCAAGGGAACCATTTTGTGACAGTTTTGCCATATATTCTGTTGCCCTGAGAAAGAGGAACACCTGTCAAGGAATGAATGCCTTCATCTATTCTGTCATGGCCAGGGATGGGCTGATGACAGCCAAGCTCTGATGAGACTCTGTCACATCGATATTTGTCCCAAGAGTCCTTCCTGCATACAGTTAGAGCCTTCTGCTCCATTTTGCGCAGAAGGAAGTCTGGACTCACTGTACTGATTTATACAACTAGAAAAAGACATTCATAAAATGGATATCCCGTGAGAATTCTGAAAAAAATTGGTTTACTCTATTTTATTGTGTAGAATGAAATAACTCATTACTGTACAGTCAAATGCAGGATTCTATTCTCCAGCATGTGGCAAGCATTACATTAGAGAGCAAAATCTGGCTCTGCTGTCAAACGTGACAGAAACAAGTATTTTATTCCCATTGAAAAAAATTCCAATTCTGATCACATCCATTTGTGTGTCAATAACGTTAACCCTAACACTATCCAGGATGACAGACCTAAAATGTAAAATTATCTGAAAAGTATCATGTTTTTAAACAGATTCTTTCATATGGAAAGAAAAAGAGTGCACAAAGCACTTGAATTCCTCAGAACAAAGATAAAAAAAAATACACTTCTCTGTAGTGATTGGTATGCAGGTTATGGATGCAAATGTTTTGCCTCACACTTTGAAAAACTGCAATGCCAACACTCTAGTTTTCCAAGACTAGGATTCTTAGATAATTCAACTGATCTTTCAACTTGTAAGAAAAAAGGAGCAGAAGACACAATCAGTAACTGGATGAAATTCAGCCCATAGCAGAGAGCTGGCAGGACATCTCCAAAAATCAGAGAGACATTTTGCTGCTTCGAGTCCTACACAAGTCCTTGCTTCAGTCCTTTGCAAGGACTCAGCTTCACTTCATGGACACTGCTGTGATGATAGCATCCTAGGAAATACCATGTGAATGGGCTATGGCTAAACTGGTTCTTCCTGTCAAAAGCTCTGTGTAGCAAGTCTACCAGGCACAATTTTTGGGAGAGAGGGCAAAATCATGCTGTATGAAAACCATCCAGGATTACTTCCAGCTGTTCTCACCTGCTGTCTGAGAACTTCAAGCTGGGTTCTCATGTCCTCAAGGCTGTTCCTGTCACCCTTCTCTGAAGGAGTCCCAAGAACAGGTGAGTGCTGCTTTTTCAACACATCCAGAAGGGCCTGCAACATCAAACAGCAAAATTACTAAACAGAGAATTCACTACATTTAAAAAAAAAAAAAATTCCTTTTAAATTATTAGAATGTTTGCCCTCTAAATAAACAGATTAAAGTGAGTCACAGATTTGTGGGGGTTGTCCTTTCATTTGCAATTGCTTCAATTATATACACTGGATATAAACCCCATGAATAACATCTATGCATGACTGGGTCCAAATTTTCAAAGTTTCCACGCTACATCCGTGAATTTGAGACAGTGTCATTTAGGAGACTGTGCTTTTACTTATAACTGTAACCAACATTTACCGATGGAAATCACAGCTGCAAATCTCATTCATAAGCACCATCTCCCTGTTCAAGTCAGAATTTGGGAAAACAAAAACAGTTGTCTTAACTCAGGTGAGGCCAAACCCAAGCAAACAAAAAAACCAAGAACATAAAAGCAATATTCAAAGATAGCCTAAAAATGTGACTACAGTGAAGTCTGACAGAAATGTTTTTTGCACGGAGTACAAATTTCTTCAACTAGAACTGAAGTAAACCCTCCAGTTGAGAGGAAGTTATGTAGTCTCTATAGCTTGTCACTAGAGGGAGTTCTGAATACACACACTACACTGATAACACTCTTACTCTATTTTTCAGTCAAATTCCGCCATAGTTCTTTGCAGATTTTATTTATTCTTAACAGTATTACACAGTTCTCCCTTGGACTGGGATAATTTTTAAATCGCTCTTACCCCTCTCTATCAATAACGACACACTACACTTAAATATTTCTTATTTACGCTAGCACAAATATTCACCGTTCAGTACTTTTCAGCATCTCTCACATCAGATATGAGCTTAGCTAACTTCACCCATTTTAGAAAGTTCAATTCCTGTTAATAATTCCTAGCTTCTCCTTGGTGGCCACGCTCCATTCATGCTATAAGGGAAGGAGGAAAGACAATCCGGAGGGGGAAGAGGAAGAGGGGGAAGTGGCCAAGCAGGAGAACCAGTATCTTAAGTAACCCAAGGATTAGTATTAATTATCAAAGGGCCAACAATTTTTTTTTTTAAATTAGCACTTTCCATGGAGAGCAAAGAAGAGAAAAGGGAGGCTTTTTATCTGATGAGCTACTGTCCCTAAGAATTGTGTGGAAGAGAAATTGGTATAATAGCAGCAAAGTTTCTGTGCCATGTCAATACATAAAGGTTGAACATAAACTTGGGAAGATGAAGATTACTGATCAATCCTCAGTAATTAATTACAGCTAACTTACTGATTAATCCTCCTTTTGCCCCCTTGCCTAATCCCTTTCAGGCTATCACACTGCAACGCTCTGCACAAATAGTAAAAACAAGTTTCACATTAGCATTTTGATTGGGCATGGGTCACCAGCAGCAGCAAGAGTCAGTGAAGTTTGACGATATCGCAGTACATATGATGTGCTCCCTGGCTGACTGCAAACCAAATCCTTTCCCAGGCGTGTGGTTTGTTAAGCATACTGTGCTAAGGACAGAGACGAGTGAAACATACTTCTTCCCCCTGCCTACACAGGATACATCTCCATCTTGCTGACAACCACAAAATCGTGAGACTTGTTTGGGTGGCAGGGGACACCTGGAGGTCCAAGCCCCTGTTCAGAGTCAGGCCAGGGAGGTCAGGTTGCTCAGGGCCTGTCAATGGAGTACTGAGCACCTCCAGGGAGGGCGATTTCACAGCCTCTCCGAGCAATCTCTTCTAATATTTGACCACCCTCAAAAGAAAGTGCTTCATATGCCCTAATTCAAAGATAACTGAGTGTCCTTCCTTCGCAACATCCCATTTTCCCCGTCATCTGCTGCACCCACTTTTTATATGGCTCTGTCTTCTGCTAAAACTCCTTCACTAGGACGTATCCTACTGATCATAGCCATTCTGATGTTACCAAATGGTAACGCACCTTTACAATTGAAGTATGTCATAAGTATAGTCATAAGCTGTTGATAGTTGTCCTAACTCTTGAACAAATGCTACTATATTGACTATTTTTCTTGCAGCTCACTTTCTAGAATCCTTTTTTTTTTTTCTTTAAGAGGTTCTACATCTCAGGATTATGGTGGGGAAAAAAAGAAAAATCAAGAAAATTTGATTTCAAAGGTTAACAGTAGAGAAAAATAAGGTAAGGATTTTTTTAGGAAGCAAAACTGTTAGACCCCTTTTTATCACTTCAGAAAAAAACCCCCCCACAGGCATGGGGGGTGCAGGGGTTGGATTTTGGGGTGACCCCCCAAACCCCTCCCAAAGAGACTGGGGGGGTGGATTTTGGGGTGCCCCCCCCAAACCCTTCCCACAGAGGCGGGGGGGGGGGGGGGCGGAAAAAAAAAAATTTTGTAATGTTGCTATTAGACCAATAGCAAATTATTGAGAATTATGTCATTATAGGAGATTTGGGTTCCCAAATGTAAAATGGAAACTAAATACTACTAAAGCTAATACTCAAAGATGTAACTGGAATATTTTTCTTTCAAAATTCCCATCACTCAGAACTGACAAAAGGTGGGGCTGGTTTAGAGTCATTTACTGAAGAAATGACGATATTATTGTTCCAATGGTTTTAAAAAACAACTGAATAAAATTACCATGAGACACTTCAGATTAAAAGTAAATAAGCTATTTTAAATATGTAACTAAATTTGTAATTTCAAATTAGCAAATTTGAGAAATTACAAAAAACTTTTAGGCAACTTCTGTAATTGGTCCTATGTGCAATTTTTGCAGATCATTTGGCTATTCCTACTTCATTCAAAGTCAAAGTACAAAAAAACCCCAGCCAACCAAACCACTCCCCTACCCCCCAGAAAATCACATCTCAAATAAGCTGAAAAAATTCTACAGGAAAATGCTCAAGGGACAGCTGGATGAATAATTTCAAGAAGAGAAATTAAAATGCCTTTAGGGACTGGAGAAAGGATTTGATACCAACAAAAGCTGCCAATTTTGGTAGCTTTTAGATGAAAGTGCAGGGTGAGAGACAGTCACACTGAGCTGTATGTTGCAAAAGAAGTTAACCATAAATTTTATATATATATATCTCTATAAAATACTTTTTTTTTTCTACTAGAAAGGAAAGGCATTGCACATGAAAGCAAGACTAAAGACAGTATTTCCAATAAGGAAGGTAACATAGAGCTCTGTAGATAACCATGGCAGTGGCAGGATGGCTAACAGTAAGGAAGACATACCAATGAGAAAGAACTCACAGCTCAATGAGTTAAACCAAGCTTAATGCCGTGTTAAGTAACATTCATTCAGAAGTACTGAGAACTGAAACCTGAAATTGCAAGACAAGCAGCACAGAGGTTTTCTGAATTTTTCAACATCAAAAATGGAACTGTATGACTGAAAAATAACTACCTTGGTTTTCAAATCTAAAAGGATAAGTGATCCATGCACCTAGAAACCTCTTAATCTAACCTCAAGAGTGTGCCAGGCTTGGGAGGAAATTTTCCAGGTAATTGCCTTATAGACATGAGAAATGGGATGAAGCAAAGCACTCTTTAACCTGATGTCTTTCATAACAGACAAATTTTCTTAACAAGGAAAATACACTAGAACTTGTTAGTCTATGTTAAAATAACAATTGAGATGGTGCTGCAGTAAAGTTATGAAATAAGTCAGAAATTTGGCTTGTACTTGAACTATATGGTGAACAAGGAAACAACCACAGGAAAGCCAAGTCTTGGAATATAGCATTGCAAACTATTACGGCACTGCAACATCACTTTCAGGCTGCAGACATCAAAGTAGGATCAGATCAGGCTCTATACTTTGGGTATTCTGGATGACAGGATCAAAGTGGGGTGAAGCCGAAAGTAAAAAGATCGATGTACTTAAAGTAATAAGTTTAATGTACTTAGAAACAAGAAGTAGTGTCTTCCATAAACTGAGAACTAAGCAGTTTAAAATGACTGAAATGACAAAAACATGCATAGTAGCAGGCACAGTTGTATTTTAAAAGACTAGAAAAGCTGGGTCAGCCTAGCTGAACTGTCCTCTAGTGAAAACACGATTGCTCTCTGTAGCTATAGGAAAGGAGCAAGTGCCCCAGAGAGCAACCATATTTTCACTAGAGGACAGTTCTGCTTCATGCAAGGAGTGAAGCAGATCTGTTCGACACAGCTACCAGAAGAACAAATGAGTATCATCTGGCCAGAATCAATTCAGCCCAACTGAAACAGATAAAAGCATCTAATGAAAGAAGGGTTACAGTTCCAGAACAGCCTTCCAACAGAAACACGGTAGGAGGAGCTTAAGTAATTTTAAGGAAAAAGTTGTTTGATTTCAGAGAGTTTGTAAGAACTTCAAGTCACTGAACCTGCAAGTAGCAGGAGACCAGACTTAAAAGGGCAGAGAGGTTCGCTTCCAGTCTTACGTTCATTCATGACATGAGATTTGAAGAATGCAAATACACAGAAAATCAGTAAAGTATTACTCATGGGAAAATGTGTTACATGAAATTGATGTTTCATTTAAAAGTATTGTCTACTTACCCATCTGTCTTAGTTCCAACCACATCATAAGACAGCAAAATAAAACATTGAAATAAGTTGTTTTACAAACAAGACCTTGAATGAAAGTTACACTGAGGCTTTGAGCAAGTCAATGCATTTCAAAAAGAGTTAGAGATCATACGTTCTGTCAGATTTCTGAATATGCCAACACTATTTTTTTGCCTTGACTTTTGCATCATGGCCCTTCAGCTTGTGTACTGAAGTTACACAGCAATGGTTACTGCAGTGCATTTCCTCAGGAAGTGTTTGTGGTTCACCATGAAATACAAAATTGTTAGAAAACACCCACTGCTTTATGTGATCTTTTGATTAAACAAAGCTACATTTATTACTTTCCCTCAGTTAAAAAAATAAATAAATAAATGCCATTTAGTTATTTTATGGAAATTTTCTCAATGAGACTTACATACACATACATACTTATATGTATGAATATATGTATATAAGTATGCTCCTGTCTTACTTTTTACATGCATGTCTTGTGAAAAGAAGCCATTTTTCTCAAACAGAATATATGTAAAACAACAGTTTTGAAACTGCCCGCATTTTTTTTAATCAGTGTTTCACTGGATGCAGAAGAAAGCATCTTTGTGCCATTTCCCTTTTGTTCTAAGGTGGGAGAACACTGAAAGAGCTCAGATAGAACACGTAGAGAGGTTTCACAACAAAAGCCAAAGATTCTTTTTCACAATGCGACCCTACTGCCTACCAAGAACAGCATGCTAAAGTAAGCTCTTGCTTGTTTCCGCGGCTCCCTAACGGTGATCATGAGTTTGCTACCATGAACAGGCTGTACACCCAGGATTGAAAAGATGGGCATCTGGTAGTATCACTGCTTGACAACAGAGACCCTAGAATTAAAGGAAGAGGTCCTGGTCAGTGGCTGTCTCTCATTCATACCTTATTCAGACGACTTATTTCACACTCATAGTGTTCTTTCTTTCTGACCATTGAGGCATTCTTCTGCTTCAGGAGCTTGTTCTCTTCCTTCGTTTCACGGAGGGCTTCGCTAAGGACCTTTGTTTCTTTCTGGGATACAAAAACACAGAGAGATGCTGCTGAAATGCAGATGGAACCATTTTTCAAGAACAGTTTTCAGAATATCTGCTGTCTGGCAGATGTGCTGCATTTTCATTGTCCCAAACACAGCTGGGAAGGGAGGGAACAGGAAGGCGGATGGTTAGTGAAACCCAGATATGATAAAGTCTGTTGAAATTGTTTTGACCACTCACCATATGATGAGACAGAGACAACATACCAAACTCTACCCCTGCTCTCTACAATCTGCAGTTGCACAAAGCCATGAGAAAGATGGCAGGCCAAGCATAACCGTGCCATACAGATGATCATCCCAAACCTGCATTACTCTTTATATACTCAGCGTAAGGCCAAGGCTAAACACTAGTAGAGTCCCAGCTGTTCCCAGTGTCATACAACATTAAAGACAAAACCAGATTTCAGTGTCACATAGTCTGAGGGCTTTTTCCACTAACACAAGGGACTGAGGCAGGTCTCAGTCTGCTCAAGTATTACCAAGCGACCAACCAAGGCTTACAAAACCGATTTCTTTGACTCCATCACAGTTGTCATTGACTTGAGCTTGACCCTTCCTAGTGCACATGCCTACACTGTTGCCAACCCAGCAAACTACCAGGAAGATGTCCCTACTTGCAACAGGATTATACACCAGTCTTTCAAGATGGTATTACAGGAATTCTTAGGACAGATTTGCCAAACTTCAAGTTTGATTCTCTTCTCCTATCACTTTCAGTACAGCTATTTTCAATTTAAAATGAAGGAAGCTAAGATCTAAATCAAACCCTGAAGCAAGTGGCATTGTGTAAGCTTCTCTCTAGGGTAATGCATTCCTCACTAGCCCACTTTTGCCAGACACTTTTAGACCAAAGCTTTTCAGACATATGAAACAAAATGGCTCGTTCTACACAAAAAGAAAGTATTTGAAATATTATTCTGCAGCTGCTTTATGTGTTAAAAAAAATGAGATCCAACATCACATGCACAGGACACCATACGAATGGGGTTTTTTCTGTGCAACAGGCATATCTGTGCAGCCAGTGACTAGGCATTTACTGTTGGGGCTTGTGAGAAGTGCTTCACCATGTGCTAACTGAGCCACTGAAAAACACCCTTGAGAAACTGTTGCTTACACACGATTTTCCAGTGTTCCAAGTTAGTTGGAACATTTCATTTTCTCCAAAATCTGGGCAAGACTAGCAGGGTATCTCTGCATTAAGCATAGGAACTCACCCAGGAGCTAGCTCAACCTGGCACGTGCATGTATGCTTTAAGATATTAAAGAAAAACAAAACACTAAAATCTGTATAGGCTTTTAGCTATGCTCTTCTCTTCACCTTTGCCATCCTCTTCTCCTAGCTCATATTGCACATTCTCTTTCTCAGAGGCTGACACCTCTGGGAACATGGCCATTTAAAACTGAAGATTTCCAGTTTATTCAAGTTTTTGAACTATCTGAATTCTTATGTTTTATCGCTTCTTATTCGACACTGAATCTGCCGTGTTATGGTCCCTAGGTTTTCCAGTGACTAGGCTGGTCTTTGATTCCTGTCTATGGGTACATAATCATGTCCAAAGAGAACAAAAAAAAAATTAAATTTCTGAAAACAGTTTTCCTCTGTGGGCCATGGAGAACATGGGGACAGATGAAGTTCACAACATCGTCATTCTGGGAGAGCAATACCTCCAGGTGCATTAAAAAAAAAAAAAAAAAAAACACACCCAAAAAACCAAACCACCTCTGTAAGACAGCAGCAGCATGTAATCTGTCTCATGGTTGTTTGGTGCTGCTGGTTTTCCTGAATGGCTCAGCAGAGCACCAAGAGACCTGTCACTGAGTAAAGAATTTTAAAAGGTACTGTCAGGATGCTGGCTTAGATAAGCAAGTAGAGAACAAAAATCTTGTTACTTTGCTCTGGCAATTGCCCTGTACAGCCCATCCCATCTCTGTGGCTACAGGGGGCTAAGTAAAACATTTAAAAGAGAAAGGGTTGTTACCTCTCAAGAAAAGAAAAAAAATATAGATACACACACATATATATAAAGCCAAATGCATGTATGATGAATGTTAGTTGCTGCAGAAAAAAAACCCCAAAAAACATAAAGCCCTAAAAATCTAATCTTGGTAGATCTGTCATCTTGCACCTCTTCCATATCTGCAGAACTTTAAAGCAACAAGCCTGCTCACGTGCCTTCAAGCTGAATCTATGCATTTTTCTGAATCACCCCCTGGCACTGCTTTTTCTTTATCCTGTCCTGTGGGCAGCATAGAATAACTTGAGTTGGCACAGCTGCTGACAGGGCATTTTACAATCCTTGTTGCTCATTCAAAAAATCTTTACTTTTAGCAGTTACCTCTGCAAAGGTGTAGATCTCCTGCATCCCTGCATGACATCCAAAAAGAAATTCAGAGTAAATAGAAGCACTTACTAGCTAAGTATGCAATTTGTAAAGAAACTGCTGGTCTAAGGCTAAGTTCCATGCAGGAACCTGTCCCCATAAGAGATTTTTGGATTATATTGTCATTTACTTCATTATTCATGTATGTAGTAAAAAGAATTGGGAGAGTGTACTGCTCATACTTAAGTTTTCAAACAGGTAGCTAGGGCTATTTTTCACAGCTATCACATATTAAAGGGCAGGCAGTTAAAACCTTAGTAATAAGAACAGGAAGATGGGTTGTCTCGCACTGAATCCACACTCAGAGCAAATATAGGCAGTGATTCAGCAAGTACACAGTTTGCTTTAAAACATGAAAACAGTCCCATTGGTTGGAAATTAAGCACGTGCTTACCTAAGACCATACCATAATTGATAAGCAAGTAAGATGAATGTTCTGCTTATGAAGATAAAAGGGCTTTGCATTTCTTTTCCTGCAGCAGCTAACTTACATCTTATCTGAGCCTGAAAATGATGCGATTGCCACTTGTTTTCAGGTTTGTTTCATGTTATCAAGTGAATAGAGAAGTCAGACTTCAGCCATCAGAGCACCATCCAGAAACTCTTACAAGAGGTTATGAAGCGTGTGACACCATGAGGCAGAATGAGAATAGGAAGCACCACCCTGCAGTGCTCGTAAATTGGGGCACAAAGTTTTGGGTATACATTGGGCATTTATATGCTGATCACTCAGGCTGGTGGTTTTAATGTGGTAGGAATTCACCTTGGGGATCTAGCTTTAGATTTGAATGCATACACAACAGCCAGTGCCTAACAAGTCCTGAAAGAGTTGCCCAACCACTCTCAGGGTGAGGTGAACGCTGCTCAAGAGCAGCTGATCAGCCCAGGCACTTTCAGCCCTAATAACTGCCCTGACTACATGGCTAGTGTTTATGGGGAGCCGAGATACCTAGCACACACATAAAAGCCTATATTGTCAATACCAAAGTGTGGGTGTCTGGAGCTGAACTCATTTCTTTAAGTATTTATTGCTAAGCACTTCATGTAACATCTGCAATGACATTCTTATTCCATTTGAAATCACGGTAGCATTTTCGTTCACAAAGAAATTCACCCCAAACTGAACAGTGAAGAAGAAAATCTCTGCAGTATTCATATCAATCTGCTCACCCCCGCACACTAACGCTGTGCTCTCTGCCAATTTCTATTGAAATGACTCTCTTTATATACATAGTTCTCTGATCAGACAGAAGATCAGCCACTGCCTTGGGTATAATATTGAAGAGCCCTCTACAACCACAATCTCATCTCACGTCTGTGTGACAACCCACGCCCTGCCACTCACAAGAAGAGAAAGAAGCAAGACCGTGTTGCACACTGAGCACAAACAGGGTGACTGACTGCACCCTCCTACCATTTCCTGCAATGGCCTCTCTCTGCCCAGGGCTCGCAACCTCTCATCTTCTGGATGCTGTCGCTGTCTCTCTTCCTCCAGCTCGCTGACTCTCCTCTCCGACACATCCAGTTTTGCTTTCATTTCAGCCAGCTGAAAAGCAAGTGGCAGACCATGGTAGGTTGACTGGGGATCCCAAAAGGCACAGCACCTCGAAGGTGCCTTCAAATCATTTCAACTCTCAGCAGATCAGTGTAAAGAAGTGGATCTGGTTGAGTGTAGAGTCCCCAGCCACTGACTTTCCCATCCCCACCTCCAAGCTCCGCTCCTCTGTCTACAGTGGAGACTCTTAATGATCCTGGGCAAATTTTCCTTTGGTGTTAACCCAATTGGGTCTTGCACTGTTTTGCTGCCAAAGGACAGCTATCATGGGTCTGCCTCTCCAAATGAATTTTCCATTTTAATGTTCTTTTTTTTTTTTTTTCCTTTTTTTTTCCCTTTTGCAATTTGGACTCCTCCTGCAGTGGTGCACATCCTAATAATCTAGCCAGAGGAATAAAACGGTCCCATATTAAATCAGGAAGAGCCATTTAAATTCCTCTTCTCTTTGGGGAAAGAAAAAAAAAAAAAAAATCTAAGAAATTATCCAGATCTCAGTAGAGCTTACTGGAAAATATTCAAGAAAATTTTCGTGATAAGCACATAAAGTCATTCTGCAAAATTCCTTTTCATAGAAGGAAACAGGAGATGAGAAGTGTCAGTCAATGAACCAACTTGGTTTTCGGAATACCAGGCAAAACTGTAAGCAGCCAGCTTCACTAGGCAGCCAATCATGTCTGCAGCAAAGATGCCACAGAGCCACAAGCAAGGAATGAAAGCTATGTCAATGGGATCTTGACAAAAAAAAAAAAAAAAAAAAAAGGAAATAAAAATTATTTATTTACAATTTTTTTTTAATGACCTGCTTTTGTACAGAGCACTTTCTCAAAAGGAAGAAAGTCTCTCTGCTTATAGAAGGCAGCATTCATGGAGGATTTATCCGAGAGCTCCCCCATTACAGGGATGAACTTCCAGGCTTTACAAGCCAGCCACAAGAGATGGGGCAAGAACAAATAGATTTGTGATTATGCAGATCAGTGGCTGGGCACACCAGGCACTGCAGACTAATTTTCAGTTAATTGTGCTCTGAAGTATGAGCAATTTTTTTATTACCTTGTGGAGGACATTAAGATCTCTGCTGTCATGTCCATTCTGGTCCCTACTATTTTAGAGATGCCTTGCTTCTCTGGTCATTTTGTCCTACTGAAGATTGTACACACATTAGCTTCACTTCTATGAGATGAAGCTTTTTTAATTCATGAGCTAAAGACAAAGTAAACATGATGTCTTTCACCCTTAAGTTATTTATTATAGCTATGGCTACATATTCCAACAGAACTAGTCAACATTGTTACCTGGTTTTCGTAAAGCTGTTTCATACTTCTAAATTGATGATCCCATTGCTTGTTCACCTCCAGCAGCTGTAATTAGCAGGAAGTCACAGTCAATAACCCTTATTTCAACATTTTCAATAAATAAAAAATAGAATGCATTCTAATTTTCCAGTTATGAGTGTTCACAAGCTCCTCATTATCTGGCCAGTTCATTTCAGAAAAAGCAAGTTTAAGGTTTGGCAAGTTTTATGGCCCATCTGCCAGTGCTTTGGTATTTCAGTTAAAGTACATGAACGTTCAGGAAGTAACATTCAGGAAACATGCAAATACACAATAAGCTACGGTGAATCATCTGCAATGCTCTACAAATCCCAAGCTGCAACTACTAAATGGCCAATGACTTTCCTGGTAGTTTGCTTTACGTTTCACACACACATCCCCAGATAGAAAGTGTTTGACTTCAAACAAGTGAACTGAAGACTCCTGTTGACTGCTATTACTACTGGGTGCAAACCCGCCTGCCTTTCTCAGTACCACTAAAGCAAGCAAGTGCATGCATGCAAGATGGGAAGATTGGCTAACACCACACACACTAGTGGTAGGAGTGAAGTCAGCGTGCGTGCATTTTTATTGGAGAAAGCCAAATAGGTCCCTCTGAAGCATTTTGCTTTGTAGGATATAGGGTCACTCTTTAGGATGCTCAGCAAAAGAATGGCTTCCAGTTTGTTGCTACCTGCAACCAAGACACCATTGGCTACTACTCACAGTGGTTCCTTCACTTTTACAATAGTGATCAATAGGAAAATTTGCTCGTTGTACCGTATAAATCTCTGCTGTTCTAGATTCACAGCCACGTTACAGTAAGTCATCATTTGTTTTTAGGAACAGTTCTCCAAATATAACTCTGCATAGCTTGATAGAGAGAAGTAGGACTATAGGAACTAGTGTAAACATAATTTTAAGTGCTTGCACAGTTACAATACAAGTAACAGTGATAACACATTCAGTGATTTCCTGCCCTGGGCATATTACTGATATTTTTATGTCTGTCTTAGAGGTTATTTCTGTAGAGATTAAGGGTAAACTTAAGATTACCTCTTGTCTCTGTCTTTCCAGTGAGAGGATGTGTTGTTCCAGAGACTTGGATGATGTAGTCTTCTTTTTGGTCAGCAATATGTGCCTTGACTGGAAAAAAGAAATGTTTGAAAATGAATGCTTCTGGCATCCTCTCTTCAAGTCAAGATTATCAGATAAAACTCCCATCCACCCCACCATGCGTACATAAAGAAACTGAAACAACATCATCTTGCATTGCATTTGTATTGCAGTACTTTTACACCTGTTGACAGCAGATTCTGAAGTGTACATCTGCTTTAACCCAGCTTAGTCTGTTTTAATTGAAGCATTATTCAAATGGACACAGAAATAAACAAAGTTATGTCTATTTGTACCATCTGAGACATAGAACACAGAACAGGATTTTAATTATCTTACAGATGGTAATACAAACAAGTCGTACAAGCCACAAACGTTGAGCATAAGTTGCAGTGGGTGTAAGTAATTCCCTTCATTTATAAGAACGAGAATAATTAGTAGTATTGCCCCTGGTAAGTGCTTGCAGGTCCAAGGCAATAAACTTTAGCACAATGGGTTCAAAACAAGCAATATGGAAAACAAATAGCCATTTGGAGAAATTAGGAAATCAGTCTGCAATTGTTCCATTTTTTAAAGTGTGGAGCTTTGCCCGTGCAGGACAACAGCAGCTAAACCCTTCTTTTTATAATGGCAATGTCTTGTATCATAATTTCCAAGAAGTTTCTATGGATTATCACGAACATGTGATCTATTAGATAGATATAGATATAGATATACACACACACACACACAGATGATATATCAAGAGAACTGTACAGGGAAAAAAGATACATGCTCATAAAAATAAAGCATACTATGTTCTGATATCTGGTCAGGGATTTTTTTTTTTCCTCCCTAAATTCTCAACTGATGTATGAGAAACTAGTAAAAGTGTGAGCACTTCTGAGGTCTTAAATCTCCTGAAATAAATTTATTTTCTTCAGCTAGAGAATTTAATGCCAAATACCAGTGAAGAAGATCAAAGAATAGTTTTGTTGTGTTTTTTCCTGACCACATATTTGCCCCCAGGCCAGTCCTGCAGAGCTCTAGTGTGGAGCTCTTGACTTCCATGCCAGAAAACACTTAATACCTCTTCCTATAGAAGTTCATCAACATGTTTAACTTCTAAGTATCTAAAGCATTTAGCTGACAGTCAATGGAGTTATTCACATGTTGAATTGTTTTCAGAATATGGGCCTCAGGCATGTATTTAAGTGGATATGTAAGAGTCCTATTAAATTGAATAGGAGAACTCACAAATCTAACAGCTATATATACACTTAGCATCAACTGGCCCGAATACTGCTCACAGAAGTTGTTCGGTCACTAAAATGAACCACTTTCTACCCTTTGTATAACAACAAATTACAATGGCCATATATTTTTAGGGGGAAAAACCCCCAACGCTAGGGAAGGTGTTCTAAGAATGTCATATCCAAAAATATTTCTAACATTTCTTTCTACTCTTAAACAGCGTAAAATCATTCAGACAAATCTACTGGAACACAAAAATGAGTCCGTAACTGTCAATCTACAAAGTGACACACATGATATCTTCACCAGCTCAAGCTGTTCTGTTAATCAAACAGCACTTCAGAGGACAGCCAAACAGTCACTTACTTCTAGTAGGTCTGCTGGGGCTTCCATGTCACTCACACCTGCCCACGTACATCCAAGACGGCCTTGAGCATTTGTTTCACTACGGGTCTTTGGAAGAAGAGGAGCAATGGAACAGATATTTTACAATGGCTAAAGCAGTAGGAGAATTGCATTAAGACCCAGAAGATCTACGCATGCTGCCTGCGGAAGCAGCTGAGCTTCAGAAATAAGCGGTGGAATTTTGAATTTAACCTTTTCCTTCTTCCTGGCAGGGGCTTCCCAGAAGGGCTGAAGCACACTGCCTATGACTAATATGCCGGGCAAAGCAGTACTCTGCTTAGTGTGCACGTAAATCGCAATATACTGGCCAGTTCACCCTGAGAGAGGAAGTTGCACGTATAAGGGAAGGAAGGGTATGTTTTTTTCAGTAAATAAGAGGACAGGGTTTTCTATCCCTGCTTCCAGTTGTAAAAAAGGACTTACGTAAGTATGGCAAGTATTAAATGACACTAAGACAGTGTGAACTATCATGATAGAAAGATTAGTGAGTCATGCTTATAAAGGAGCAATAGCGAAGTCTGTTAACGGCTATGGGGAAGAGCACATCCATACAAACCCCAAGATGTTTAGGGGAAAACCATAACTGGAAAATTGATTTACTTTCCCTGAAGAAAAGCTGCACAAAGATAAAGAATGACATTGTATTTGCAGTTCTAGTACTTACCTTATCTAAGCACGGATCTAGCTTCAAGCTACTCAGGTCTTCACTGGAGTACACATGATACCCAACACTTCAAACTTGTGTCTCAGTTTACCATTTGGAAAAAGAGGTTAACCTTACCAAGTTAAACTCACAGGAAAGATTAACAAAGAAAAGGCTTCCACAGACTTCACATACAAAGTCAGGACAAAACACAGAAGTGCAAAGTATTGTCATCTTCAGTCTTGGAATTCTGAATAACAACGGATTTGAGAAGGAAGTGTGAAATAAAAATAATTTTACTTATTGTGTAAAGATCCCTGGGTCTGAGGCTTTTTCAGTGGGGGCAGAGGTTGCTTATTTCCTTTTCAAGGAACGGAATGAAAGCTAGCCTGTGAAACTTGACATAAAATAATATAAATCTCTGGGAGTTCTTTCAACTTCCAAAAAAGGATTTAGACAAAGTAAAGTAACCCTGTGAAATGCTGGAATTCACGGGCCACATTTCAGATCTCTGGTTCATAATGTGCAACTAAGTAACTCCTCTTCTGCAAGATACAAAACCCAATTTGGAAGAAAGCTACTATTTTATAATATTTGCATATGAAATATATCCGCCCTACCCTGATGTTCTTTTTATTTTTTCCTGCTTTATGGAGTGGCTGGAAAACTCACAGGCTATCAAGACAGAAATTAAAAATTAAAAGTAAATGTCATTTTAATAAAGACGTTTTACATTCTACACAGGACCCATCAAAAAATTTAAGAACTTTATCTGTACTTGTAGCAAAACTAGTCTCTGAGTATATCCCTGCCAGGTACCGCACTGGTTTAAAGAAGGAAGAACTACTGGCTGATAACAGCAATTTCCACAATTGCATTTCTTTACATTTCTGTAGTGATTAATGTAGCATAAGAAATAAGAGCCAGCAACTGCCAGGCAATGGAACAAAGTAAACCTCTGTACCACCAAAGCAAGGTTGTGTGAAATGGGAAGGCCATCCTCCAGGAAACAGACATGCAATAGTCAACTTCTAAAAATGAATATAAGTACTGTGCTCCCTGAGAGAAGGTAGTAATAGTTAAGCCATAAAATCCCCATAGTGGAGAGAGAAGAGGAAGTACCATGCATTTTAAAAATGAGACCGAGTACTATAATATTATTAAAAGTTAAATCAAAGCTTACATCTAATGACTTCAAAGCTCTTTGCAGAAGTAGGCAATAACCCTATTATACACATAGGGAAACAGACCAACTGAATGCTAAAGGTCACCCAGATGTGAGTGTCAGATAAGAGAATGATGATGTCTCCTCTCACCCACGGTCTGTCCGTCTGTCACAGCTGCATCTGCAGCACCCACTAGCAGGCTGTCACTGCATAATTTTGTGTTCTGACTGTACTGAAGTTAGGGCACACAAAGAGTCAAGAGTCAGCTGCTGAAGAAGATGCTGTAACTAGACACAAACGACACGAACAGCAACTATCTATCATCTTCTCACAACGTCCTGCTACCTTGTGTTGGCCTGATACAATCCTGTAGATTATGAACTCATGGAAAGAGAGTCTGTCTGTCTATAAAGTACCTGCACTGAGCATCTGATTCACAAACATACAATCAGAAAACTTCCACGCTGCACATCTGCTCTCGAGGGCAATGATTCTCAAGCACAGACACCTTCCCTTACCCTGGCTCCTGTGCTCAGCAGTCTCATCCCCGTTCCAGCAGCAGCTAAGCTTTGGGAGGAAAGCTTAGGTTGAATAGCTGCATTTTATGGTCTGGTCTGCTAAGGTAAACCAGCCCTAGTTTCCCATTTCCTCACAACAGTGTGCTGCAAATGTGCTATGTGAGGTGCTGCAGTGGGGACAGAAGAGCAAACCCAGGGCACAGCCCTACTTGCGAATCACAGCTCCCAGTTTGAAAAATATTAGTGCTCAAATTACCTTGAAGAGAGAATGAGGCTAAGACCCTGGAGTGCACACAGTTGTTCCTGTTATTTAGTTCAAAACAGTTTCCTGGAAAGCTAGGCGGACATTAGAACACCAAGTCCTTTGTTGTTGATATCTTAATGACCGTATTAACAACTACTGAAAGTGAATGATTTTCTCTTGGACTGGAGGATTTGAAGGTGCCATTTACAAGGGATTTTAAGGATTTGCAAGACTGTTCCTTTCCACTTTCCCCTCACCCATGATGCTGTGAGAGAGCTGGGGAGACCTATGGAAAAAAGTGAAGCTCCTGGAAGAGTAGAGGCTAAAACTGCAACAACATCTCCACCACTCCCCCTTTCCATGCCAAAATGACCCGCACGTTTCTCCATTTTCACTGTACCATAGTGACTGAGCAGCAACAGCCATTGACTTGTCCCACACTAGAGCTACGCATTAAGAGTTTTGAGTCAAGTTTTGCTGTTAGCTGAAATAGCTGTTGTTTGCATGCAGTTTGGCACTGTCAGTGAATGCAATTTATACTGGCCTCATTTATCAGGCAAATCTTTCACGTAACATTAATGTCCTGTTTGAAAGTCAGATTGCTCCTTGCTAACAATCACTAAGCTCTGAGCTAGGCATGCCTGTGTGGAAGCTCTTAGCTTTGTTACTGGCCTTCCACCCTACATGTATACACATTAAAAACAGTGCCAAATTTTCTTGCATCATCTTAGCCATTGCTCTTCACTACAAGTATTTTAAACAAAATATTGCAGAATAGAAATTACATTAAGTGCTCTTCAGTGCCCAGCTAGGCAAGCTTAGCATTCATATGGATAATGCTGACGCCCCTTTGCACAGTGCCTAAAGTCAAATGCCTTTTAAGAGACTTGATAGGAAATACAACTCAAGGGCGACAACGCACTGGTCAAGAGCAACGGTGCTGTTCAGTTGCGTGGGCGGCTCTGTGGGAGATCGGTACCCTGTTCCCTCTCTCACAAGCACATACCTACTTTAGCCGCTAACATGCAAAATCAAGACTTGCTAAATGTGATGTAACAGCAGTGGCAAACTGGTCAGCAAGTTTTATGAATTCCAGTCTAATGCTTGCAGGAACCTTAATTTCCCTGATTATTTCATCTCTTCCTCTTTAAATGAACAAGTCAGTCTGTGTCATGGCATTTACTGGCTACACTAGAAAAAAAAAAATCACGAGAAAACAGACTGCAGGGAATAGTCTGTGAGTGGAGAAATACAAACTTGGCAACCTCTTACAGTATAACTGCCTCCGACTTCTCCATAAACGCATGTAAAACCACATCATAGTCTGCAGTGAATCGAGTTGTGTTAATTTTGTAGCCTCCCCAAAATGCAGACATACAGTCCTTTAGCTTGCTGGGTCCATCACACATTTTAGAGCAAGAGCACAAGTAACTCACATTCTCTTTTCATCCATTTCTCATCCCTTACTTCTCCTTCCACTCTCTCTCCAGGAAGTCACTTCCTTCGCGCGTTCCTTCTATCCATCCCAAATGAGGAAACAAAACATCACTTCTCCTGCTGCTGGGCTGTGACATGTAATTGTAGCATCAACCACCAGCGAACATAAACAAACTTTTCTTTACTTTTGAGCATAGTTCAAGTAAACATGGAAAACAAAGCAGAGAAACGGAGCAGAGTCTGCTCTCCAAACAAGCAAGTGAAGTTCAGTAGCTTAAGAAGACAAAGTTAATATAACAAGAGTGATCACTTTCTGTGTTTGGAGAACTGGTCAGATCTGGCTCCTCCTAGAAGAGTGGTTGATAATTTCTGTTCTATGTGTATTATAAAAATGCTTCCTTAATGTCCACGAGCCCTTCTGTTGCTTGGCTTCCACTGCTCTATCTCTATTACAGTGACTGATCAAAGCATGATTAAATGTACCAAGAAAATATTACACCTGCAAGTTTCACTAATAGTCTGAAACCTTCTGTAATGTCTGTGAACCATAATTTATAATTTTAAATTCTCTTAATTAACATGAATTCTTAGTAAGACCTTTACTCAGCTTTCTCCCACTCTTCACACTTTTTTTTCCTCCCTGTTCATACTCCCATACGTAGCCATGAAGCATTATCCTTGGCATTTATGATTTTTGTCCATGATACAGGCAACCATGATATAAGAGAATAGCCACATATTTTTCAAAACTCATCAGGCAGCTCTGATCATTATGACAAATGGAACCTGGTTTATCTTTCACTTTTGTTCACAGCTGTCTTGTATTACTTTATAGACTGGGGTTAAGGGGGAAGCATCCTCTTTTATGTCAGTCAGGCTAGAAAGCTTCAGAGACTTTGGCTCCTGTAGAGAGACTGCTGTGTGGAACAGAATAAGCCAGTCAGCTACCAGGTATGGAAAAAGCTTCCCAGGAAGCAAATGGGACTAGGCAGTATTTGCTGCCCCTCAGAAACAAACTGAGTTAACTCCCAAGTGGCAGCATACAACCCCGCCAGTAAGGGCAAAGTGGGCTGAACTGCTTAGAAGCCTTTTTATTAAATTCTGCTCTATTTCTATGATATTCTGTATTTCTATTAGTAGCAGCTGTGAGATTGGGTTTTTCCCCCATTTAAAAATGAGAATTATTTTAGTTTGTATTCTAGGAAGACTGAGCATAAAAGCCTTTTAGTCATCTTTGGGAAGCTTGCAATGGGAGAAAAATCAAAGCCTTGGAGCTGTAAATCCTCTCACAAGCATCAGCACCACAAGAAGATAAAAGTTCTCATTTTCAGAATGCTGGATCTTTATTCCGGGAAAGGCTTCTGTTACAAAATAGGCACTCACAAGTTAAGATAATGAAAGCTACTTGTCACTTCTGAAAATTCCATCTGTTCAGTAACTGCAGTGAAACCAAGAACCTTTAAAATGCTTGATTCAAGTAAAAGTGAGTCTTTCCTTGATGACAAAATGGTAAAGAATTTTTTTTTTTTTTCTTCCTAGCTGATCAGGTATCTGCTGCGGGTTTGTTGGGTTTTGTTTGTTTGTTTTATTGTACTATTCAGTTACAGAATTGTAGAAGCTAGATTTACTCTGAGATTACTTGGGTTAAAATTCAGTGGCTTCTGGGGAGCTTTCTGTTTACTTACATTTTGGTTGAGCTTTGCTTTTGGCTTTATTCCTGAAGCTGTTATTATGCCAGCAGTGCTTGCTACAATATCCATTGCAACCCCTTTTCCCATTCTGGTGAAATGGTGAAAAATAAGAGATTTTAACTGAAGAATAAAATCAGCTCTTAAACCAGAAGAAGAATCTACCTCTTCCTGTCTAAACCTGGTCCACATGCTTCACCCAGAGGAGTGTGCTAGAAAGGGATTTTCCCTTATATACGTATGTCAGCCTCAAACTTTTGTGCTGTTCGGTTAGGTACTCACTCTGACAAAAACATGTGCAGATGCAAACGTGTGCCTTAATATGTGGGAACCAGATAAAATTAGAGCAAGATGCGGTTTCAGAGTAAGCAAAACACCGCACAGGTTTCAGGATTTCCTTTATCCACCGTTTTCCATCGTTGCCAATGAGATTAACCATAAGGGCATGGCTACTCCAGTACCTAAGCATTTGTGAACTCAGGCCTGATGATGAAAATCCTAGTTTCATGGAACAAGAATTGGATGATAATTTGTAACTGTAGCAAACAGGCTATTTTGAGTTTTACAACATAGTTGTTGCAAGTACAGATAGCCTTTAAATAAAAATTTTTTTCTTTCTCACTTCACACCCAAAACAGTTTAGGTGCTTGAAAGTTTATTAGTTGGTTTTGCTGTGGGTTTGTTTTTTTTTTTTTTTACCAATTGATCCCATAAAAAAATATTATCTATATCAACTTCATATTGACACACTGCTAATTATTTTAGTTGCTATTCTTCCCTCCCTATTTGATACTTTTATCCGCCTTCACCTCCCCCAGAAAACATCCTTCTTGTGTGTAAAATCTTGATGAAGTCCTAAACACACTGAAAACACTCTGCATACTTTTTAGTAATACTTGTACTTTGATGCATAATATTTAGTCTAGCTTCTTCCAGTTAAATGTAATCAGTTTTATACTTAAATTTGAAAAATGAACCTGCTTTTTTGTGGTAAGAAATGTTTCTTTGATTTCTTACATAAAAACAGCAAATTGCTTGATCCTTTTGGCCTTCAGCTTCCCTTTCTGTAGAAGACAGAACAAGGAACCCTTTCCTTCCTGAGGCACATTTTGAGGACAGGCATTTTCACAGACACTATGGCCTCTGCAGGACAGGAGCTTGCAATCCTTCTCATTCACATGCACTCCCGCCTGCACATCACAGTAGTAAGTGATGTTACAGAAGAGAGGGGGAACAGATAAGTGGATGTGAATTAGAAATTATCAATTGTTCTAATCAGTAGAAGATTTCATCATGTTTCCCGTTTTTGGTCAGTGGCTCTAGCAAAAGTAAATACATTTCATTAAAGTGAGAAGAGCTGAAATCAGTGTAAAAAAAACCGATGCCACACTAATGTCTCACCTCTCATTTCAGCTTAGCACTTAAAAAAAAAAAAAACCCAGACAGTTTGCTCATCTAGACAGACTACCCATAGAGACACAGGCACTCAAGTCCCTTATATTAGACCAATGAACCATACGTGGGTTCCAGGGACTCGAGTACACCAACAGGCTCTAATTGCTCTGACCTGCCTGTAAGGATGTTTCTCTGTAATCTCCTCCTTCTTTTCCCTCTCCTAGAGCAGGGAACATAGCATCATGACAAGCTGCAATTAAAGTGCTACAGATAAAGGAATCATAGGCTGAAGGATGTGCTGAGAATTAGTTAATTCTGCAGAACTACGTTTTCTCTCTCTCAAATATCTGCCTTTAAAACCACAATAAGATTATATATTTTTATGGGAAAAAAAAATCCCAGTAAAAAAAAGAATTTGTTTACAGGCATTTTCAGATAAAATCGAAAGCAATTTAAGCTCAGAAGGAAATGCTGGTTTGTAGCATGCACTTTATACTCTTCACTCCAGACAAAAAAGTTACAGAATAAAAATTACTTGCTGCCAAATAACTTCTTGATGAATGACCATCACTATGGGGAAGGGTACACTTTTGTTTCATTATTAACTTTTTCCTAATCCCTAAATACAGAATTTTCCCCTCATTCTAAGTCTAAATCAGCATTTCATCTCACAAACTGACATTTTCTGGTTGTGGTTTTTTTTTTTTTTAAATACTATTTTATAACCTTCATAACTGAAAGTGTACTACGTTTGTTAAAAATATTACCTCCTTTTCCAAAACACAGTGTGATGCATGTACCCCTAGCACCTTTTACTGAGATTGTTGGAGCTTATCACCACAGCTGTCAAGCTATCACTCACTTGAAGTCCAAGCAGCCAAGCGAAAAGCTGTTTGACTTAAAAGTATAAATAAAAAATAGCCAGTATATTTCTAATGCGGAAATATCATAAAGCTTCCTCCTTTAACCCATGAAAACCACACACACACACACATTTTAACGGGCAAACAAGAGCTATAAATGCAAAAAGAAAAGCACTACAGATTAAATACTGCCATGGTATTCTGTGTGAAGTGCTGAAGTACTCCATGGAAACAGTTGAGGTGAGCACATCCTTTCTTTTTCCTCCCCACACCCCCCAAATCCTTTCCTACATCTGTCTCCTTCTGTTGGGAGGGAGGCTAACATGGGGAACCAGGTGTTTCCACAGACCATGTGTGGCTTGCTCTTCTGCCCTGTAATTTCATAGCTCAGTACTACTCGATTCTGCACTGACTTCTGTTTCACCATGCTTATTCCTCCCGTGGGGCCAGGAATCCCCATTCCCCCCTGTAGTTTCTCCCTCACTGTTTCTAATCCCATTAGCCTGACCCCAGGATATCTCCTTAGGCTCAGTTCAGCTTCATGCCCCAAGGTCATGAGTCATTTTGAGATGGCGGTTTACATGTGAAAGGAGCTATGTGTAATTTCAGATTTCATAGAAGAGAGTCATCTCTCCTTTACCTCCTCATCTATTTCCTGCATCACGCCTCAGGACACAGCCTTCAGAGGTTTCCTTCCCCCCCATGCCGCAGTGGAATTACACAGAAAGGTGTGTGTGTCATCCCTTGCAGGTGGATGGTATTCATGGCTTAATCACTCCTCTCCACCACATCTCTCACTCCTCCCTTTCCCAGTTTGCAGAAAACAGGAATTTCCTTTTGTCCTCCCGTTGCACCATAAAGAGCAGCTTGCTATTTCAGGGGAGAGGAGGGAAACCGAGAACATGTTTCTGTCATGCTTCTTAACCACTGCTTCACTGCAAGCAAAAACTATCATCTTAGCAGGTGGCTTACAATTTTCTGTTTGTAATACCACAGAAGTGTGGCTTTGAATCATCATTTTGATTCTTCTTTCTTCCCATTTATCTAAAAGCCTTTCTGACGCTCCCAGAGATTTTTGCCTCCCACAGCTCTGCACATCCTCAATTAAATCAGAACTACCAAACACAACAAACTAAAAAGATGTCTGTGTTCTGGGGGTACACAGTTTTATGGATCAGTGTTATCCAAAAGGCACTGCTGGCTATAAAGGCACTTTGGATAATCAGTGGGTTTAGTTAACCTTTTCAAGGACTATAAAACATACCTTCTCGCTCTATCTTCCTCACAAA
>NW_009258887.1:1347272-1374089 GCF_000687185.1 Egretta garzetta
AGAAGTTTCATGCATAATCAAGTCACCCAGGGAACATCCCGCATATGTTTTCCTGGCAGAAAAACGCTGCAGAAGCAGACTGCGTTTACCTTAAGGGAACACAAAGTTCTCTGAGGATTTGGACTCTCTTGGGCAATAGGTTCAGGGTCCTCGCACGACTGGTAAGTGTTCTTCTCTATCAGGTTCCTTATTTCAACATCAAGCTCTTTACTTTCACACCTGCTTAGAAAGAAATAGCATTGTTAAGCCTTACACCAAAACTTGAAGCGCAGAGAAAGTAAATTTGTCAGCTGTCTTATGAATGTGACAATGCAGACAGCAGAGCTAGTCCTGCACCGAGCTCCTGCTACCTTCCTCCCTGGTATACAATCAGAGTGCGCTAGTACAGTGTCACACTGGCAATCTCCAAGTGCTTTGTGTCAGAAATTCCTTTAAAATATTTAAACAAGCGGTCTTTATGAATGTTACTACCTTGTGTCTACAAAATCCAAGTCCACCCTTTTGGGGATTATATGAAGACCGTCATGTGCCCTCAACCCCACCCACAGTTTCAAGCATTTTATATTCAACATCAATAAAAATGCAATCAAAATGGTTAAATTAGTTTTGACCTCCAAAACTAGGTGCTCAGTTCACAAAGAGTGTTTTTTTTCCCTGAAAGTTCCTTTTAAAAACATCCATATATTGAAAAAATTGCTCTGTTGCGAACACTAAAATGGTATTTTTTTGGTGGAAAAATTCTTTCCTTTCAGTCTCTCGGCTGAGGACTTGCATGCACTTAAGGCCTTGCTCCAAATTTGCAGAACTAACTAGTAATTAAAGCTGATTCACCTGATACACAGTAATGGTGGAATATGACTTTCAGAGAATGGACCGGAGGCATAATTAAAACAAAAGCCCTAGACCCAACCCAAATTTTCAAGAAGTACTCATGTCTTTTGCAAGCCCAGACCTTAATTTCCTAATCAGCTTAAACCAACTCTAAATATAAGTAATGCATGACCAGAAAGCAAACTGCAAGGCTCAAAAGGATTACCAACCTGTTATAGCAAGATTACTTCTTGATTTAGGCAGAAAATACTAAATTCTTCATTTGAACTACCAGAAAAACTGAAAGCAGTAAGAATTTATCAGTTATACTTATTGGAGTTTAGGCAATCCACAGGGATTGCACTGCAGGTTCTATGGAAACTCTTGAAAGGTAATTGATAAAATTATCCAATCAACAAACCCATTTATCTTGATCATAAAAGTAAAGAAGTGTGGTGAATTTCGTGCTGATAGCATAAAATGATTCATCTTATTCTCAATATTTACAACATAGAGACTATAACAGAAATGTATTTTCATGAAGCATGAATGCAAATTCATTTGCAGAGGTACTACAATAAAACACCAACAGTAGCGTATAAGGACAAGTAAAACTCAAGAGCTTTATTTTGACTTGTCACCTAGTAGTTGGACAAGCTGGAATTTCACAGCAGTCTCAGAGCTGCCATGAAGCCTGCCTGCACAAAAAAAAAAAAAAGTTTAATGGCAGAAACAAGATATTTGGATGTGTTTTGAGAGCTAGACCTACAGCATAAAGAAACAGCACTTTTACACAAGGAACCAAGACACCAAGACCAGAGTTTTTTAGCACTGGAGGGTCCTGAAGCACTAGAACACATCACATGATCTTTCTTCTCTGCAGAAAGATATTTCTACATACTAACCTTTTGCTTTTTTTTTTTTTTTTTTACCACTATAGCAACTAGCATGAGTTCAAAGAAACATGAGTACCCAACTGAAGACAGGATTGTCTTTTGTTAGACCACTTTAACTGGCCATAACTCCCTTTCAAATCCATTACAATCAAAAGACCTTCTCGATGCAAATTTTTATGAACCTCACGGAAGTGCTGCAGCTGCTCTGCACACTCATGGCAGTTTTCAAAGCCTCAGCTGCGTGTGGGTGGCAGGTGAGCCCCAGCAGCTCATGAAGAAAACTACAAAAGGAAAACAACAAACCTTGCAAAAGAAATCCAGCCCTTTTCTGTCTCGCTAAATATTGCAAAATCCTGGATAGACCAGTGCAAGTGGCACTTTTTCTTTTTTAAGCAATTCTGTGCTAAGGTTCCCAGGCAATAAATTCTCAGGTAGCAGCACGACCAAGCACTCTGCTTATAGCCTTCATTTTTAATCAGCTACATAATGCAAACTTTGCAACATAAGTAGCAACACCCCTTTTCTCTGAAACACCTTCCCTGGAAAACAGCATCTTCAGTTCATTTGAACTCCCATGCCTGACCCAGCCTAAAGATTACTTTGTGTGACAGAATTGGATATACACTGTGCAGAGCACTCTGTGCTTTTGAGGATGCTCAAAAGAATCGAAAAGCCACAGCACAGAGGCAGTCGCTCATAGAGCGGTTTCAGGAAAAGTGCATGAAATTGTATTTACATAGTAAGGGAGAAATGGCTGCAGCCTCCTTAGAGCCCCTAGAAATGTGGCAAAAGGAAGGGAGAGGTTAAGTGAGATGAAATGTTACTGAGCAGTATTGAGGGATTTAGGCCAGAGCCGCTAAAACCACAGGCCAATATTTTCAGACTGAGCTTTCAGAATGTCAGGTTTTTATCTGTGCTCAGGCAACCCACCAAAGGTAAGCTAGTTGCTCTTCTCTTTCCTTGCTCCACACACCTCTTGGGAGAGATCAGTGGAGCAACCAGCTTACCACTTAGCTGAGAGAAAAAACTGGCCCTACAAGTGGCTTCTGGTAAAGAGTATTTTGCTCATTGCCCCAGGATTGCAGTTACACATCCTGCTCCAGCTGCAGCAAAGTCAGCCAAAGTGTTTGACTCCTCTACAGCCCCAGCCACTTTCTACCTTTGCTACCTCTCTACCACAAATGACCATCCCCAACTGCCAGCACAACCCACTCACCCGGCTTGGCCAAAGTAGTCGGGGTTTCTTAAACTCTTTTTAGTCAAACAAAGCAGCTTAGACTAAACCTGTTCAAAATAAAGGAGCAATGTCTAGGTGCAGTCCTGAGGACAGTAAAAGACAGCAATCTCTGGCCAGGAGTGCAGCAGCAAGTATTTAGTCAGGCTGCACTCATCTCTGTTGCTGGTTCAGCCACAGCGAGAGGAGATGTGTGACCACAGCCTCCCGCGATCAGAGCGTGAATCAAGCTGGGAAATACCCCATAAAGATGGTGGGTTGACTTTAAATATTTCTTTTGAGCCAGGAAGTGTTCATTCCTCCGCTCTGTTCCCCGCAGTTTGTCTCACACTGTGGCTGTAAATGATGTTCACCTCTGGCTGATCACACCCTGTCTCTTTGCATTCTCCTTTCTGGGCTTCGGAGTACCTGAGCAAGAGCAGGAACCAGCTGTGCCTGGGTAAAAGAAAAGGAACCACAAAAGACTCAAATCCCTACAAAATTGATTGCTGCTCTGTAATATCCATGTGTTTCAACATGATAACGCAAATAAGAAAATTACTTCATTGACTGGATTGGTCAGTGTATTTGGTTTTCCCTCAGTTTTTAGACTAAGGTCTTCTGACCAGAAACTATTACTCTATTTATCTGTATTTTAATAATAGCTACGTTGTGATGTTAATAATTTATTGTGACATTAATCATATCTGGTATATAGATTCCTCTCACAGTCTGGACTTTCAGAGCACAAAGATGATCCGAGTTCTTGAATAAGTCTTCAAGATACTGGTGATTAGGAGCTACCCCAGAACAAGACAGTTCTTAGTAATTACCTGAGCTTCCCCTGGTGAGCTCTAGAGGGCACACAGCATTTAGCTTCCGCACAAAGCAACTTTTTCAAAACTACTTTTGGTTTTGTGAAGTTCACAGGTACATTTCTGCACCATTAATACCCTTCCTGTTCTACGCTGTTGCCACCATCTTTTAAAATTAGGTATTTCACAGAATCACAGAATCGCAAGGGTTGGAAGGGACCTCGGGAGATCATCTAGTCCAACCCCCCTGCTAAAGCAGGCTCTCCTAGAGCATTCTACACAGGACTTCGTCCAGGCGGGCTTTGAATATCTCCAGAGAAGGAGACTCCACAACCTCCCTGGGCAGCCTGTTCCAGTGCTCTGTCACCCTTAGGGGTTTAATAATTAAATTATGCAAATAGGCCATCTGCTAGAAAAAAAAAAATCAGAAAAATTAAATCCACTCAAATTTGGGAGATACAGTTTTTTATGTTTTGTAAAATCAATCATCAGAGAATATTAAAAGCATTTTCATGTGGTCACATGGGACAAAGTATATCCCCACTATGTGCAAAAGCTTTCTAAAGTATATGAAGATTTAAAAAATACACAACTCATCCTACTTACATAGCATGTTATGGTTAATGCAGAAGCCAACAAAAGATTAGAGTATTCACTTGTCTCTGTAAACTTTGCGTTCGTTGCTAAATGTCCTATTTTGGGAAAATTAAGACGTTTCACACCGAAACAGAACCTACAGATGTAATGAAGGAAGCTAGTCTCCCAAAATACGTTTTAGCAGCTTGCACAAAAAGGAGAAACCCCAACCTTACCCATAATTTGCATGTCATATCTGAAAAGTAGTAGCCAACATCCTTCTAGCCACATGCTTCAAGAATAAGAAATTACATCTGTTCTCTTTGGTTTGCAAAGTTGCCATATCCATATGGCTAGAGACTACCTGTGCACCACATTAAAGATATTTTCATTTCTCCCACATATTCACCTAGCTGCCTTTAAAATGGTTTTCACTTTTTGCTCTATGGTACACCTTTGTGCCATTTCAATTTCTAGGCTTTATTGGCTTCTTGTAATTAATTACTTCTAAATGGTTGCATGTACAAGCCCCATGCAGAGTCCCAGCTCTGCAGCTGGTATCATTTGTGAGCTCTTGGCTCTCCCTGGTTTTCACTGGAAACTGGCATTATTGCTTACCAATAGCAGTTACATGGCTACTACGGACATACCTGCAGCATGTGCCAAAGCATTTAGTGCAAAATATTAATACCAAAGGCATATAACTATTTGAAATAATAATTTCAAGGCTGCTGTGCTGGGGTCATTCTCCTGTGATTGGTGAAAGCACAAATACACACCGTAAACAATTGTGATAAAAGGTTTTAAGCCAGGATTTACAGCCAGATGCCAACACCATGGAGTCATATTTTGACGGGAAATGAGTTCCAGAGTCTAGGGGTTAAACATATGCTTCATCCCCTTGGGTGGGCATTTGGGACGTAGGATTCTTGCTTGGCTAAGCCTAAGGAGCAGATCCACGGAAAGAAATACTTTTCTGCATTTGAATTACGGCGGATGAACTGGTTTGGATAAATTAAAAGACGTGGCAAATTTCAAGCCTTTTCCGCTAATATTCCCCGTATTTATGATAACGCACTTCATTTCAGAAAATGGCCTTTAGAATATGGGAAAGAATGAGATCTGGATTACAGAATATTAAATTTAATTTGTACTAGAAATAGACTTAAAATAGGAATAAAATTAGGCATATTATTCTTCAAAATGACAGTTTATCCGTAGAACTAGCTTATTCTTTTATGTACCATATGATTTTACAGGATTTTGGCTTTCTTTTAATTCACTTCCGTAGAATTCTTAGATTTTTTTCATATAAATACATTAGGATTTTTATATTCAAATCTTATCCCATTGAGACTAAATGACAAAGAACTTCTGGCCCAAAAAGCAATGGGAAGAACAAAATTTTGCCAAGAAAATAAAAATACTTTTGTTACAGGAAAAAAAACTTATGCAGCCTCATGAGGTCTTAAAAGTTTAGTAGATTCTGAGCTGACAGAGAATAGTTACAACATGGTGCAGTTCCCTAAGGATCAGTGGTGCTATTCTAGTACTCAATACCCAGCGAGCAGCTCTCCGCTCAAGAGTTTAGGCTTGGGAATTTGCACCAGATCTCTTGAAATTGAGCTCTACTAGGTTCTACGTTCCACCTCACATGTACCAATATAAAAAGCGATTTATTGGGCATGAAGTGTACTGCGCTGGTACAAACACAAAAAGAACACCTGCCTTTGACAATTATGAGGATATACTTAAAAAGAAAGTCTCAAAAAAAAAAAGGCAACACATTGTTTCAAACTATTTCCAACTTAATTTTTAAACTCAAGTTTCACAAAAAAAATTCACCCAGTATTTCACCAGCAGCAGCTGAGATCCACCTAGCAGAGGAAATGCATTGTCTTTAGAGTGAGATGTCCCAGATGTTGTGAAGAAAGTGCTGGCACTGTTGCGCAGGAGGCAAGTGTGAGATTAGAAATAATCTCACTCCAGTCCCAAGAAGAGAGCACCATAAAGCAAGGTGTATGATAGGGGTTAAAACATGTACATACTGCAACTGTAGCAGAGAAACCACTTAAACTTTCGCTCAAATCTGATGTAGCCAAAACATCTGCCTATCACCCCATAAACGTCCCTACACTTCTGTTCCCTTTACGACAAAGGAATGGAGCTTTTAAGGCACATTTAATAGCCAGCAGCTGTTTGGCTGTCAAATGCCACATCTGGAGAAGCTGTGTGCTGTTAATGTGAACAGAAACAATTATTCTTTAATAGTTTTGCTTAATTTTAAGAATTACACAAACCACAACAACAAAAGAGGTGCATGTTCTTAATGGAAACACATCTGGTTTCTCTGAAAATAAGCCCCCTCTACCCCCCCCCAAAAAGGGCCCACTGATTATTGAAGCTGCACCTATATCTATCCTGTCTCAGTGAAGAGAGAAGCAAAGCTACTGATACAGAGGCACTTCAACTATTCCCCTCAACAAGTATGCAACATGCAAGAAGACAACGACTAGCTAGTTTGCCTTAAAAGGCACATTAATCATCACATGGTGCTGCTCCCTCCGTGCCTGGCGGTTCCTGTCCTTTGGGACTGGGTTTCAATGCTGCCACCTCACTTCTGTACCCTATACAGCCTGTATGTCAGGAAAATAACATCATTGCTCTTTCACTTAGATCTTCTGCTTAATTATACTACCAAGACCATAACTGAATTTCTTCCTGATGGACAGCATTTGGGCTGAGTTCAAACCTCAGGAAAGCCAATTAGATTACTTTCACCAACTTTCTTGGACTTTAAATGAGCCATGAGCAGGTTACAAATGGTCGTCTCTCTGGAGAAGCAGTAAATGGAGCATTGTCACCCAGACACATCACCCAGGACTTGCATAGCTGTGTGTGGATCGCTAGTGGAAAGGGAATTGAAGTTCTGCCAATCAAAATCAGTCAAAAGTTCAGCCAAGCAGAGCCACCATGTAGCACGTGCTTTCCGATCAAACGAATTCCCCAACTGAAACGCACACATACAGAAAGCTGGTGGGAGATGGCAGGAAAGTGTTGAAAGAACTGAAAACAAAGAGTGAAAAAAACAAGAAAGGAGACAAATCTAGATGTTTTTAAGCACTTGCTCTTTTTCTATAAAGACCAATAGCTAGAAAAGCTTGTACCCCTTTTAGGGAACTCTCCTAGACTTAGTAGGTGCCTTTTTGAAACAGTCCCCTTCCCACAGCCCGTTCTGGACCGGCTGCTTGCCCCACAGATACAGCTTGAGCACCACGAGCCTATTCAGATCTTACACGTACTCATTTCTGTGGAAAGCTGCGATTCTGATGCAATTACATGGATGACATTTTTAACCAGTACTTTACACCACTATTCTTTCTTTTCCCAAATCAGGCATGACCACAAACAGAACAAGACCTATCCACAGCTCATTTTGCCTCCTAGTTCAGCCTTGGCCAGGATGTGGACGCATCACCAACACCTTACTGACCTGGGCTCACAGCTGGGCTGCACCCTTGGAGGAGAAGTCTACAATTCATTTGGGTCAGTGTCCCACACACAGACCTGAGATATTTTCAGTGATCTTCTAACAGTGCAAGCAGAATAAACAGATGAACACCAATTGGAAATGCAGCCAGGAAATTTAACATACAGTAGCTGATGGAAGACAATCACCTCCATTAAGTCAAGCCAACTTCTTGCCTGTGGTAGCTGTTAGGCAGCCAAGCTCAAAGGTAGAGGAAGCTCGCTGCACGTCTGTCTGTGCCACAAGTCCAGGGCTTGAACTGCCAGCGACTGGCATATGGTTTCACCAGGGATGGCATCATCAGATGGAAACCTGGTGCCTCCCTCCCTTCACAGAGACAAGTTGGAGTCAAACTACACTGGCAGCAGCTCACAATGTCTTGAATAAATAGGAAAACCCAGTCTGCAAAGGATTTCAAATCCAGTTATTTCACAATAAACTAACCTGGGGAAAAAATGCTTTTTACAGGAAGAAAGAAGGGTAGAGTATGATTTCTCAAGCTTCTCCAAACAATCTACAATTATGTTAAAACAATTTTTCTTCTTATCTCTTTCTCAAATCCACACGCTATACTTAATACTTTTTAAAGCTACCTTTTAATGAGTCAGCTGCCTCAAAATTATTTTTTTTTTTTTTTTTTGGCCAGAGCTTATCTTGCTGAATACAGCAGTAGTCACTCAAGTACGCAGCACTATTAATATTCTTAAAGCTCCTTATTACTCGCTGACAGTCTTAGAAAGGCACTACCATCATCACAGCCTCACTAGAGGCTGTAGTCATAATATCAACTCTTCATACCCTACAGTACAACCTCTTTTACTGCCATTATCAGTAGAACTAACATTAGCTCTTGAAGAAGTAGGTGCCCAAAGAGGTCGTGAGATCTCCATACTTGGGAGACACTCAAAACTCACCTAGACAGGCCCTGAGTAACCTAACCTAACTAGCCCTGCTTTGAGCAGAAGGTCAGGTCCAAATTACATCCAGAGGTCCCTTCCAACCTACACTACTCCCTATGATTTTGCTCTTTTCAGTACAGAAAATTTCCACGGTGCGTTTATTTAAACAGAACTGATACAGATCTCCATAGGCCAGATTAAAGCAGGGAAAAAAAAAAAAAAAAGTATTAACCTGGGTCTCTAGAATATAAATTGATTGACATATGCAGGAAACGCTCAACTACGTATTTCCAATAATGTGACATAAATTAATTTCTAAAAAAATAAAAGTAAGTTTCTCCATGTAAAATAAAGATAGTAAATACCTTTCCGTCTCAACACACTGATGGGGGCGCAATTCCAGACAATCCTCTGCATCTTTAGTCTTCCTTTTGAGCTGCTCACAGTGAATCTGTTAGAAACAGGGAGGAAAAAAAAGCAGATTTTAAGGGGAAATAAAAAGACTAACAGTCTAGGAAGAAAAATTTAAGTATGCAATTACAACAGGAAGAGATAACCATGTCTTGCCTGCATGTCTGTTTTCCTCTTCATATACCATAAATGGCTGACAAGCAAGCCAGGAATCTACTTCTTCCCTTCCGGCATCATCCTCTCTTAAGTCCACCACTCTGTCAGAGACAGTTTTGCAAGGGTAGGAGCAATAACAGTCTCTGTCTGCAGTGGCAGGAATACACCCAAGGAGCAGAGCTGTCAGCAGTCACAGGAACAGTGGAAGTGTTGCAAAAAGGGCTTTTATTATTCATACTAAAAAAAAAAAAAAAATCAACTATCTTAAATACTCTAAAGTTCAAGCATATCCTAACATTGACCAGAAAGTTCATATGCTTCATGGAACCATCCAGTAAAACTACTGCTCCAAATTTAAGAGAATTTGAGTAATGAGTCTGATCTAGATCACTTGGAGAGAAAAGAAAAGCAGCCATGTATGAGTTATTGTGCATGAGTGCGTTGTTCAAGAACTATACAAGCTCCTAACAAGCTTCCCCTGGTCAGGGCCAGCTACTGTCCAGCACTGCGTTTCCAAAGAGAAAGGAGAGAAGAAAAAACACACCCCTCTCAGAGAAAAGGACACACATCAGGGGTAACAGTAAGCAGTCCACATTTAAATATTCCCTTTTGGATGAAAACTCAAAACAGGAAAAAAAAAAAAAAAAAAAATCAAGCTTTTTTAATTTTATGAGGTAGCACCACCTCTCCATGACGAAAGGGAGAAGAGATGGTACAAAGAGTGAGCCAACGCAACCTCATCCAGAGGAGTCGTCGTGCTCCCAGCGCTGCAAGCTGGTAGCAGCCCTGGGTGTGTTTCTTCAGGCTATGTGGGACATCTCTAGTTCATCAGAAAAGGAGCCCAGAAGTCTTATTCTTCTCTTTAGATCAAAATGACAAACAACAACATTATGATAGTTGCTGGAATTAGAAAACTGGCAGGTTTCACAACACTTATCATAAGGACAGCAATGTGACCACTGAAATAAAGTGCAAATAAAGAGCAAACCCTGCTATTTATAAGAAAATAAGTTTTCAATTACAAGTCACTCTCTTTATTGGTAACATCAACTTAATGTGAAACCACAGCTGAACATTTTATAGAAACCATGCTGCTTCATCTATGTGCAGAGCAGAAATTTAAAATGAAAGGCTGCCAGGAGAAGATCTGAGGTGTTTGGCTTCTCTCCCCCCTCTTAATTCCCATTCCTGCAGGCTTTTCACACATTTTAAATGCATCTGGTAATCACTAATTACAAGGATCCTATTAAGAAAAAATGTCAATTCAGTTTCATGCGAAACTTGATTCCAGCTTGTCCAAGTTTTATGAGTGTCTGGTTAATCATAACAAAAACATGTTGAAGTATAGAAAGCTGTATTCGTTTTATTTCAGTGGGAGCTGCAGACACTGGGTACTAATGAGAATTAAGCCTTATTTTGAAGTGCCTAAACTTGGCTTTTAGGTGTCTACCTTAAAAATATAAAATTTGAAAAATCTTGACCTAGAATGAACACTCCCTACCACCACTGAAACAACAAAAAATGACTAAATGAAATCTGACCATACTTCTCTGAATTTTAAAAAAAAAAAAAACAAAACCCACCCCGCAGAATTCAGGCTGCTACTCCATCTCTAATTCACCCCACTGGGTATAGACATTTCAGCAGTCTCAGATGCATTTGCTACTGAAAAGAAGATACCTGTGTTGGTAAAATTCACGCAAGAAGCAAAGAAAGTTCTGAAAAACTGAGAAGAAGAAAAAAGCAGTGAAGAACATAGAAAAAGGTATTTATTTATTAGACATGTCACTTCCTGGTTCTGCAGTGACAGGATGGCGAGCCAGATTCGGGGGCCTGCAGGGAAGGGGGTGCTGCACACTCCCTGCTGGGGAGCGCTCTGGGATGGTGTAGTGGGTGCTCTGGTTTTCCATGGCCCTGCCCTGCCAAGCCAGGGAAATGCACAGAAAGGAGCTGCTAAAGGTGACAATTCCCAAATCACTGCGTGGCCCAGCTGCACACCCAGCCCGCATGAACAAGCAGTTCTCCAGAAGTCCTACTGCTAACATCTGCTGGGGTGGGGGGGTCCCCTCCCCTGTGGCTTGACAAGGTCCATTGTACGTATCTTCTGACTCTTAGTCATATGCAGATTTTGCAACGTGTCCCTCAGTGCTGTGTACCTTAATTTAACGCATGTCTATACAAGCCAGCCCAGATAGCAGAAGCCATTTTGTTATCATAGCATGGGATTACATCCACCCTCTTCTATTCAGTCCAAGATATGAGAAAAAGTAGTAAAAAGGTATCTGCAGTGATAGCTGGCATGATCCACTGAGCTGAGCACAGTCAGGCTAGGGCCAGCTAGGCAGCATTGCCACCTGCCTTGATTTGCCTCTGCTGTTTCCCAAACTATTGATGCACAAAGGACTGTTGATGCAGAATAATGGGCTTTGCCTTTCATTTCTTGTGGGTTTTTGGTAAAGTGTGTCAATTCTGAAAGGCTTTTTTAAGTTTGGTTTGTTTTTTTTTTTAAATAATTTTTTTATTCTTCACAACAGAAAATTTACTGCAATGAATCTGACCTGTGTTGGCAGCACAAGTTGTACTAAACCTAAATCTACAGCTATGAATCTGAATGAAAGAGAAGCAATTAGGTTATTGTACCGTGCGCAAGTGTTTGTTATTAAAACAACCATAAGTTTTTATAGCTATAATATGCAATTTAATGCTGTAGGTTTTTATTAGATCAGACAAATTGAAGCCAAGATGGATAAAATTCAGCTACTTCAAAGAATTAAGGCTCTCTAGAAAACAGTCGGTTATAATGGTCACGTAAAGGATTGCTCAGAATAACATAAATTTTCTGCCTTTTATCAAGGCTTTTAAGAACAGGAACACCCTGAAGTAAAACGGGATCAGTTTTGCTCACAGATTTATGAGGTTTCGCAATAATTGAAAATGTTTGGTAAAAAGCATGCAAAATTTCCTTGGTGCTCACCTACCACCAAAAAAAAAAAAAAAAAAAAAAAAAAAAATCACTTTTTGGTTGGAGTATTAATTTGCATTAAAACCAAGTAAGTTTTCCATGAGCAAAAAATACATCATTCAAGAAAAACAAGATGACTCCCTAATTCTAATAAAATCTTAATTATAAAAACGATCACAGCCAGACAGGCACTCATCATGCTGGAGTTTCAAAATGTTATCCAAAAAGCATTTCACAGATTTCTGTATTGTAAATGTTAAATCCTGCACTGCTCTTGCCCCATTCTCTTTTTCTTTCTCCAAGTCTAGTTCTAGCTTAAGAGCATCCTATTTTCCCAAACCTTCCCTCATTTTCCTCAAACTCGCTCTGTAATTCACTTGTTCTCCAGTTGTACCAAAGTAGTATTTTGTGGGAATGCAATGTAAAATGAATGTCAGAAATGACCCAGCCTAAAAGAGACAGAGAAAGGAAAGTAGATTTTAGGGGTTTTTTTGGTTTTCCTGCCTAGATCAGCTCCATGATTCAATTTTACAGACCAACACCATGAGTGGACAGATTATGACAGCGGAGGGAGCATAGAACAGGTAGTATGCCAAATAAATGGAAGTACATACTAGCAAATTGTATGTAAGAAATAAACCCATTAACAAGTTAGCCTTTCAGTGAGACCCATTTGTGTATTGCGCAAGATCCCTGGCCTGTCACAGCCAGGCCGAGTAAACTTACCTCATTTAAGTATTACCCATATTGCAAAATAGCTCTGGAACAAAGTGGAACATATATAATCATAAATGCTCTTGATAAACAAGCTAGCAGGTTATACATTATCTGTGTGTGGCTGTTGTGTAGGAGGAGTGGGAGGGCAAAATGGACTATTACTGTAAATGTGATCAAAATGGAAGAACAACCGAAGAAATAAAAAAGCACTTGATGAAAGAGATCCTAAGCAACACTCATTGAAACTGATCTGAAGTAGGACTAAATCCTTCAAGATTTTTTTCCTCTGAAGAAGTCGTCAAACATATAACATTTCTGTGATCTCCTCCTACCTAAATATTCCCAGGTTTGGTATTCATAATAGCACTAGCATGCAGCCAGCCTTGAACCAGCCATTGCATTACGCGTCCTTCTGCTTTTGCAACCAACCTCTTCACTGAAAATGCAGCTTCAGTCATGTAAATGCAGCATAAGAAAAAAAAACCACAGACAAGCACAGCAAGATCTGCCAGCTCTCTCCTCCCCCCATTATTTCCTGATAAAGTGCTGAAACTTCAATATTAGACAGTTTCTAACCAAAATTTCAAATGTGAATCTTGATTTTTGCCAAAAATAGAGAGTAGTTTGGTTCCTCAGTGCTGTCTTGCCTGATGTAGTTCTGACAAAAATCAAACTGGTACCTGCTCTGTGTGATGCAGGAAGATTTAATGCCGAATAGTTAAAACTGATCTCACTATTAAGTACAATTCTCCTTGGTTAGGGTAACGGTAGATTCAGAACAGCAATCACCCTGAAGAACTTAATTCACAAATGCCCTCCCACATAAACAGCCTATTTACATTTCTTGAGATAACCTCAAACTATGCAGCAACTGAAGTAAATTAAAACCCAAACCAACAGAAACCCCTTGAAGTGGACCAGACCAAGGAACGAGCCAATTAAAGGCTGAACACATTATTTCTACCCAGAACTGAACTCCAGGCTTTCAGCATAGAGCAGATGGGACTCGGGAGAGGCTCTGCGCTGCGAGTTCTTTGGCTCTGGTCCAGGAAAGGAAAACGTGCAGCATAATCTCTGCATTTGCTTTGTCGTACTGGATGTAGCAGGGTGACTTTGCACAGATAGACAGTGCCTGTTGTATATATAGCTCTTCGGTCCTGCGAGTGCTCGTTCTCCACCACTGGGTGGGTGAAAATGCTTCTGTTGACACACACAAACTAGTTTAAGTGGTGGGTACAAACCATTGTTTTAAACTACAAGATCTTGTGAAAAATCAATACATCACTTTTTTCTTAAATTAAAAGAGAGAGAAAACCAATTTTCAGGCATATTTCTCCCTTTTGAAGTCGGTCCATTTAACAATTTCTAAACATCTTTGGATTGAAGGTCCAAAGAACTACATCTAAAAGTGAGAAAGTTATTCCCCATGAATATAAATCCCTTCTTCAAGTAGAAATCAGTGGCACAAATGTTACCAAAAAGCAACTGCAGTCATGCTCTGGGCTTGGGTGACACAGACCTCTGCATTTGAGCTTACCATGTCAGTCACTCCACAACAGACTTCTGCACAGATGAGTTTAAAGCATACAAGCTAATTTGAAAGGTTCAGTGCCAAAAATATCATGATTACACTTGAAACATGCAGAAGAGTTGCTTAAGTGACCATAGGAAGTCATAAATATCATCAAGCCATTAAAGCCACACACGGCATACCACAAAACACCCTCAGTTCTTCTCTAGATTCCTGTAGTCGCCCTCTCTCTCCCATCATCAGAGGCCATGAAAAAAATGGAAATACTAACCTCTAATTATTATAAGGTTATGAGTTCGGGAGTTAGGAGGATTTAAGCTTTTCTATTTTGGGGAGGTTTACAACATGTTAAGTTGCTAGAACATGTATGATGACAACCAAAGATGTCACCTAAAGAAAATCCCAACATTTTTCTGTGCTTTGAAACAAATTTTAACTTTCAAGTTATCTGAGCACCTCTGATATTTAAATACAGCCTGTCACTGATTTTCAGAGACTGCACGTAGCCTAATTTTTATTACGTTTAGGAGACATCTTTTCTTCACTGGAAAACACTAGGTTCGACTGCTGTCGATTAGTGTATACAGGTCCAGGTGCAAAGTCAATGATACTTTGAACATACCTATTGTATGCAATATCCGTGAAAGCAATTTGTTGTTAATAGGATACAAATTAGTTCCAAAAAAGTATAAAGTTGATAAAATAACACCCTCAACAATAAATATGTTTGATTTGTTTAAAATTCATTTACCAAGCAACCACAGATCTGTTCAAATATACAGAAATCTGCCAACTATACAGATCTTCAGAAACAACACTTGCAAACCAGGCATATTTCATGCGAATAGCACTGCATGAACATTACCAATGGTATTTTCTCATGATCTGTATCTAACTTTAATTAGCATGACAAATTATTTGGAGGTGGGCAAAACGGGAAGGAAGTACTTGAGTATTTGTTAAATGTCAGCTTTAAATTATGCAATAAAAAATAGTTCTTTATTATTATTCACTGCCAAAGTATGGACAGGAAACTTCCCAAGAGATAAAATACAGAAGTGAAAAGGAAAAATGTTGCAGAATAAAAGCAAGATTAATAACTATGACATTCATTGATAGTGCTCAAGATGTTTTCTCTGAATAATTTTTAATGGAGATCTCACTACAGTGAAACTGTGATGTGATCGGTAAGAGAAATGATGGAACTTTCTTGTGCAATCCAAGCCAAAACAGAAAAGATTTAGGATCTATCAACTCCAATGACTTTGGAATCAAGTCTCTGCAGTATAAAGAGGTAGCACAGTAACAGAAAGGAGATCGCTCCAAGTACAGAGCCCATGTGGCAGGGAAAGAAGCAAGGCTGTGAGAAAAGAATGCAAGATATAGGCAGACCTGCCTACAAAAAGTTGTGCAACTACAAGAACAAGTTTAACAGTGAGAAGGTAAGAAGGATCTGATTTAGATGAGGAATGCAGCTATGTTTAATTTAAATTTCATGCTCTCCAGCCAAGCTTCAAAATCACAGGACAAACAAGGGAAGGAAGAACCCATAGAAAGGTAGGAACAATCCAACAAGCCAATTGCAAAAAAAGTTTGGCATTGCTTGGCTGGCAGGAACACCATTCCTAAGCAACCCAGAAATGCATGTTGCTTTCCATATATTCTAGTGTGCCCACACTTCTGGAAACGCAGTACCACTGCTGCTAGAAATTAGGGCTCTGCTGACAGCATATCATGGTGATGTGACCCAGAAGTCTAGGGAAAATGACCCTTTAAGAAGCTCTCTTTCTCCAGGCTTCTAAATGGTTTGCTGTGAGCATTTTGTAATCCTTACAGGTGTACCGACAACTTTTGTTTCATTTCAAGAAAAGGGAGATACACCAGTCTGGAGTTCCCATGGCTGCCCTAGCACAACAAGTATGCGTGCCCTCTGGCAGCAAACAACACTGGTTCTAAAAACAGAAGGGTTACTTCTCACTACAACAGATAGCAGTGCTGCAGCTTTACATTTTTATCAAAGAGATAATTAAAACAAAGAGGGGAAAAAGCACCTGCATGTTTGTTTTCTTCTTCTTCTACACAAACCTCATCTCACTAGTCCTCATAGCTCACCTCATAGCTCATCTCATTTATACTTACTAATCCAAAACATACCACTTGAAATTTATAATACTGTGACTCCAAGTATTCCTTATGCAGAGTTGGAATGCACCAAAACTTTTTCTGAGACACAGCATTTATGTCAATTTACAGCAACAAGGCAAGCAAAACACCACCTAGCCCAGAGTCCTAGCCCATCCTCAAATGCAGTGTGGGTTATAGAAAACAATTTGTGGCAGATGTGGATAAAAGGCCCATCTCCTAATGACAGACCCAGCTAAAGGAATCCTGTGCCTACTCCAGTCAGAGTCAGTAGCACAGGGAACATCCTGAAGTCTACAGAACAGGTAAAACTTCCAAAGGTCTCGGCAGAAGCATTATACAACAAAGGAAGGTGGGTCAAACCCAGTACAGGTGCACTGAGTCTTTTGATCACTAGATTTACCCCAAAATAACTGTTTAGACATAGCCTTAATGCTCTATATGGCAATAATCTTTCACTATTCCTGTACCTTTCATTGTCCAGCTTTGTGCAAGAAAAGAAAGCAAAAGAACTCTGCTATAGCTATTCTGTATAAAAATTAGAAGAAATCGAAGAGTATTTATAAAAAAAAACAAACTTCCAAAATATCAGGGTTTGGATTTCAGGTCTCTTTGGTAGATGACAAGGGAAAAGAGGCACATGACTTCATTCTGAGGCTAGGAAGAAACCCACTGATACAAGCTTCAAATTAATGCAGAAGTTACTCACCATAATTAGGAAAGATGTTCGTCTCTGTGCTGCTAAGTTAGGGCGTACTAGTCTCAATAAAGACTCTGAATCAAATGAGAACTAAGTGGTTTGGAGGCAAGTGTGTATATATATATATATATATCTCTATCTCTCTCTCAAAGTTTAACCTACACCCCAGGCTTAGGGAAACCCCTTTCTTAAAGTCATTCTAATGTTGAGAGCATATTCATATCTCTCAAACAAACACAGCCCACACAGATCTACTTGAAAGCACTGCTTGTAAGAGACCACAGAGGATTCCCTCTCGTTCTTCAGATTACCATGGAACAGTGACACAATGGTACACCCACACACCAGCAAAAGCTGCTCTGTGGGAAAAGTGGCGGTCTAGCATGGTGGAAAAGTTGCATCAACTCAAAAGGTATAGAACACAAATATTAATCTAGAAGCAGAATAATTTACTGTAAGGGGCAGATAGGTCAGGGACCCATTTCTAGGAATGAAAATCCCTACAGAATCAGCGCTCAGTTCAACCGGCTACAGTTTCCTCATCAGAAGTGACATTCAGCTCTGCCCCCAACCAGAAACACTGCATTATCGTATCTGATTTTCTCTCTGAGGAAGAGGGCGTATAGAGGTGGAGACTGCAGACACATCTTCCCTTTACCCAGACAAGAAGTGATGCAGCATTTTCAAGAGTATACTATTCCTTTCAGGCTATAGTCCACTGCACACAGGAGTTGATTAATCAGGTTTCACAGATGATAAAAATTAACACTGCCACACTGTTACCTAGACATGAAAGATTCACAATAGGTACATTCAGAAAAAGGTTCATCCTTAAGCCCGATTCTTCTATCGGTTTCGGTTTTGACGACAACAAAACCTGTGCAGTTTTGCACCAAGGAGTAGAAACCGTTCTCACATTTTTAGGAGATTCCTGTTGTCTTCTGGGCTGGAAATACTAGTGACCTGACTGCCCTGAGAACATTCTCATTCTCCTAGCAGAAATATCACAGCTGCTTAGTAGAGCACGGTGGATCTTTTTCTGTCAAACCATTTACACTCTGCTTCTCACATGCACACAGACAGTAATCATTTGCAAATACGTGTTCAAATCACTGCAGTTTTGTTGAAACAAAAGTATTCTGGAGGCATTTGCAATTATAGCAGAGGAAACAACAGGACAGGGTCAGGATGTGGGAGACCAAGGTTCAACTCCTTCCCCTGCCTTTCCCTAAAGGGAGTTTCACTGTGTTTGTACCTCCTGGATAAACGTTTCAACTGCTGGAGTTGCAGGGTGATTTCTCCAGTCTTTCACAATAATAGTCTTCCACTACATATGAAGTATTTACTGTTACTTTATTGGAGAAAATGCTAGTGACTTTAGTTTGATGGTTCAGACATTTACCAACAGAGTTCAGATTTACTGTCCGCTTGGTTAAAATAAATTAAGAAAAACTAAAAAAACCCAAAACCCCAACGGCACCAACATCTTCCACTTCTTAGAACAGCATCCTATTCACTCAGCTCCACATCAGTCACTTTTTCTTACTCTGATCTCTACTTTTATGTAAGTGTCTGCAAAAAGCAGAACAGCCTCCAGAGGGGGGGTTTGAAAGCAACCCACCAACAAAAGCTCAGTAGCAAACTGCTAGAGCACTTGTTGCGGGAAGCAAGTGGCACGTACTCAAATCCTTCCAAGCAGCAAAAGAAATCAAAGCCAAGAGGTACACCTCTGAGAGGAAATGCTTTTTCCACTGGATGACTAAGTAACGAAGGAATAGCATTACTTCTTCCTCAGCAGTGCATTCACACAGAGCACAGCAAATTTAGCCTTCTATGGTTTTGGCTTTCACTGCACTCAAACACAGCTTTTGACTTTAGACTGACCAACATGCTTCATTTCTGTGGGACTGGAAATAGTTCAGAGGGTCGTTGTTGTCATTCTGTCATCATCTGTCAGCTCAGCAACAATGATGGGGCTAAATTAAAACTTTCCATGTGTGCTGTTCCTGAGTTTAATATCCATCACCTGTTCAATTGCACCACAGCAGTTTCTGCCAAGGAGACCAGGAATAAATTAGATTTCTCCTCACCCAGGACCAGGTGAAGCCAGGACTGCTAAGCCTTTAAGGTCAGGCACCTTCTTATCTGAAAGGCTGCATGCCATCCCACGAGTTAAGAGAAGTGACCAAAGATGCCAGTTTATTCTGGGAAGCATTCCCTGAATAAAATGCAAAATGCTTACATTTTAACTGGTGTCATTCTGAACCGCACACATTTACTGTCGTGCCCAGCTACTTCCAGCACCTCTCTACAGCCGTGCCCGAAGCACGCATGGGGAGGGATGTGCTGTCCTGTCCACTGCCGCAACAGCTGCCTTCTGCAGATACTAATAGGGAACAGCATCCTTGCTGCTTCCAGAGAAGGAGATGAAAACATGGACTTTTCCTTTCCTGTTAACACCAGCTTAACAGCTACCTTGACTCAAACAATGATATTGTTTCATTTTTAACGCCTGTAAATGTTAGCAATGTGAAAGTAATGACATTTTCATCACAGCAAACCAGGCACAACAGAATGTTTTGTGGAGGCACAGAAAAGTAGTCAATGGAAAAACTGAAGGGGGAACCCTTTCTCTTAACCTCCAGTGGAAAACTGTGGGGGTACAGCAGAAATCACATATGCATCTTTTCACCTGACCTCCCCACTCCCCCCAATTCAGAAGAGGAAAACCCCTTTGGCTATGCCATATATAAGTGAATAATAAAAATTTCATTGCTTCTTATGCATACCCAAGCCACTTATCTAGAGAAAGTCCAGATTGGATGGCTGCCATTCAAATTATTTTATTGTCCACTGAAGAACTGTTTGTTTAGGGGCTTTCCATAGGGGAAAAATAAGGAAATGAGTTAGAGAAAATTTAATATAATGCAAAGACAGCAGCTTAAAGTACCGGATCCTAGGTGACTTGTAAAGGGCTTAATTGCCATGTAAGTATTATTCAGGAGAGAAAAGACCACTATAAGAAAGAGAGGAGACTGGGAAAAAAAACAATTTTTAAAGTGCTCAAAACAGTTTGGGACTCCAGTATTCTCGAAAGGAAGCTGAAGACAGATTTGCTGTCCAGGAATTTTATGAGATTTAGTTTTAAGTTTATACTTTGATACCACACTTAGGGCATTGGGAATTCATTCTGCTGAAACAAGGCAGCCTGCTATTCTTGACACGAGCATTATTCGCTGGCTGCCTACAGCCATCCTCCTTTCTTTTTTGTCCACATATTTACATTTTTGTCAAGCTAAAATATTCTTCTCCTTCACTCAGAAAAGGTTTTCTGCTATTCTCTTTTTTATTTATATATTTCTTAAACAGGTTCACATGCCCCAGATCAAGAAGGAGCAATATGAGACAGTCAGTCCCAGCTGTCATGTTTTCAAGGTAAACAACACAGTTTATGTTGAGGGTACCTCTTATCCACACTTCATACACAACTGAAATACATTTTTGTGCTCACAGAAGTGATTTTCTCAGGGAGGCAGATACTCCTACCCAGTTCAACCCTAAATTTTTGTGAATCGCTTTGATTTTAGTTTGGACTCAAACAGTTTTTGCCCGAGATGTGCTAAAACTCAAGGCACTTCCCACACATTTTGTTCCTACTCCCTATGTGGCTTACTGCTTAGCCATGAATAAAAGACCACCCACAACAAATTTTTGCTTCCTTACGGAAAAACTGGAAATGCCACTGCTCCTTTATGAGGTCTTAGATGGCGATTCAATCAATTCTTTATTATTACTCAAATATATTCTTATGCTATTTCACTGGATTTTCTTGAAAATGTTAATGAAGTTGATGTCATAGCAAGTATGAAAACATGCTCTACAGCAGGCCAGCAGCACACTGCAACAGAACATCATTTCCATCACTTTTGTCAATTCCACAAATTTTTAACACTTAGGAAGTTTGACTACAAACCTTTTTTCTATCCAGTAAGACCACCTTGTTCTCCAGCTGGTTGCCTACCCTTTGGTTTCTGCCACTACTTTTTTTTTTTTTTACTGAAGTATTGCAGTGTTTAAATTCTAGTCCAAACTGGAATTAAAATCTAATTTTAGGCAATTTCAGAATCGTCCATGAAAGGGATTTCTTTTTCTGCGTAAGCTCCAGAAAGATTTGTTTCCTATCCATACATAGTTTAACCAGCTTGCTAATTAACAAGAGAAAAGTCAACCCTGAAGCCATACTGTTTCCTACTCTATACGTCAGTGAAATTTTAAAGCAACATCTAGTGGTTTGACAGAAGCGTGACCTTTACCTCATGGAGACAGGGGTTTTTTGGATGAAGCAAAGCATTTTAACCCAGATTCAGGGACTGCCAAAAACTGCAAGTTGCAGACGCTTTTCTGCCTTCGCTATTTCTTGGCTGAGCTACCACAATAAGATCAGGCACAGCGCCCGGAGGACTTACATACCTTATACTACTACAAAATAACACAGAGAATTTTCTCAACAAGATGATATACCACAAGGCTAAGTTTCTGGTCTCTGATAGTAACTCATTGTACTCCCTAGCTGCTGAGAAGACTATGTTCACCTGGAACAGTAGATACCTCCACAGAAAGGGCCAAGGAGACACTGCAAGATGTTCAAAGCTAAGTTCAAGATCATGGAAATAATGAAGGATCATTACAAATCCCATCACTGCCTAACCTAAGCGTAAGGTGCACAATCTTGGCACTAATCTATCTTCCTAAGCCAGACTGTACAAAAATGCGTGTTTCAAAGTATGTCAAAAAACTTTACAAAAAACAGCCACTCTCTTCACTATGTTTGCTTGTCCCTCTGCACAGAGCTCCATGGAATTCAAGCACAGCAAAGGTTTTCATCACATTAACTAAAACACCATTGAGGTTGATGATCATGGTAAGGAAACACTAGAATGATACTGAATAAAGTAATACATAATAATACAGAGCAGTATTGTACAGAAAAGCCGCTCCCTTGAACAGTAAGCTTAGCCTTTGCCAGCTATCACCACTATTATAGGTTGTAAATTGTCAACTGAGCACACAAGCTGCAGGAGTCAGGGTTAAAAATGAAAGGAAAAAGAAAGTAAGGCCTGATGTACCCAGTGAGAGCTAGAGTTTGCCATCAGCACAGGTGGCTGGATAGAGGAAGATGTGTTTGCCTGGGTTTGCAGCTGACCAAGGGCAAACAGGAGAAGTGAAGGCATCTCGTTGGAGGTATCCTGGTTGTTAGTGAACAGGTAGAAAGGCACTTTGGAGGAAAGGAAGGTGGCGTGGTGAGAGGTGACATGTCTACTACATGTCAGATGAGAATTGTACTCTTTCTCAGCTTCTCTGGAGGATCTGATGATCTTTTCACAACCAGTAATATTCATTGTAATACTGAAGCAGAAGTCCCCCAGTGTGTCCCCCCGCAAGCATAGGAATCTAATTTTCACTTTTTGTGAAATCAAGAATAATATCTGCTTACAACTTTACTACAATGCTGTGCAAGACATACAAGTGTGTGGTAAAGCTAATAACCACATTAGAGAAAGAGAGCTCTCTCATTGTTAGAAGCCAGATCCAAATATTTCTAATGCATGCAGACACACACACAAAAAAAAATATCCGTAAAGGCAAACATTGCTATATATTGTCCTACAAGAAAACTGCCTTGGAGCTGTTTCCTGTTACCAAAAGGACGGACTATAAAAATGAAGGAACTCCTGATCTTAGGCTGCTATTTCCACCTCACATGACCTTAATTTTATGAAAACTGTACCCTTGTGTTATTCAGATTTTACTCGCAAAGCAGTGTATAGGCATTGGGGAACAATCAAGAAGAATGTAAAGATTCTTTGAACAGTAAAGAAAAACGTTGTTAAAATGATTAATTTTTATAAATGATGTAGAGGGAAAAGACATTTGCTGTAGCGGAGATAAGGTCCTCTTTTTTTTTTTTTCCTTTTTTCTTTTTTCTTTTTTCTTTTCAGAGGAAAAATAAAAAACACAAGTGCTTGGAGCACTAGGATGCTGTAGGAAATACACAGTTTTACTTCCCTAATGTACTTTCCCAGCAATTACAACCTAGAAAAAAGATTAAGTACTGAAGATTCTTTTATAAAGTAGGGATATATATCTACCTATTAGTTATAACCTTACTCTACAGTTTTGCAGTACCTCTCGGTGCATCCTACTTTTAAGGAAGCCTTAAACCACAGCAGAGCACCAGTGAGTCTGATAAATACCCCATTATGACCTGTAAGTCTTTCAAATATTTGCAGGCATTCAAGTTTAGTTCAACTTAATTTCCTAAAAAAGCATATTCAGCATTTGCAAACCGAAGATGGACATTGAAAAGCACCTGAATACATACAAGAGGATTATTCAGATGAGATATTCTACCACAGGAGAAAAAACATTAATGGTCAGAGAAATGAAAAGAAAATAACTGACAATTAGCAGTTCACAGCCTAATCATAGTGCCAACGTGACCTTAATTGTCTACATAGAGATCTCACTACAGAAACGGGGTGCTATTTTCAAAATACAGGATGCATGGAATCTTTTCCCTTTTCAGAAGTGACGAAGGCACTCAGGTCCAAATTTTCCAAACTAGCTAGACTCCATGCTATGCACCTAAACACCATATGGAACTGTGCACTCAACCAGTCAGCTCCCAGCAACCACGTTTTATCCAGGCTTGAGTCCAAGTTGGACCACAGACACAGACTGCCAACCCAACTCCCATGAACAGCCACCTTGAGCCACCATGCTGCTAGTTCTCACAAACGTCTCAATTCCGCAGCCAGGCCTCTGGACCCTGGAGACACGGACAAATCACTCCACCCAAATCTGGCTTTGACACCCCAGACCCATGTGGGTGTTGCACTGTGATTTGCCTTAACAGTTCCTGCTCAGCATAACGTGAGACACATCTGCACTTCTGGACCCTGAGACACCCTCACCTGCATGGGGTAATGGGGAAGCCCAGCTTGACTCACCAGTGACCCTCATTGGAGAAGACTGACTTGCACTGGCCAAGCCGGTTACCTTCCAGACCCAATGTCTCCACAGGCACCTAAGCTTCGTGCCTCTGAACCACACTGCCCAGGCTTGCAGTATATGCTATCCTGCGGGGCAGCCCAGCTCCTTTGGTCCTGTTACCCTAAGAGGATGGCAGCTAAGCAAATTAGGCAATTTATTATTGGTATAAGATTCCGAGTCTTTAGCACTTAACTACCTTTGAAGAGAGGCAAACCCAAAAGCATTTTGGGGGTTGAGGGATGGAGCTGTCTATGCCCTCCCATTCATCAGCACAGACACTCCTCAAGCTGTTAGGAAAAGACTGCCTCCTGAGGTCACTGGTTCAGAGCAAAGCCTCTTAAAAACATTCTTCCTAAGGAAATCCCCTCACCTTCAGCTAAACTTTTTTTAGATGTTCTTTCTCTTAAGGCATTAGTCAAAGGCTATGGGAAATTGTACATCTCTGTGGCTTTTATTAACTTATTTCCTTTACAGGAGTATGCTGTAAAACCAGTAGTGAGACTCTTCTTAAACTCGAGTGTTACCTTCAGCAACTTCATGGTCCTTCTCAATGCTCAATAACCACCATATCTCAATATATAACCACCTTCCATATCTTAATATTAAAGACATTGATACAATTTGCTTTTAAACGGTGCCTCTTATGCATTTTTTTTTTCATTCCTAGACAGCCTAGAGTAAAATTGCTGAGTTCTGTTTAAATGATAGATAAAACCAGAAAGGGACAAGAAAAAAAAGTTGCCAGGAGGACTTTCAGAGTCCAAAAGCAACACAGAACAAGTTGCCTCACCTAGTGCTGACTGCAGAGGTAGCTGTCACCGGCAGAATGGGGGAGTCTGGATTACAGCCTGTAGCTGTTCTCAGATAAACTCTGAAAGTAAGGAGAGAAATCCAGAGCTGAAAGGGGGAGCAAAGTAAGTATTCAGAGAATAGACCTGGATTGTCTGCATATCTCTGCAGACATAAGGAGGCAGGACCAAAGGCTACCGTAAATTGAAATTTCCATCTCCTGTGTGCACACACACAGATTTGATATCTAATCAAAACACCAGCATGGCAGAGAGTTGCAGCAGTTACTCCAGATAAATGAAAGCGATAAGATGGTTTCAGAGGACTGCAGCTTAAAGCAATAGGGTCTATACCAACAGTAATACAGGTATGAGGATAGTCAGATTTATAATGAAAGAAGGAAATTCAAAGCAATCTTCCATGCTCCAAAGAAACATCTTTAAAGCAGTTCAATTTTGAAACCATAATGAACATGCACACACAAAAAAAGGCCAAACTATATTGTGCTTCTTGCTGAACAAATCTTAATATTCATTACTGGGAACACACAAACTATTATAGTTTGGGTTTGTTTGGTTTTTGTTGGGTTTTTTGGGTTTTGTTTTGGTTTTTTTTTTTGTACAGAACTTCAGAGATATATAACTGCTGAATAATATTTTCAGTCTGAGGTTGGTTTTAATCTATTAAACTCCTAAGTTGCTTACTTCTTACTGGAATTACCATTCATCCCCAATTTAATAAATAAAACCAGCACCAACATTGCTTGCTTACCCTACAACTCCCCCTAACCTTTCTCTGTTTTAAACTACAACCTACGCAATGGAACAGGATTATATTTTAGCAATAATATAATTTTATAGTTGGAATCCCCTTCTAGTTCGAAGCAAACAGCAGCAGTGACTCATTAGAAGGCGTGTAAAAAAGGGGATTTCCTACTGAAGTAAAACACCAATGAACACTACAGAAAAAAATCAGCCAAGAGGACAGCAAAGAGGGAGCCCAAGGATCTACTAGGCATTACAGAATAAGAGTAATGGCTTTTATTTCAGCTAGAGATGCATGATCCAAACTGGATTTGTTACTCTAAAAACGAAACTAGAAGATACGCTGAAATGTGAGCCTTCGCCCTGAAACCCAGCTGAGCCAAAGCAAGGCTGCTTTCATCAGTCAGCAGCGGTTTTCTAGTTTTCGCTTCATCCTAGATTCTGGCAGAGACAGAACCATCATATGCATCACCTACAATATTGTATCTGACACAGAACTAGGCTTCGGTTTAACTATTGCACAAGACAATACAGAAACACGTTATCAAGCAGCAAGCCGTTGCCCAATACCTGGGCTCATTCCATGAGTCAGAGCGGAGCAGTCTACTGCTTTCAGTAAGTATGAAGGTCATTTTTGCAATTACTGTTTCTAGTAAAGATAAACTCCCACGCACAGTTAAAGCGGGAGGAGGGTTACAAACTACGTGGGATGTTTCGTATGTAGGCTGCACAAACAGGGGATGCCTTCTGCCTCGAATACAACCGCCATCAATTAGGATTTTTAGTAACTGGGCGACTGCCCAGTGCATGAGGTTCTCGCAGAGCACTGGCACACCAGTTTGTCTGCAATGGCT
>NW_009258887.1:1374104-1408068 GCF_000687185.1 Egretta garzetta
GGGGAGATCAGCAGGCAGAGAATAAAACCAGGGGCTGTTTCTGCCACTGAACCACACTGCTACCTCAAGAAGTCTACTTCCGTCCAGGAGGTATAAGAAAATTAATGTTCCTACTGCACTCGGTCCTCCAGCAAAAGATATTACTATTGACTGACTACAGTTGTATTTAGCTATCGTCTCTGTACTGAGTTTAGCTACATAAGTTCTACTTCTTCACTACAGAGAGATGGGAACAGGAGGCAATACCAGAAAGTCAATCCATCTTCTGCCTCTGCCAGCTACCTGCGCTGTTAGCACAAAAACAAAACACCATGAAATTGAGCAACAACTCAAATATCTCACTTTAAAATGCCAGGCATAGAAAGCAAGAGGTAAGCAGGCAGTGCAAATATAAGTTCATTAAAAGGAAAGCAATATGAGGGGTATCAAATAGCTTCATTTGTCCACATCAGCTGCTGTAGAACTGGCCAACGCTTCCACCAACTTATTTGTGAAATATTAATGACTATATAAATTAGAAGAGGTCAAACTCACCCCTTTGTAAAATTGTTATTCTTTCACAGCAGAATTTTGAGGGTGGCTTTTTAATAGAACAGGTCCTCTGTATTGATTTCTAGATTCAGGTATTAGAGACCCCTTTTTACTTTTCTCAGGCTCAGATGGCCCAATGCTTGCATCTAGAGAAAAGACATAGAAACAAAGAAAACTATCAATGGAATCAAGGGCACCAGTTGAAGGACTGATCACACAACCCCACTGAATCAAAAAGGCCTGGGGTGGCTAAGGGAGGGGGAGAATGCCAGAAGCACAAAGCATGCAAGGGAAGAGAACCCTGTGTGTTTAGACCAAAAAAAAAAAAAAAAATTGTTAGAGCCATTTTGCAAAGAGGCGAGCTACTGGAGATCAGGCTCTTGCTAGTGTAAGAACTTGTTTCAGCCTCTTTTAGCCTGCTCAGTCTCACCTGCTCTGTTCACACAGGGTTAGCTGGGATTCATATTCTTCTGACCAGGGCAAGGCAGCAGGCTGAGATGTCAGATGGGTGAAGCTGGAACCAGTGTATAACTCTGAGGACAGAAAAGAGATCCATCTCATAAGTGGTGCTGTACAGAGGACTTTGGTTATCCCCAGACTTCACACGTTTCACAAAATGAGAGCAAGCAGCAGGAAACGGGTCTACAACACACCTAGCCAAAACAGTTACTCCAGTACCACTAAATAGGGAAAAGGTCCCTACAATCAGTAGGTGAAAATCACCAGAAGGTTCTCAAAAATAAGCTCTTGGATAGTGAGATGTTGATTAACGTTTTCTGAATACTTGGTTTTGAACAGGAAAAAAAAAATTGTAATTGTTTGGGGTTTTTTCCCTATCAGTTTTTCCTCAGAACAGCAAACCTTTACCATACAGAGTTTTATGTCAGCCAACTTAAATGTGTTTTACATAATGACGCTAAGTCTTGTTATGCCAAAGAAGAGGCCAACACGTTGTGAAGAAAAAAAAAGCACCACAAAACTTAGTACCAAATTATCCAGAAAAAACAGCAGAGAGCAGAAAAATGCTCCCTATATCAAAGAAAAACAAATTAAGCAGATATTTGGAAGGAGTGTTCAGTGAAACCACAGTATTTATCTTATTTATTACCACAATTACTCATATTCTTTACTAAGTTATTTTTTATTTTAAAGAAGGGCTTATAATAGATATTTTCTTGTTATATGCAGGTATGCCACAGACACACAGGACTGCTATTTCTGGGGTGCAACAGACTTGGCTCAGCAAAGCATTCGTTTTCTCAAATATTAGCCTGCAAAACTAACAACTGGTGTTACCTTGTTCTCTCTACTGCCCAGGTTTGCCTCATCAGCTGCATGCACTTGGATTTTGAGCACCTTTGGGAATGGTATTCTCCTACCCTGTATCTGTTCTGCATCTACAGCGTGGTCCTGAACCCACTGAACTGACAGATAAAGTTCACTGTTACCCTCGCTGGAGCAGAAACAAGCATCTAACTTATTTTTCATATCACTCACATGCCCAGCAGAGGAAAAGGGCAACTTTCAACCTACAGCCTTCTTATGGCTGATAGTCCTCAAAATCTACGAAGAACTTCAGTGGCACATAGCCAGTGAAGACGAAACTGTGATAGTTGCTATTTTTAAAGCTGCTGAGTTACTAGATTTCATAGCTGAAGACATTAAAAGGAAGTCACTCTTCCTTGGAACAGTAGAAAACAAGGAAACCAAGTTGAAGAAGCATGGCAAAGTGCTTTGAACAATAAAATATGTCTTCAGCTACTCTTATTTTTGGTGCTGGCCTGTATTGTGTTTAATGTTTCAAAGTAAAAATAAGCTTCAGCATCAGTTTTAAGTCCACATGACCCACTTATTTCAGATGCACAACCCACTTATTTCAGATGCACTACCTTGATCTCCCTTCACTGAGAATATGTCATTAGAAGACCACCTAATTTGAAGTCTTCATTGAATTAGTAGCTAGGTCTGCATTGCAAAGTTGCTTCAAATTACTTTATCCTTTCACCTTGCGGGGCTGGGGGAGGAGGCCTGTGTCAAAAATCAAAAGCTAGGGGTCTGTTTACAGAGTTTTCACTTTAACTGCTATTGTGAAAGATCAGTCAAATGTTTTGGCACTTTTTTTGTTCTACAGAGCTGGACTGGGGGTTCTGATTGTATAACCAAAGTATGTGTTCTATAAAGAATACTGTAAATGCTATCCGTCTAAAAACCAGAAAACAGTTAATCACATTAAAATCTTAGCAGTCTAACTAAACCACAAGTTATTATTAGTCCACTTACACTTATGGATAATAACACATTTCTTAAAATTTATATATACAAACTTCCTCATACTACTTTTTTTTTTTTTTTTCCCCCTCTGGCTTTACACTCACTCTTTCAGTATCCCTCTGGGTCCTGAAGGCAACAGCACAAGTCTTCACACTGAAACACCTGGGGGGTATGGCACCTTATCAGCAGCATCCCAAGTTCTTCACCAGGAGGAGTTTATCACTGGTGTTGTGGGTCCCTCTGGGTTATGTTTATGTTCTCATAACACAGACAGCACTCTCCTACCCAGCTACCAGTTTACGTTTCAAATTCCAACACATTTCACCCCAGCCCCAACTAACATAAAGGATTACTGTTTGTTAGACTATTACATCTAGGTTCCCAGGTATTTTTATATTAATAGTTTTTACTGAGCAAAGCTCAGATCCTCAGGAATAAACAATTGCCAATTATTAAGCAACATCCACAACAAAAGCTAGCTAAAGGCCAGATGAGCCCTGAGACACTCAACTGCCAGGCCAGTACAAAACCTATAGCCTTTTACTACTAACGGCAAAAGTCCTATTTACCAGGTTACAGAGCCTCCATCCGAACTGCCTCTGTAGCAACAGCAAAATATTTCTTACAAGGCAAAGTTCCTAGCATGCTTATGGAGTATGCCAACCTGCTAAGTCTCTTGGAAGGCCCAAGTACAAGATCAGACAATTCAAGAGAGGAGCAAGTCACTAGGTACCTGTACAAACATTGTCAGTGCATAATGAATTGTGCAGTCCTGACTCGCACCTGAAGAAACTCAAATCCATTTCTGGACTGTAGGAGTAAACATTAGCTTTTTGATCTAAGTAATACTACATGTTGAGTAAAATGGAGAAACCACTTTGATGATGTTTAAGGATGTCTCAAGGACATAGCATCAGACTAAACTAAGCTGGTTAAAAAATAAGAAAGCAACATGCAAATATTTCAGCTTTGTTTTCATCCAAAGGAAAATTTGTACGGCTGTCTCCTTCCTGCACTTTAATTAAAAAGGTAAAAAAATGAGACTTCATGCTGGAGTTGGAGCATAAATTATTCCAAGAGACAACAGTAGAGAATATCAACAATTAAATCAGTTAAGATTAGGACAAATACGCTGATATTTTTTGCTTGTAATGTATAAATAAATGGAATTTCTATAGCAATGAAAACCCTAAGAACTGCTAATTTCTGCTTAGCTGATTTGATTAACTACTTATTCAAATAATTTATCAGTTCTGAAATCTCAATTTAAAACATGAAGATTTGGCTTAAAGTAGTAATTCCAGAAACTGCATTGAAGGAAAATCCAACACTCACCAAAAAATCTGATAACAAGTGTCATCTTTCAGTTCTCTACTGTCCTTAGTTGCCAAATAGAATATTTGATGTTGTGTATTTCATCCTGTCTACTAAGTACAAGTTGCAAAAGACAATCCTGAAAAAGTATAGACGGGTGCAGAAGTTTAACCATATCCCATGTGGAGTATTTGGGCAACTTTTTGCCCAAACCCTTCAGTTTATTTCTTCCTCAAAAATGAGTTATAGACAATTCTGTGAAACATCCCACAAGGTGTCACTAGAGATGCATCAGCCAAAATTCTCCTCAAACACCCCCCCCATCTTTGCTTCCCCTTCCTATGAACCATGTTACAGATAGGTTTGAAAACATAAAAAAAACCCCACACCTTAGTATCTGAGCAGAAGCATGCTTGTGCAGCATTGTCCTTTAAGTTGTGGCCTATTAAGCAGCTATGCGATAATCTGAACCGTAAATGAACCAGGACATACAGATCAGTGGGAAATGCAAGTCAACTTTAGGCATTAACTTTTAATGAACTAGCTCAAAACATTTGCAATGGATTTTAAGTTTTACATAGTGGGAGTCAGCAGAAGATGCGCTACCTCTCTTTTCAGACTCCTAATTATAGAAAGAGAAACAATATCAGTCATAAGCTCTACCTCAGTTCCATGCTAATACCAGGAAAGATGTTGTGTCTCTATTTTCATCATTCATAGTTTTAAACCCATCTTTTACCAATCACACGTATCCCTGAAAGCTACACAGATATTTTGCAAATATGGATATGACAGCATGCTAGTATCCTCATTTACAGTTACCACCACCCTTTCTATTGAATACTGTATGAACAAAGTATGAATTCAAAACTGTTGCATTGGATACAAAAAATGATTCCCCCTTCCACCTCCTCCCATATCTCCCTTTCTTGGGGGAAAAAGAAAGAAAAAAAATCACATCTCACTTGAGATAAGGGTTAAATAAGGGTTAATTAACATTTGAAAACCATCTTTGACACAGAGCTCTCAAGTAGAAATTACATTTCAGTGCCTAATTTTTCTTATACTCTGAAAAATCAATATCATTTACAGCCTTAGTAGATGACATGTTTACTCACAGATGAACAGTGCAGAGGCATATCACTGACCTAGCACTCACCTGCTCCAAAAAGACTCAAGTACACCAGGTGTAATGACTTACATTGCTTATTGCCTAGCAGCCAATGCACTGCAGTTAACTATTGCAAAAATTAGTCAAGTCAGCCCACCCCTGTGCTACAGGTCAGCTTCCTAAGAATGCCCCACACGATACAAGCAGCCAAGTCCTATGTGCCCATGCTGTGATCCATAGGACTGACATAAGTTGATTCATTTTTAGCTTTTAGGGATTGTCCCTTATTTCTTCAACATAATCCGTTAAAGGATTGCTTCCACCTTATTTCATTCTTCAAGGGAAGCAGGAAGGCTGAGGCAATCCATTAAGTCTGTGCAAAGCAATAGCAGACAATGTAAGGGCTAACCAACCTTGTCCTCAGTACACTATCCAGCCTGGACAAAGTGACTCTTAACCAAGAATGAAACCACATAGAGGGGTTTTGGCCATTTTGTCATCACATAACCATACTAAATTGCACACCTAAAATAAGAATTGGGGCTGTGGATTCATGCTTCAGGCTTAAGCCCACTAAAAAGCTGTATTCTGTCCTTACAGATCCTGAAATAAAAGATTGTACCAGGAAAACATCTCTAAAAGGTCATATCTGAACAGCCAATTTTGCCCTCTAAAGGGACTCATACAGCCTACGGCAATGCTTCAGCAAGTATTTTGCGCAAGGAAGAGCTTGAAAAGTCAGCAGAAGGTAAGGTCCTCAAGGCACGTCTACCAAGATGTTTCTGGGCAGAAAATTTATCAAAGCTTCCCAAAACCATCATGCTCAGCAATAAAGGCTGGGGGGTACGTGATCAAGTGTCTGTGTGGGTGCTTAGCTGCTGGCTTTATGCTTAGGACAACAACTGAATAAAAGACTGGGAGGAAAGCTAGAAAGAGGACACTCCCAGAGCTTCCCATGACTATTTTTGAGATTGAAGAGACTTTCCAGATCTCAGCAAAATGTTCAGACCAGCTGAGAAAAAGACTTCTGAGCACTCCTGCAGGGAGACTGCTTGCTCTGTATGGGCAGTTCCACTCTGAGAAACAGCCACGCTGGCTGACACCAAATCCCATGCATATGATTAAAGGAAAAGAGAAAAAAAAAAAAAAAAATATATATATATATTTATGCATAGTCTTCAAAATCAAATAATTTAAAATGTCATTAGAAATTTTACCTAGACAGGACTTCTGCTGCCAACTAAAATGCAAAAAAAAAGAAAATCAAATTTAAAATATCTCCACTTAAATTGGGAATATAGCTATAAGTAGCTTACATATGGCAAATACAAGGGTTTTGCGTGCCTTCTTTCTTACAAGCCAAATATTGGCTTTATGGGACAAAGTTTAGGATATGTAATGTATATACACACGCATCAGTATAATATAGAGACTATTTAATAAAAGTATAGCACATATATCATATTGGGTCTATTTACGCAGCATACAGTCAATACAAAATGTGACTACAGTCTCAGGTGGAATTAAAGTGTTTTATCTGATTGATTTGTACATTCTAACCATGATAGCAGTAGTAACAGCCTGTAACATGTCCCAATACAATCCCTAAGAGGCAGTCATTTTACATTTCCTAGAATAAGCAACTAAGTCATTCTGCATGGATGAATAAAAATAAGACTATTTAGCACAAGGCTTCATGTATTTTACACAGAGGTAGTTTCTCAATAGCTCAGGGTCATCTGTGACACCTAAATGAACCAGATACCAACAACAGCACAGCTTCTAGGAACAAAAGCTCCCAGGAGCATCTCTGATCTCCCAAACATATTAAAAAAACCAGGAAATACTACGATGGCTACTGCAAAAGCAATGGAAGCAAAACGGCATCACGCATAAGCATGGACTGGAACAAGCAATGGTGACAAACTGAAATACCATTGCTTTACAAGAACATCTGCCCAAATTTGCCCCAAGACAAACTAGCAGGACTAAAGCTTCCTTTACTGCTGTCTGTGTTCTGGAGCCTCTTTATAGATGACGAATTAATTAATGGCTTTCTTGACATTTTTCTCTTTAATCTCACAACTGTATAATTTTACTTTGGAGAGGTAAATAGCACATGCTAATAAGAGTAACACTTCCCTAATATATTCCTTCAAAAACAAACAAGAAAGCCAGTGTTTGCCTTGTTTTTCATGCGATTATCAACTATTTCCATTCAAAGTAGCTGATTGTGGTAAACTCAGCACATTCCTTTGCCTCTTCAGGTTACTTTGCAAACAAAACTAACCACTTTTATGGTTATGTCCTTCTGTGCTCCTCCCCCCTCATCAGCAAAGTGGCTTTATTCCACTTCAGACTTTATAAATGTGCATCAAGAACTGTTTCAAGAACTTAGCATTTCATGAGCATGGTGCAAATTATGACAAAGACTTCCCACTTTTTCTCATGGTTTGTGTAACACTCTCAACAATTCAAATAATCATTTGTTCATTTGCCCTAGTATTTGTGGAGCTTTAACTAACATCAATATGGCAAGATTTGTATTCTACAATTTGTGTCCCTACACAAGGGTATTTTTTGTGTTTTTAACAGCAATATTCCCCCACTCCCTTTGAGATTTTAGAGGCTTTTTTGTGCATAACATGTTTTAATGAATATCTGCGGCGACTGTAATAAAAACAGATCACTTTTTGAGACCCTTTACATTTGTAAGTTCGCCATTTCAGAACTAAGATTTCTGCTGATTGCTAATAAATAACTCCTTATTCCCCCCCCATTTCCCCTTTGGCTTCCCCCCACTATATCAACAGATTTGTGAAGCAGGATGTCTACAGCTATGGGCCTTTTAGTATGCTCCAAGGAGTCTGGAAATGAGTTGTCTGAAGGATTTCAGACAGCCTTGATCTCTTTTTTTTTTTTTTTTTCCCTTTTGTAGCTCCATTCACTAATTTATTTTTCAAGTGCCCAATTTCAAAAACAAAGACAGATTGACCAAAGTGTGGTATTTGTTTGGTTTGGAAAACAGAAGTTTTCCAAAGGGAATGACTTTCAGATGTTCTTCTCAGAAAGGTAATTTTTAAAAATCTCAGATAAGACTTGAAAAAAAAAAACAAAAAACCAACAACCCAAAAAACAATAAACCAATTTCTGTTGGATTGTTTATACCATCGATCTTTGGTCACTCATCAGTTCTAACTCCTCAGCTCAGGTTTTTGTCCTTCACCTCTCTCCATGTTTCTTCCTAATACTAATTCTAGGGAGAGGGGAGCTCTATCAAACACTTACCAAATCCTACTATCAAATATATGCTTTCAAAAGCCTGTAGGATAACAGTTCTCTTAGGAGTAAGGTGACTGGCAGAGCAAGCCCAAGATGGCTTTTCGTGTGCAGCAACGGTGCCATCTACAGCCTGAGTGAGGCCACAACCCAACCACACCGAGTTGCAGTAGGCAAAGAGATTTTTCAGATGGTTTTGCCACAAATCTGCTCTTCAAAATTCAAGTCTGACTGAGGACACAGCTTTAATGTGATATTCAGTAGGATATATTTGTATACATTACCCATGGAGATGCTGTATATTTTCCAGCTTTTTGTTCCCAGATTGCATGCTCTTTAAGACCCTTCAGCTATGTACCAAATCTAACAATAACTAAGTCGGGTGCTTAACAGATGTGCCTATGGAAACCATCTGTTAGAGGCAAGAGGTGAGAAGCAGAACATCATTATATTTCTGTTGTCACACACAAGACACTACACAGAGTGTATTTTACAGACTCCCAGAAGAAAGTTACTGGACCTTTTTATAAGCCATAGTCCAGCTGTCATCTGTACAATCAAGACAGACATCGACACTTGTTAGTTGAAGCAAGAAAAATCAACTCTCCCAGTACAGCTAGCACAACACTGAGAAGCCTTACTTCCTAGGACTTAGAAATAGGTAAAGTCAAAGAAATAGAATATGGAAATAGAAATACATCAATAAGTAGCATTAGGAATAGAATGTTGGCAGAAATATATAAAGTCAAATTCAGAAATAACAACATATACTACACGCAAGCTACCAGCAAAAGAGCATTAATAAGCACCTGGAAGCTCAAGCTGATGCGAGTTACATTTTCTTCACGTACTCAGTGGGCCAGATGGAAAGGCAGAAAGCATCTCTTGCTTATGCCAACGATGTCAAGTGGAGCTGATCTATTTTATCACAGGGGCCTTAAACTCTGCCAGCGCTGCCTGGCTTGGCCCACATCACACATCACTGCACATCTCTCCATACTGCCCCATCTCACCACGTTCACTGTCATTACAGCTGCACCCAGGCCTGATGCCAAGTGTCTGCCTGACAGCTGCATGCACTCCTCTTAGCAGATCTCCAGCTCCCCCAATACATGCAAACCTCATGTTAGGTAAGTGCAGGTGGCTCAGTAATTGCAGGTTTTCTTACTATATGCAAGCCAAGTGTAACCAGTACAGTGGGCAAGGTCTTCCCACGGGTGCAGACAGCCTGAAATAAGGACTGGAAATGCAGTTTGTATATCTGATAGTCAGCCTTGATGGAATACAAATCCTAAAACACAGGGCAGTTTCACTACATAAAAATTCATTGCCTGGTTATTCTAATCTGTATAGAAAAGATAAGGGGGTCACAGGGAATGCAAGGAATTGCTTCAGGGAAAGCAATAGGAAAAAAAAAAAAAAAGATGTGTAGACTAAGTGAGAAAGTAGAACAAACTGATGAGGCAAGAAAAAGAAAAGGAGCAAGGCAAAAGGCAGAAGTCAAACCCCAACTTCCCACTAAACAAATTTGATTGCTAGGACAGAGTGATCTTAGGCAATAGATAACTGCTGAGTTCAGTGACTCTGAAAGCACAAGGTTCCTGGGGATGTCACTAGAATACCAAAAAGCAGAGTACAGAAGGCAGCCCTCATACAAATTGAGAACTACAGTTCAGCCTCTTCACTGAGTGAATCCAACACAGTCCAGCAGCTTTCTCACCCTTCACAGCTGAATCTGGACACTAGGGAAAAGACATCGAAAATGAGGAGCAAGCAATTCATAAGCTTGCTAAAGCTGATTTGTAGAGCAGATTTTTAATAGTACAGCAGAGTTTCTTTTGTTCTTGTTTTGTTTTTTTAATTTATTACCCAATTCTATGCTATCTACTCAGACATTTCATTATGGGTACACGTTTCCATGCAAAGAGACTTGCCTCCATCTAGATCCCAACTCAGTATATATTCACTAGGTCACTTACCACCATTATACCCTCTCCTCCACCTATCTTGAAATCAAATCTGCTCCACAGCAGCAAGCATATAAGCTCCAACCTGACAATAACCTTCCCAGTATTCATACTGCTAGCCTTTCATTGCACCTCTGTTGAATGCTTTACTGCAAACTGTGCTGCAAATAGTATTCATTCAGGTTTGTTTTATACTGGAGTTTGTTATTCATAAACTCTACTTCTTGCTCTGAAATCAGCAGGAGTTTTGGGCCTGACTTTGTCTGCCAGCAGGGGCTTAGTTGTCTGGGTACTGGTAAGCCAAGGCATAAGTTTGCAAATTGTCTTTCTGTAAAAATTTAAGAAACCTTCACTCTCTCAAACTCGACCTCTGAAGCAAACACTTATTTATGATAATCACTGCACTGAGAATTTAAATCAGTAAGTTCTTGGAGCTATGAGCAAAGTAAAAAATACCTTCAGTATTCGTAAAATAAAGAGCTTCACTGCAGTATGACCAAGACCAACTTTGCGAGATGGACTCACAGCTTCAGGGAGTTCACCAGGAAGAGTCCCAAGTGAGTACAGCCTAAAAAGGTAATTAAGAAGCAAAGTTATGTTAAAAAAAACACGGAGAGGCAGATGAATGATTTCTTTCTTTTGAAGGAGGGAAAGAACTTATACAGGCACCAGGAGATTTTACATTCTTATCTGAGTCTGGGCACCTTTGCAAGTAAGAGCAGACTAGAGAAAAAACAAAGAATTAAAAATTCTGCTGAGTATCTCCGAGCCTCCCACTCACCTTCAACACATACATAGAGAGTGCTTCTGCTGTCCAGCTACAAAGGGCTGCTTCAAAAACCACATAAATACTTATATACATTACTGAAGCTTTGAAGTTGTTTCTTTTGATATGGCTCAAAATACCTTTTTTTTTTTTTAGTCTGAATATTTCAAGTTCAGGTTTTTTCCCTTTCACCAGCAAGTGACATAAATGAATGATGTTTGGGGCAAAGGTTTTAAGATTATTTTTCCAAAGAATGAGAAATAAGCAGAAGTTTCTGCTTTGAGAAAAAAAAAATGGAAAACTTAAGGAAATAAGAGATTTTTGTAGAAAGCTTTGTATTACGCAAGAGCCCAATATGTCAACAAAATTCAAGTAGCATTTTTCAGGCAGCAGACATCTTTCAAGTCTTGGTTTAAGCTTTAAGCACCCTACAGGGCACAGATGCAATTTTTAGAAGTTTGTATCTCTACTAAATTTCTAGAAGCCTTTTATAAATGTCTAGGTTACATGTAAATATCCTTAAACCTTCTTAAAAACGGTTCTGGCTTGCAGGACAGCACTTTCGCAGCAAAACAGGTGGCATCTCAGCTTGATTTGAAGGACTGTTAGTCTTCATTTCTAGGAGTAAAAGGAACCAGGTTTTACTGCTTTTGATTGATGGTGTTTTGTTGTACTGATGCATCTGAAAAGTTTGAGGGGGTTAAACTCTAATAATAAAACAGTATGTGACTTTGGAAGAGAGCAGACTACTACACTTAATTTATTCCTCCAGAGGTTCCTATTACAGGGTTACAGATCAGTTGCTGAATCCAAGGTAAGCACTATTTCAGCATCAGTTCTGCTCAGTCTGAGGAAATGCACCAAGCTTCACCTACAGTTGCATCAGGTCAAGGAGGGCCTTAAACACTAATTTACTCCAGCGTGACTTTTTTTTTTTTTTAGATGCAAGCATCATAAATATTTAAGCATCATTTTTTAAAACATGCATTCATGCCTCTGTAAAATGATATCTGAATGAGGCAGCTCTATTCACTGCAGCTGCTTACAGAAAAGTAAGACAAACAAAAATTGCCACTTTTGGCAAGACAGAACAAAACCCAGAAATCCCAGCACAGGAAACAATACCCACAGCAAGCAGCAGTAATCAGAAGCTGGTAAAGATAGTATCACATCCTAATAGCAGCATTGGAGATAGCAATTAAAATCAAAATCTATTACAGGATCAGAGAAAATCTGCATAACATTTGAGCAGGACTTCACATCTTGACAGTTTTGAGGAACTAGAGTCACTTGCAATAAGTTATAACTAAATATTAATAGCATGGATTCTTCTCATCTTAAAGCACCAGAGGTGTTTAAAATAACTTCATAAACTTTGCTGGAGCTTCAACAGAGGACGTTAACGATGGCTTGAATTTCCAGCAAGACTCCTGGAGGTCAGTTTTGAGGTGTCAAAGCAGCACTTTCAATATAGGCAGAAATAAAAGAAATTGTTATGTGAATGTTTCTGAAGGAGTGTATACAATATATCCCCCTGTTGTGTTTCTGCATTAAATCTCTGTTTCTGAGAAAGATATAGGCTTTAGAATGCTGCTGTTAATCACAACTCATCTACAACATAAAGAACCTCCTTTGAAAACCTTAAAACAAACATGACAGAGAGAAATGGTTCCGAACCTCCTCTTTCTGCTGCTTCAGGAAAACCTCCTCCTGTTCTCACCAGGTAAGTTTGATGCAATTGGACTGTGCTCCCAACGCTCTGTCTCCTCCTTGCCCTAGTGGAACTCCTGCTCCATTCTACTGCTTCCACTCAGAGGAGCACCAAAAGGGCAGCTTTCACTCTTCCCAACCTTTTGCTCTGTGCATTTAGATGCTGTCCCATTCCCTAAACTGCTCTCTAAATAGTTTCTGAACATTCCCAACTTTTGTAATATTCAAATACCTAATCTATATAAAAATATACTTTGCCATGATTATCTTCCTATCCCATCTCTCTAAGTCACCAGCTCTACTAAGTCCTCTCAGGAACTTTTTCCTTTTTCTGGGTAATAATAATCTAGTCCTCATCTTCAACAATCTGCGTATTTCTCTCATTTCTCAGGTGTTATAGCTTCTACCATACTCAAAAGGCTCTGCAAGCAGCATATATAACCATTACATATTAGCTAATTGTGTAATCAGCATGTAGACAGGATAACACATTGCCAGGCTGAGAATTTATATCCTTACACCCTCAATGTAGGCACATCACATGTCTCTGCTGGCTTGGCAATCATGAGACACGTGCAGCAAGGCCGCCTCCCATTATCCCTTGGAATAGGCTGATATTCAATATTTTTTAATTGCTATCTTCTGACTTTCAAAAAAATCTTTCCCCTCACGCCTCAACTTGAACTTTTCTCATCTCCATGAGCTGCCATTACTATCTTAGAAAAAATAAAAAATTGTAATTGTTTTATTACGTGGCTTTATGACATGTACTCTCAGCTCAACAAGTTTTTCAGCAAAGTTAGGCAAAGGACTTGCATCTGTGCTTCACAGCCAAGGCCTGGACAGCTGAGCCCTGGACAAGGGTTCACACCTACTTACATATGCTTTTCAACAGCCCATCTCTGCTTTGCGCATGTGTCAGCCTCCAAGCATTTCCACCTTTCCCTCCAACATCTCCCTTACATTTAGGGCATGCTCCCTTCTAAATTCTTACCACCACTACCATTCCCTCCAAACAGATCATTTCTCATGGATATTCTACCAGGCCAAACTAGCTTCAGCAAGAGACAGGTTTTTTTCTTCTTGGCTGAGAACCAGCAACTTGCAGATTTACAGTTATCTGATCTACAAACATTTTTACAGAAACTCATTTTGCAAAGCCTAGGCAGTACTCCTCAAAATGCTAGCCATAGCCCAAGGGCCTAAACAGCCAGCTGATCATCTTTGGAGCTTGGTTTTTATTGAGAATTTGGCTGAGGATATTCTAAGCACACACTGCCAGATTGAGATGCACCATCTTCTCTGCTATTATCATTATCCTTGTTTAGGGAACAATCAAAGCCTACTTGAAAGCAGAATGAGATTATGAAACTTCAGATGGACATCTCCTGATCTGCACCTAAATGCCCCCCTCACTCAACACCACAAATGTCTTACAAAAACACTGTCAACACTACAGGGGAACTGCAAGTTCTCTGTTTAGTTATTCATCATCTACAGATTATTTATGTCTGCATAGCATTGTGTTAACCCATAACAGCATCCAGTTTCCTCAATAAAAGCCTAAATTCCCCATCTATTCATCACAAAGTATTACAGCCCAGTACTTATTTCTGAAGTGTAAAAGCATACCCACAAATGAATCCATCTGATATCCTCTGAAACTAATCCCTGCTCTCCACACACCCCCAATAAAATATTGCTGCTAGGAAGAAATCTCACTTGATTTATCTTCCCGCCCCCCCCCCCCTTGCAAAGAATGGGAATTCTGCAGCAGATGCACCACTATAGTTACTGAGAGGGTTCACTCCCTTCTACTCACTGTTTCCTTGTTTATACTCTCTGATTTCAGTTGACCAAGACCTGACACTTTTTCTGGGTCCATTCAAATTTCCAGAGTCTCTCTTCAGCTGAATGTGTCCTTTCAGGCTCCTGTCTTCATCCACATGCCAGTTCCTGGCATCATCTCATCATAACTTTAAGGCTTAGTCCCTTGAAGCTGAGAATAAAATAAGTTTCTCTTTAAGTTGATCAAAGAAATTATAAGTGGTTCGTAACTAAGATATTAGAAAGAAACTTTTTTGAGGAAGCATCTTTCCTCAAAGTACACAAGCATGGTTATCTTTTCTGTTCTCTGGTAAAATCATTAGCCAGAAACTTTTCTGATCAGATTCTCCATGCAGTTCTGTTAATACAAGATGGGAATAAGCAAGCAAGCTGGAAGGACAGCAGGGCTGTTCTTTCCATAGCAGTGCTAGCTTTCACTGGTTTGAAGTACTCAGTTACAGCCACACACTCAAGAACACATGATAGGAGCCATTGCAAGAGACAGGCTACTAGCCTGGACTGACACTTGACCCAATTTAATAGAACAATTTGTTTTGTTAGTTAAATCAAAGCTGAAACTCTGACGTATTAAAAAAAGAAAAAAAAAAAAAAAACACATGGGGAAAATCTTGGTTCTGCTTAAGTCAATAAAAGGTTTTCTATCCCCTGCAGCTAGGACTTCTCACAAGATTATCTGGCTCTGAGAAAACTATTGTGTCAAAAATGCACAAATAATACAGTTACTACTAAGGACAGTACAAGAACTGTCATTAGTAGTTTGATGTATATTTAATCTAACCCTAGCCACATATACCTGTGCTGAAACATTTACCACTTCTCTCCTACCAAGAGACTGGAAGGTTTTTTGTCCTCTCTTACCTTATTCTGTAAAGTCCTTTAAATCACATCTCTCAGGATTGCAGTAACAGCTGGCACCTGTAACAGGACTGGAATTTAATCCCCAAAAAAAGCACACAGATGCTTATATGAATCTTTAAACTAAAAGAAACTCAAAGAATGAAGTTTATAGCAAATGCTCCCAGTGCAAAGCAGCACCAGCAATGAGAAAAAGAAATTTTAATGAAAAGATTAATACAATACTACAACAGTTACTTGTTGAGATAACAATTTATGAGATAGTAGAAGAAACAGATAAGATGAAACAAAAAACATAAGATACTTGCAAGTTTCTTAAATGCTTGTTAAAATCCGTCATTGAATTTAGCAGTGCAAATAAATAAAAAGCTTAAAATAAATTGGTTTTCAGTAACAGAATCTGTCAAAACACAGTTCTCAGTCAGATTAACTTCACACCAACTGAGGAAAACTATGATAATAAACCACCATCAGCCTCTATTGTCCAGGGCAGAAAACTTTTACCGAGAGACCCCTGTCTACAAAGAGGAAAAATAAGCTAAGAGAGAAATGGTCTTCAAAGGAAGTCACAGTCATAATTGCAGGCAAAAATTACTGCTGTTGCTTCCAGCATTATTCAAAGGTAATGCACAGGGCCATGTCTGTGTGACTGTCTAAAGCAGAACATGACCTCACTCATGTTGTTCTATCCAGACATAGCTCTCCAAAATCGTTATTTTATGTAATACATATGATTACGTAAATAGCAGTGCTCTTAATTCCTCGCTGTCAGGAATCTTCCCTGTCATTGCATGGGAGTATATCATATACAATATAAATAATATACATGTAAATAAAGAGCATATCACAAACCAGCATCAGAATTCCTTATCCAATGGAAATTTGTAAACATTATAGAAGGATCAGATTACTTCCAATCTATACAAGGATAATTTAGACTAAGTTTTCATTTACAATGAAGCATAAAGTAGCAGTATAAAAGAATCTTAAAATTTACTGCCAAGGGAACACCAAGGTCCCTTAGGTGAGGCAAGAGATGACAGAAGAGAGCATCAATGTTTCACAGGCTATTAAGAGATCCAACCTAACCCCATCTGGAGTTGTAAATTATGTATTTCAAAGACTCATTTATGGGATCAGATCACAGTGTACCACTTTAGATCACACTTTTCCCCTGGTCCCACACTTGTAAGCATTCTTTCACAATTTTTCAGTTTGACCCACTGAGAGCAAAATGTTTAGAATTTATATGGATTTCAACCCCATAATTTACTGTGAAGCTTAAAAATAACAGAACACTGGCCCTGTTCTTAGACAGTACTTAATCCACTTTGAATTTGATGGAGACACAGAAAAATTTGTGCATGTCTTCAGAGAAATTTCTGGTCCAAAGACCATGATATTCCATTGGAAGTCTTCCGTAGGGTCCCAACAAGCTTTGGATCTGACCCTTATAACCTTCCAGAAAATGGCAACACCACACTTTCAACCCATAAGTCACATATTCAAACACGTCTAAGTTAAACTCAGCATTTACTCTATAGACCTCCAGCAGCTGCATACTCCTGTACAGCACTTTCTCAGCTTCTACATTTTTCAGCAGAACAATGCAGTTTATAGGGCAGTACACTGGCATTTAAATTTGTACCCAAGAATTAACCTGTAAAAGCAGCACATTAATTATGCATGCATTGTTAATTTCTAGTATGCTTCCTGGTAATAAAAATCTGAACATGCATGCAGTGTTTAAATCTTAGCATCTTCAGAGCCAAATTCTGGCTGGCTTTTTCATACACTTGTTTTCCCAAACAGAACTGCATCTCAGTCTGCATTTTTCCTGAATTCAGATCTGAAACTCCTCTGTCCTCAGAGTTGCAGAGAGCAGATCTTACAATGTTAGACCTGTGTCAGATTTCCAAGGCATCCAAACAAAGTGTGCTCTCTCTCCACAGTTCCTGTCTTCTGGCATTCAGCTCTGTATGGTCCAGCAGCGTGCCAGCATTCCAGACACAGAATAAACAGAGCAAACAACAGTTGTATGGTTTACCTAAAGCAGAGGGCAAATAAGCCCTAAATTGGCTTAGCAAGAAAAATGGGTGGTTTTTTCCTGGAAATCATGCAGTAATACTATTTTCTAAAGTTTTACTCCTCATCCTTATGAAATATATTACATTTTCTCAACCATTATCCCAACATTATAATAAACCACAAAATATTTTCCCCCTCATTTCAGCATGCAAAGTAGAAAATTATTTTAAATGGCTATTCAAAGTTATCATAGAAAGAGATTTTTTTTTCCCATTCTCAAAACCGTTGTGATGCTACTGTCCATTTCCTAATGCAGAATGCACAGTAAGCTCAGAGCTGAATAAGGCAAGGTGCCTTTTCAAATTCCTTTTTGAAGCTGGCTGATCGCAGAACTTGACTTCAATGTTGCCATCGCTGAATGCCTCCCTCCTGCCTTCGTCGGAGTCAATGGGATCTCTTTGAGAAACACTTGCCTTTTGCCGCCTCATAGTAATCCCCGAGTTCCCAAGTTGTCTGGTTGGTGATACGTTTTCTTTGACAATGCAGAAGCAGATGGCAGACAAAAAATTTTTCTTAAAGTTTTCATTCATGAAAGCATACACAATAGGGTTGCAAATCGAATTGAAGAATCCTATAATCTGGACAATTGCAAAGATCATTTTGACTGTCACATCATCATACTCCTTTTCAAAATTACCTGGAAAGGAAAAAGGAAATATGCTGTAAGCATAGAATGGCATAAATGCCTACTATTTAGCCTATTTATATCCGGTCTGGTGTTAGAAGCTTTTGGTTAGAATCAACAAAACACCTTGCTGGACTTCCTTAATATTAGCACCAGGGTTTCATCAGCAAGGAAAGACCGAGATCTAGTACACAGCTCTGCTCTGTTTCTATGTAAATAAGAACAGAGACATTCAAAAGAGGCAATTTATGAGCCAAATAATATGCCCAATGGCCAAGCAACAGAAAGCTTCCAGTCTGCTAAGTACAGGCCTTGAATAAACAAGTTGTTCTTCTAGCTCTGCATTTCATGTCCATATCAAATATTTAAGTACTTTAACACCAACCCGTCTTCTCACTGACCATACATAGCTTCTTTCTCTGTGCTGACAAAGGTCAGCTCATAGAGGTAAAAATGCATCTTCTTGGTCACATCTCTCACTCTTTCATCATTGAGATCACAGCAGCTGAATTCCTTGAATTCAAATACTCAGCAACCAAACTTTAGATAAGCACTACATAGGTTTACAGGGCAAGTAAAATAAAGGTTTCATAGCACCTGAAATAATTCCTGAAATTAACAATGAAGAGAGAACAAACAGTTCATGGAGTGCTATGGGAAACCTTAACATGGGACAAACCCAGACAATAGTTACAGCTTCTGCACTTCTGATTCTGCCCAGCCATAAACATCATTTGGTTCAGCTGACTGGCTGCAGGACTACTGATTTATCTGCTACAACCTTATTTGTGATAGAAGACAAAGAAACAGCTGCTGCCTTTGGTAAGTAGAGTACAACTACTGAAAACTTCCTCTTGTTCCTACTCTCAGCTATGTAGTCCCACGTCCTATCCCAGTACCCATGCAGGAAATGGGACACGAACAGTGCAATGCCCCAGAGAATAGGGCACATAGCAAAAAGCAAAGATAACAAGCATTGAGGGCATTTCCAAGCTAGTATCCAGTCCAGAACACTGAAAAAGTTCAACTAAATTTATTGGGTATTATCACTATGAGGTCCAGTGTTTATATTTCCAATATGTCTGCCTCACTAAAACCAGGGCAAGTGAAGGGAGAAATATTTCACAGCAGTTTAATTCAAAGCCATATGGCAATTTAAGTGGATTCAAACAGAATTCTTCACATACTAAATTAAAAATCAAATTGAGTTAAAAAGTTACTTGTTCAAGAGGTTTTATACTTGGAAAAAACTTTTACTTTCTAGCCAGGTACTTTTGACATTTCAGATAACGAGGGCAGCATGACAGACATAGAAAGAAAAAGAATCCACAGAGATATGCTCCCCATCCTAATAGCCAAGTCTGGCTTTTTCTTAAGTCTTGTAAGGCCTAGCAAGCCTCCTTTTCAGGGCAGGCTTATGTGCTGTACAAATTGAGAAGCAATGGCAATCTCCTTTCTAAAGAGATTACATTCTAGAAAAGCTGGTAGAGAGTTTGGGTTCCCTCCCACCCACCCTGCAGCAAAGTTCAGTAGGGTTTACAGGAAGACACAAAGATTTTTTTTTTTTTTTTTTTAAGTATATCTCAGATATAGGGTATCTCCCAAACACTACATCTGATAAGAGGTTTTTTGAAATGTACTCATTTTCCATGAGCGCTGCAGATCTGTCTATCACTCACAGACGTCAGAGTAATTAATCTCTATCACAAGACAGTGAGGCAGGATTTATAAGCACAACTTTAACCTTCGCTAGCAGAAGGCATTCTATACCTGAATGCTGCAGCAGCACTAGCTTTTCACAACCTGTAGTTCCATTATCAAAAAAAAAAAAAAAAGAAAAAGAAAAAAAAAGCTAAGTAAGGCTTTATTGTGTAACACATGGCAGATACTCACTGTATTCTATCATCATGTGAATCACATGGAAAGGGGCCCAACAGACTGCAAAGAGAAACACCACTGTCACCATCATAACAATTGCTCGCTTCTTCTTCCTGAAATTGCATCAAGACATTCCATACTGAATCACTAAGAATTGAACCATACTGAATCACTAAGAATTCACTGGTAGTTAGATGTGTCTCTTCAAGTTAAATCTCTACATGTGTTCTGATGGTTGCAGATGCAAATAAAACCCTGGAAGAATGCTAAGTACACAATTCCCTTTGAAACAAAAAAATGCAGCATCATATAAATGTAGTACATCAATTAACACCTTCTATTTCTTTCTTTTGGGAAAGCAATGCACTTTGCAGCTGCAGCTAGTAGATATTAGCATATCTTGCAAGGTATTTTCACTCTATTCAAGCAGATGCAGTTCCAATGGCAAGAGATGGGAAGGAAAAAAAACCCACATGAAATTCCATTAATAACTCAAAACACAAGAGTCCCTTCCTAGATCTGGGAGCACTGACAAGACCTGCAGCACCTGAATACACACATAATTTGACAGAGAGTAAGTGAAACCACACCTGCAACGTTCAACCTCTGCTGGTAGGTGAAGTGCTAGAATAAGAGCAAGAAACACATTCCCTGCCTCCACTATAATATTTCACAGACTCAAGGTATACATGAATTTATCATCATCCCCAAATTGATATACAATTCATATAACTACATTTACAGATCCCAAGATGGATCTCTCACTTGAGCTAAAGCAGCAGCACTTCACTGGTAGCAGTTACAGGATCTTCTCCCCACTGTGTGAAAATAAGCTGAGGAGTAGGTCAAAAATGAACGTCACCTTAACGCCTGTGAGATTGCACCCTCTTTCAGTTTTGACTTATAAGGGTCTGTTTCCTTAGGCACTTTGTTAGACAAATATCTAACGAATCATTTATCTGCTTCTCAGTATTTTCCTTACAGTCGATACTTAAGGTGATACTCTCCTCACTGAGCAGAACTGTTAGAGGTTTCTAGCACATCAGGCAACAGATCAATTTGCCAAATGAAAGGAAAAAACATGAAGGGTAGCCTATGTTTAGTGCTAAATAGCAAACCTGGCAATTATTGGTTTTCGTAACTTTTCAGATAGAACACTACCATGTGGATCATCTCACACAAACACATCTGAGAACACTCAAAACTCTTTAGAAGCAATATCAAGTTAAACTGTACCAAAGCAGTTTTTAAATGAATTCTGATTTCTTTCCCATAGGTCGATTTAACTTATAATAGGATCCGGAAGCAGTGTTCACAGTCTCAGAATTACATAAAGAACTTTCCATAGAACATATGGAAATAGTGTAGCTGCATTTTCCCCAAGACATCTTCTAACTCATAGCCTACATTCTTTTAAAAACAACATATAATAATAATAATTATAGATTAATTGAAAGGGCTTGACTTCCAAGGTGTGGCTATACTATAGTCTGAAGAAAACAATCTGTTTAAGTTTTCTTAAATTGGGTATCTGCGTGTTAAATAACCAGCTAGCTTTAAAAATCTGGTCTATGCTTGTAGACTTCCCAACAGATAAGAAAAGACAGATTTTTTTTTTTTCACTGGTTTTCAAGAACTGTCAGGGAAAAAAAGCTTTCTAGAAGTCAAAGTTCCAACTGTATTTTACTTTACAAACCTTGATATTTTAGACATTTCACTCCCATGAATGGCTTGAAGAACTGAAGCATCTCCCACTCGTTTCTTAATCCAGAGTTCATAGCCAATTTTAGTGTACAAAAAAAGCATCAACATCAGTGGAAGAAGGAAGAGTATAACAAGAATAAAGGTCGTATATATCTTCTGATAAATTGGACTGGCCCATTCTTCCAAGCAACAAACATACACTTTTTCATACAGAAAGTCATATTTAACCTGTAACAAGTGTAAAGGAGATGAGTCACTAGAGTGTTTACCCCGAGTGTAAAAACCAAGCACATTCAAATATTCCTAGCTCTTACTACAACAACCAAAATTCAACAGAGAGGCTTTTCAAACTGGTAAAATTCTCCAAGCTCTTTTCCACATGAAGTTGACAAGGAGAGGTCAGGAGATGCTCTGATTTGCACTCTTCCTCAAAACTTTTTTTTTTTAAATTAGTATTTTCAAAGGAGCACTTGGCTATGCGTTTTGCAGGTAAAGATGGGTGTATAGAAAACTCACATATTAGTCACTTTAAAAAAAAAATTTGTTAACATTCAAACTCACAAGCCACAGATTCTGACAAGCCTTTTTTTTTTTCCCCTCCAAAAGTGTACAACAACCCTTTAAATTATAATGGGCAGCTAATTACATTCTAAATGAGGCACAGCCCTTCCAAATCTCAGGGAACACTACATCACTCTGAAATAGTAATCTAAGCCCTCTGAAATAGTAATCAAAGCCCAACACCACCATATGCCAGAGTACCTATAAACCAAAAGGAAGCCACAGTGGAAGTCACAGATGTAATTACTGTGCTTTGACATAACTGGGGAGGGTACACATGGCTAGTCCCTGCTGGTAGTCCTTCCAGTGCATGAAAGTGCTAACCTTTATCCCTTCTCATGCTGGCATGCAGAACAAAAGCTCCACTTCTCTTTATCCCAGTTTAATTTCTTAGTTTATTCAGTTTCATTGCTAAAGGTACAAAAAGATCCAGCAAGGACTGAGTTTAAAACACACATTTCCATTCCACCTAACATACCTCAAGCCGTTGCACATGCCACATAGGTGACCCAACAATAACAGCCAGCAACCAGACTATGCCTGTAAACAAATACATTTTTTTTTAATACTTTGTACAAAAAGCAGCATAAGTTTTGGTATGAACAGTTTAATAGCTTAATCTTTAAAAAGTCAGGCAAAGTAGGCAATAAAGAACAAAGTTTTCTATGAGGCATGAATCAGTCAACATTCACATCAATAACAGCATGCACTTGTTATCAGTTTTCTTTCTCTCAAACTACCTTCATTTACTGGTATTCAAGTATAAAGGCAACTTAATTTGCATGAGCAGCATTATGTGTGTTCTCTTTGTGTTACAATGGAAGGACTGTTTACAGCTGTGGCATTGCTTTAGCAGTGCTTGTACATTTTGAACCTTTCTTAAGAAAAAGAAAGAACGAACGAATGAAAAGGCCGCCAAAGGTTTATCAGAGTCTTGGTTAAGTAAATCTTTGACTTCAGATTCTAAGTTTATTGTCAGGGTTTTGGCTAGTAATTACAACACATATAGGCACTATCCTTGAGCTATTTTATAAATGTTACCAGACTTACCATTAACTTACCCCTGCATCACTGGTCATATGAGTGCCTTCTGTTCTGTCATGCCACCTACGCCAGCTACACTGAACGTTATTTCTCTCTACACACAATTACCGGAGATGCCTAAAATCTTACCAAGCATCGTGAAAGCTCTTTTATTGGTGTACTGCCATTTCATTTTTAGTGGATGCACAATTCCCTGGTGTCTTTCCACAGCAATGCAGGTCATTGTAAGAATCTCAGTTACAATAGCAGTGGATTGAACAAATGGTACCATCTTGCAAGCGAAGGCACCTGCAATAGTCAGAAAGTAAGGTATGCAACTGTTGTAGTTCATGAAAAAGCCATTAAGACTAGACTTCATTACTAAAGTGCTATTGTGCAAGAAGAACAGACTAATATTCTTACATTTATTTTGACAGCTAAACTGATAAGTCATCTATTTAAGCTATTTGTCAAATGCAGCTTGCAATAGTCATTCTTCTGTTGTACACGCTACATCTGCAAAACCAAGACTTCTAAGGACATATTCGCTTGCTCTGTATCAGTCTGAGACTTACTCCTATTTCACTTTTGACCAAGTCTTCCATTATCTGTTTTCAAATGTGCCAAGTTACAGGGATATTTATTATCTTTTTATCTTGGCAGATTACTCTCCAGTTTTATGAAGGTCTTAGCGTTACCTGTTTAGAAGTTTACCTTTTCTGCTGTTGCAAAACATTCCTTCCGCTCATTTAAATACCACTCTATTCGTACACTTTGGCACTTAATGCATCATTCTGCCAAGTAATATATACGGGAGTCCTCTAAGAGATGTAACAAAAGAGAAGAAATTCAACCTCTTCATCATCTTTGCATTCTCCAAGTCTCCCTCTTTCCTGATTAACACATTATGTTAGGGACACCATACAAATTAAATACAATTTCCTGACTGCATTTTCACAGTTTTATCGGTTCCCACTGTTGTATATTTACGCACAGCTAGCACAGATCTTCAGATTTCATTGCTGCTATAGCTTCCCAAAAGTATACTTTCAATTCTTAACATATTAGTCATTCTCCATTACTCATCCTCAAGTACCAAACATCTTAGAAACTGTGGTGTAAATTATCCTTTCTCAAAAACCTTATGTTAACACCCTTCCCAACCTACTTCTTATTTACTCATTTTCTGATTATATTTCTGACCCCGAGATAATTTTGTATGCCTACATTCTCACAGTTCCCTCACATTCTTACAGTTCAGTCTCAGCTATTCATTTCAGCAATAGCTGGGGATATTTCCCGTACTTGATCATTAATTATACTTTACCCAGATACAATCCATAAACTCAAAATAGCCAAAGGAATATCTGATCCAATTGTATGTCAAGCTTTAAGATGCTACAGACACCTTAAGCAATAAAAACAAAGAAAACAACCCTGCCCATCTCGCCCAACCTTGTTGGCTAAGGAGAACATAGGTGGAGACTCCCTCTTTACAAGGAATCACATGGAGAGGACAAGGGGGAATGGACACAAGTTGCTCTTGGGGAGATTCTGATTGGACAGGAGAGGGAAATTTTTCACCATGAGAACAGTCAACTATTGGAATAATCTCCACAGGGAAGTGTTTGACTGTCACATTGGACACTTAAGACTCAGCTGGACAGGGTGCTGGGCCATCTTGCCTAGACTCTGCTCTTACCTAGAAAGGTTGGACCAGATGATCCTTGAGGACCCTTCCAATCTGGGATTCTATGAAAACTTAATCCTGCCCTCCATGAAGGGAACAGGGAATCTTCTGTCTGCTAGGCCAGGCTGAAAGTCACTGAAGGAACTGGTTTGCTACTGGTCTTATCAATTCTAGCTACCAAAAAAAAAATCACTTTTTCTGTGGCTCCAGAAAGGGAAGGGGAGGGCAAGGGGCAAAGGATGGAAGTCAAGTACCTTTCAAGTACATATTCAATGTCAGCAACACCGCAAACATGCATGCAGATCTGGCTTAAAATATATAAAAGGATGTTAAAAATATCAAAATAATAATTTTAAAAATAAATAATAATTAAAACAATAAAAATATACAATGAAGCCAAATTTCAAGCTACTTGAATGAAATCTTAGCACGGTCAGTAGAAACTGCGTGGAAGAAGATGCACTGGGCTGCATGCCTGTTTCTCATCTAGTACGTATTTTGCCAGGGTATCAGAAAGAGCAAGGCAAGACATCTTGACAACTGGCATCAACTGCAACTTATACAATAAAATTCTTCCCACTTCCTCCTTGGCTTCAGTAAGCACAAAGTAAAACCCTCGTGAAACACAGCCAATATCTTATTAACTCAGTATCTCATCAGTTTCTCACTACACCCAGTACAGTGTGTACTACACATATAAGCACCAGACCCACTCAGTCAAATTTATTGTTCTTCAACCCATGTGTTGAACCTTCTGTAGTGAGATGATAAAAAGCAAGCTCAAATCATACCTTCTTTGCACATGGCAAATGGTGAATACAACCAAAGAAGAGACTATGGCACACAGTCTCTGGCTTACTGCTATGAGTAAGGCAGAGATAAAATGATCTTCAGCCAAATCCAAATCCTACTCCTTCGAATAAAAAGGAGAGTTTTCACTATCAGTTTCAAGTTTTTCCTTTTCCAAGTAGGGTAGAAGTGACTCCTGATACAAATAACATGAACAAAAAACCAAAACTTGTTCATGAAAGAAATGTTTCAATTCCTGTTCCACTAAAGAAGAAACGAGTTCAAGTTTGACCAATGGAGCTGTGGCAAAAAAAACAAACAAAAAAAACCCAACACAACCTACTTTCTTTGAAATGCACTCTTCTTCAAACCTATCAAGATAAACGAGGCAAGAAAGGATGCAACCTACTTGCTTCAAATAAATCTGACCGATACATCAATTAGTATATTCACTGCCTACAGGTAACTGCGGAAAACAATGCTGTCCTCCTGCACTTCACTTACACTGCAACTTCCATCTAACAACTTCACAACAGTGAGTAAACGACAACCATACAATAAATTACATCAGAAAATAGCAATTAATTAAAGTTTCCCTAAGGGAAGAAAGTTAATATATGCATACATTTAAAATATCCTCTTACTTATCAAGTAGTCTCCTATCTTTAATTAGAGATAGTTCTTTTACAACAGACACCTCACATTTTAATGTTTAACTGGAAAGATGTAACCCTTTCTAGAAAAAAATATCTATGAAGTGCAGTTTTCAAACAACATGAAAATGTATATAAATGAATGTTTCTTAGCTGCTGATTTAAACCATTAATTCCTAAAGCCACCTTCAGTGCCAAATGAAAGATTTAAGAGAAGCTCAATCATTCGCTTTTTTTCCAAGCTGACCATCTTGTTCTGTTATTACTAATTCTTTGTCTTAAACCCCCTACAGCCTTTAAATCATTGAGAACAAACAAAAATCGTTATTTGCTGACTCTTTCAATAGAGAGGTGCAATAAAAGCAGGCAAAAAAAGCAGGCAGAATATATAGTTCCAGTAGGATTTGGCAGCTGAAGCCCATCCAACACAGCAACCTCACATCCCCGAGCTCCCAGTCCTAGTCACCCACTCTCAGAAGGTAAAGCAGTCTACATGGACTACTCTGCTTCCCTTTGCATTACTGTTAATTGACCCTAATCAGATTTCCTCTCAGGCTTCACAATGATAAATCACCTGGTAAATACAATATAAAGGATTAAAAAGTGAAAGCGATTTCAAAACAGAAATTCCTCTTCTATTGCCTACTTATATGTGCATCCCATCCTTGAGTTAATCAGCCACTTTCAGAACAAAAGTAATTCCCCTTGCCCCTAAATCAGAATTGGCACATCATGATAAAAATCCAAGATTAATGCCATCACTGACTTACTCTTGAAAACAACATTTAGTTTGATTCATATGAAAAGTCTGACTAGATCCTCACTATAGCCGAGGTTTAAATTCTTGAGTCTGACTCCAAAGTTTGTGTGGACACCAGCTGCTTGAGGTCATTAATGAACATTAAATGATCCAAACTCCAGATGGATGGAGCTTGGGGAAAAAGGGTGCTACTTTCTGCTTCCTGATGCAAAACACACAGCTAGTTTTACTCCAGGTCTTTGAGACACCTAGAGTATTTTTATACTACACTGCACAAAATAGGTAACACCTATGTAATGCCTCCAAATGCAGAAATAAACACAGCTCCAGAACATTAAGCATTCTGGTATGATCCCAGCACAGAAGCCTTCTTGCGCTAAAACCAGGCGCTGAGAAAACTTAATACTCTGTTTCTCAGATTCTGGTTCACTTTTGGGTTTTTTTGGCTGTGGCTACACTGAATCTTTCAGAACAGAATTTTGCTTCAGTTCTTCTGCCATCTATGAAGCAGGTTTAGGCATCTAATACATCTAACATGCCTAAACCAGAAAGAATCTGATTAATATTTTTCAAAGACTTTCTAAAGGCTGTTTAAAAATATTTTTTTCCTGGAAAGACTTGCTGAAAAAGTGTCTCCTTTTTTGCCTGCTCATTTTCCACTCACATCCCCCAGTATAGAAATGTGTGACTTTTTTAATATTTTAAATAATAATAATACTTTACCTATTATGTATCAAAATGTTTAACTTTCAGGGTAAGACTTTCAGCAAACACTTCCAATAGGTTGTTAGTCAAGGCAACACTGCAGCATTTAATACTGACCATTTCCAATTGGGAAAGAAAATAATTTGCACAAGAATACTGTGAATGAAAGTAACTAATTGCTTCTCTTTTTCAAGAAGCTAGGAGGTTCCCCAAAGTATTCCTTATGCACTGCTGAAAACTGCATAGATTATTCAAGCAATGATTAGTGTTCCCCAGTGATAACACATTCAGAAGGCTGCAAATATAAACGGTATTCCCTTAAACAATTCTTCATGCCTTCATTATCAGATGTTGTGCCTGTAACTAGGATTTAGCCATTTCATCACCCATTTAAAAGACCAGTTTTTCTTTTATTAGGGTAACAAAGGCAAAATCCTAAAACCATTCTCAGATAAAAGTAAAATTGCTCCTTCCTCTGTTAAAATGTTGTTGACCAAGCCCTTGTGCTAAAAATCTCTATCACAACTACTAAACCAGTTCTCTCCAGCTCACTTGATGCAAGCAAGGTAAGTTTTCTTCTATTTTGTTACTTCAGGGCAGAAAACAAGTCAGTCATCATCATACAGGTAATATCCTTAAGGGTCTTTCATACTTGGGCAATGCATTGGTTTATATCGATACTTGGGTATACAGGCATTTTGCATTCTTAGTAGTTTACCATCCATAACGCAGCAGTCTCTCACACGTTACCCACAGAGGATAAAGAACATTATGTATATGTCTGCCCAGAAAAAGGGATGAGCGTAGCACTTGATAGTAGCCCTGTGGTAGTTTAAGTCTGTTTATGGTCAACTACAGCAGCTGAGATGCAAGATGGAGTCCACACCATTCCCTCTATCCTGCAGTTTAAGAGCGTGGATCGCACACCTTGGGTAGCTGACCAAAGTATTCCACACTGCCTACCCTCCTTCCCCCTTTCCTCCAAGGCTCACATGCTGCTTCTCTGCCTGTGGGTTCACAAAGCCACTGAAATGGGCACCACAGTCTTCAGGCAAACGTGGATCAGCAGCTTATTTCAAAATGCAGCAACTGGTGAGTAAAAACAAATACAAACATGCAAAGACACAGGATAGCTGTGCAGCAGAGCACTAGAACACAAAACTACTGCAGTAAACTACTGTCTGCAATTGTGGTACAAACAGCAAGCGGTACAGGTGGGTATTTTTGGCAGGGATAGAGGTTAAAGATCCAGATCTCTTCCGAAGAGAAAAAGGGGACTCACTAAGAGGGAATAAAAGAGGACATAGCAAATGCAGTCCTGTTCACTCAATGCAAGGCAAATTGCCATTTTTACCAAGGAAAAGGACATAACCACCACCTCACATGAAACACTAACCAATCTACCCAAATCCTAAAACTTGCTTTATTTCTTTGCCCGATTAATGCAACAGCAAATATTTCACATCAGTCATGTTTAATATTAATACTAATTAGTAACATTCACAATTTGCAGTAAGAAATTCCCTATACTGAACATGAGTAGAATAAGTCTCCTTTTGTCAACATTGTTTTGCTGCTTTTAAGCAAAACACCCTGCCAATATATTACATATAAAAAAAAAAACCAACCACTAAGCCTGTTACTTCCTTTACTGAGGCATTCACTGTATAACCCTTTCTCAAATCATCTTCTTAAAGAATTCTCTTCGTGCCCCTACTCATAAGCAAATACCCCAAAATACACAATAGCAGGGCATGAGAACGAAGGATAAGGCAAGATTTCACCATTACAGATAGAACTCCAAAAATCACCCTGCTTTGACAGCAGCAGATCAATCCTGAGGCATAACTTCTCACACCACAGGAGGCAAATGAAGAGTGCTCTTGTGTTCCTGACTTGATTTACAGCAAGTCTAGACAACTTAAATTGCAAAGTTTAAAAAAAAAAAAACAAACACCTTTAAAACTGGAGATTCAGATAACTGGATCTCTTACGTCCAGCTTTACCGTCTAATATTAACCCTAATAGCATGTCAGCAGAGCTTTGAGAGTATTTGGAAACTCTTCAGTATCAAAGAACATTCCAGAATCAAGTCAGAGCGAAGAAGATTCTAACATCTCACTGAAGAACAGAAATGAGATTTTACAGAGGTATCCAAGAATATCAGGCACAAAAGGCCTAGTGATTTTTCATTGCTAAGATTTAATTTTAATGCCTCAGTCAGGAACATTTATGTATTCTCACACAGGAAAGTTTAAGTAACACACTGCTTGATACAAGATGTTTGGTAAAGAACAGAAAGCAACTAAATACCCAAGTGGGTATAAGATGCCACTTGGTTTTCAACCAAGCCTTTAGAGAAAAGGAAACTGCCATGTCAAGAAGCATCAGATATGACAGCAATGTACAGAAGACCCACCCCTCTCCCGAGTGGCAGATGGAGGCCACATGAGATATGCAAGGGCATCTCAAATGCTGCTGTACGTTCAAGTAGTGTCTCAGATGACTCACTGCTCTCTGAATGAGGGGAAAAGCCCCCCTCTAACACCTTTCTTGAGAATACCTGTTCTAACTGATGAGACGCGAAACTCGGGACAAAGATGTAGCATAGTGCTAGGTCTACCATCACCTGATGTTTTGCCCTTACCTTTTGCCAGGGCTGTATCGCACAACATTAAAAGTTCTGCAAAGATATTGCTGTTACTCAGCTAACTAAACAGTATCAGAAAATAAAGTGACTCTTGTAATATTTGGCCCAGAGACAAAAGCCCAAATTTATCTTTAACAGCGCTGCCATCAGTATGACATCCGTATGACAATGCTGCCTCCTACCTACGATCATATGAGAGCAAATCCTTAATTAACTGCTTCAGTTTGCACCGAGACTACCTTTGCTGTATGCATCATTTTACCCCTTACTCAGGTTCTCATTTTATCCTCCTCTTACCAATAAATATGATCCCAGTGATCATTTATGCCAAACCCACAATTTTCATTTTCTTCCACAGTACCTTATACATTAGAGAGAGATTAGCTTGCAGGATTTTTATTAAAAGTTCCCCTAGAAATTAGAGCCATTTTAGTTGCAAATATAAATTCAAAAATTAAATCATAAACTGTCACTATTACAGTCTCACATAGCTATACAGATTCTTAAGAGATCAGAGAATCAAAAGTGAGACCGATTCACCCATTTTTGGTCAATATGGTGCCACTCCCAGTTGCTGCCCACTTAGAGCTAACATGTCTGTGTTAAGCTGCATAATCACCAAAGTGAGGCACACATTCAGTTTCTTGAAATAACAAATTATAGGTGAAGTTAAGATGTTTTAATAAATACACTTTGGAAAAAGTCATGCCAGTACTTCAGTTTTTCCCATCTCTGGCAGAACTGAATTAAGTTCTGGTAAATATAACGCAGTGAACATGAAAAATCTTCAGTTTCTAAAGAATTCTGACAAACACTGTCTATTAGAAGAGCCACTTTACCATGCACAATTTTGAATTTACCATCCACATCATCAGCTACCAACATTCTCCTTGGAGTACTGTTGTAAACTATGCACACCTGGAACCCTTTGCGGTGAAAGCATTTCGCCCTTCACTTTAGAAGGAGCAAAATGGTAGTTAGTCCTTTCTGATAGCATCCCGTAATGTCTTACAAAATAACAGCTACTTTGAAACTGTGGCTGTTCTTAAGTTTGTATGTTCTGCCTCTACAGTCGAGAGTGTTTCCAGTTTTCTCCTCACCTCCCCTATTCTGTGGGCTTCTGAGGGGAAAAAAAAAAAAAGAGAAAGAAACCGTAAGCCTGCTATCAAAGTCCATGGGATCTATGGATCCCCTTGTACTGAAGATGCTCTAGCACAGCAAAGAGGGTAGAAAAAAGTACAGTAAAACCCCCAGAACAGTATACTTTAAAGTATTTGACTACCGAATATCTGAAGATATTTATCGCTACCTTTTACACTCACTACTTCTAGATTTTTGTCAATCATCCTCAGTAACAGAAGGTAAATGGAAACATACATACTTCCCCATGCTGTTCCACACACCTGTGCCATACCTGCTGTGCTTCACCTCAGGTGGAGGCTTCATCCCACCCAACTTTATTTGATTCTGGTCAGATATATGGTCAAGCTGACAAACCAGCGTCTTCCTTACGAGTGAGAAAAATCACATCTCATACCTTTAGGGAAAGCGACTCAATTCAGTCGTCTCCCCTTTATGTGAGATCTCTTGATGCCTTATTTTTTTCTTTCAGCAAGGAGAACTGGAACTACAATAGTCAAAAGGAAGGCACAGCAGCATAGCTATAAATTTATTCCATTACTTTTATTTACACATCCTTATTAGTTCTGGGGCTCAACATCTGTACTGTCTTAAAACAGTGGTTACCTCCCCCAGACACAGCTCGTAACAAAATAAAACAGTTGTCTTTCCTATCAGTAGCAGAGTTTTGTATCCATCACTTCTCAGAGAAAGTTCCTGGTTTTCAGACAGAAGTAAAGCCCACCTCACATTGGGTTAGGTATCCAAATGCTTTCCAAGTCTCCTCTGACCTGTCACTTCCCACCCTGCGTTGTAGTCCATGGGATGTACTGGAATTAAATATCATGTTCTGAAGGTAACCTTCACAGTCTCCCAACAACAGAAACACAAGGAAGCCTCAGAAATTGAAACACAACCGTGTCACTTCATGAACATTCTTTCTGCACATATTGAAACGTTCTGAAAAATATTTCAATTTGTGATTGTACAAGATGTTGTCTGCTACTTTCTGTAAAGCCATCCCTTTTATTTTTCCACTCACAATTGTCAAACACCATTTCAGACCGAGAAAATGAAGATGAATACCATTTGCAGTGTTATTTTACCTTTGTCTTTTTGCTACTTTACTACTTTGGAACTGGGATTCATAAAAAAAGAAAAAAAAATAGTAATTCTTCCTAGGTATCAGGGAGGCCTTGCCCAAAGGTCCTTCACATCAACAGGAATACAACATAATTCCCAAGATAAAAGCATATTTTTGAAAATAATACATCAGTTCAACATAAATTCTGCATGTTTTCTCACTCCCCTATTTTTCCAAGGATGTATTCTTTTTTCCTCACAATAGGTTAAGGAGGTCTGACTCCAAGTCTACTGTTGCCAGAGGAACTTAAGCTGAATACAGACTGGTATTTCACTTGCCAGTCATATTTCATTACTTAGGAAAAAAAAAAAAAAAATAAAGCACCACAAGACTAACGAACATAAGCATGAAAGTGCACTGGGTTTAACCAAACCTGAGGGAGGGGTGTAGCCGTTTTTTAACCTGGCGGGAAAGCAGCTAAGGTTACTGAACTACACACCTGGAGATAACGCCCCGGTCCTGCGATAAAAGCCGACGAACGCCGGCCAGCGGCTCCAGGGAGACGTTTCCAGTTTTCACCGAAGAGTTTAAGCCCTGTGCGAGCGCGAAGAGCTCCGCAGGGGTGCGCGGGAATAACGCTGCCCTCGGGCTGCCCCCCCCCCCCCCACAGCGCGCGGGCGCCCCGGGGCATGGTGAAGGGGACGCAGAAGAAGGCGATGAGGAGGTCGCTGAGCGCCAGGGAGCAGATGAAGATGTTGGTGACGGTCCTCATGGCTTTGCTGCGGGTCACCACGTAGAGCACCAGGCAGTTGCCGAAGAGCGCCAGGGCGAAGATGAGCACGCAGATAAGGACGAAGGCCACCTTGGTGCGCCCCGGCAGCTCCGGGATGTACACCAGCGGCTGCAGCCCGTAGAGGGCGATGAACTGCTCCCGCGTCACGTTATTGTCCCGCAGGAGCTGCGCGAACTGCTCCGGGGTGATG
>NW_009258887.1:1408785-1428638 GCF_000687185.1 Egretta garzetta
AAACGCCCATGGTGGGAGCTGAAACTGCCAAGCCAACCTCTCGTCACGTTTGGATCTGGCCGAGAGGGAGATAAAAGAGGTTGTGTAGTAGGTACACGGCGTTCTGCGTGAGGGGAAACTCATGCCACCCACAGCCAGTCACGCTGCTGCTGGTCCGCTCCCAGCCCAAACAAGGCAGCAGATGGATTTTATCTGCCCTTCTAGCCCCCTCTGCACCCACACCATGATGATGAGCCAAAGCTCAAATAGAAAAGTAATTTTCCAAACTTTTGGCCGTTGAGCTCACTGAGATCCCGGGAGGTTCGTGAAGATTCCTTTCCCCTGCAGACATTCACCAGCAGTATAACTGGAGGAGGCCTGACGGAGTCCCATCCTGCTCAACCTAGCTGGCTAGGCTACTTAGGTAAGGTTACATAGGTTATTAAGGTGCAGTTAGGTAACAGGCTGCAACAGTAGTCAAGAAAATGCTGCTGCAGTTTAAATGTAGACAATAATGGGAGTTAAGGTCTAAGGGAGAAGTCAAGTTGAAAATAGGCACTGATTTTTCTTCCAGCCTGTCTTAAATTGCCCAGAACAGCTTTCTTCCTAGTGCAGGTATACCCCCCCTTGTACCATATGATAATACATTTAATAGCAACAACTTGTTTTCAGTTAGTCACATAGTAAATTATCAAAAAGGATCCAGGGAAGGCAATAATACAGAAAACTGTTCTGGCAATATTTCCCCCTCCCCACAGTGATAGATGTTTCATAAAGAAACAACATCACTCAGGAGAATGCTGCAAAGTTAGATTTTGTACAGAAAGGGTGCTCCTTGTCCTGGGTATGTATCTTTCTCTGTACCAGGGAAGTATAAAACAGAGTAAAGAAACGTCTAGCAAAAGCTATTTATTAGGTATTACATTGCTGGCTTGCCATGGAAAATTGGAGAGCGAAGAGTTCACCACCAAGTCATTCTCAGCAAAACAAATGTTCTTAACAAGAGCAAAGATATTTTGTGTCATCTTTGAAAGGAAATATTTGTGTTTAGTGGAAATCAATGAGGGCGAGTTCCCCTGCCTGCACTGTTATATATGCATTCCAACCTGCACAAGTCAGTCCTCCAAATGTTGACAATCCTCTCTTAAGATATAGCTCCATGGCAAGGAATTAAGATTCTCTTTATTATCCCATCATGGAAGGGCCTTGTCACCCTTCCTTGGTGCAGTGTGGCCCTGCATTTTCCTCTTAAGACCAATGTAATCAGACTCCCTCTCTGACAGGCTTTCTAAGCCTTGTTCTGGAAGGCAAATGCTCATCAGACCGACTTAGTTCCCAACAATCAGACAGCCCCTTTCACCTTCTCTTAGGCCTGCCATGTTGGCTGGAGAAGCTCACTCTTTTAGTCCTGTGGTGATCCTGGCTGAGTTTATGCTCCATAGCGCAGACAGACTTATTTTGGGCTCAATTTTCCCAGCACCTTCCCCTGGACTACACACTTAACTACACCAGGTGTAGCCTAAAGCGACCTTCATGTACTCTGTTCATACACCCTTTCCTATATCTCTTTTTCTTTTCCCTCTTCTCTCCCCGCTCCCACTGTGTTAGTAACAGAAACCTCATTTAGAAGCTCTTCCATTAACAAACAAACCAGATGTATTTCAGCAGATTTCATTCCTATTATGAATAAAGAAGGGCCAAACGTGGAGGCAGCCAGTCTTTGTCATTGTGGACTGCAGTGTTGTGTTATTCACTGCAAAAGCATCCAAGTGTATCAGGAACTTAAACAGATGGGAATAAGCTCTCACTTAAATACTGCACATAATCAGGGTTTATGGTTAACACGGACATTTGTTTTGCATCTATCCTTATTTTATTACTACAATTGCTCATAACAAGTAATCAAACAGCATTAAAAAATGAAAAATGTCTGAATGGTTAATCTACATAATATAAACAAATCTTGAAGCTGTAGGCTATGGAAGTGTGCCATTACATCTGCTGCAGATTTAGCTGGGTTTTGTGTGGAAAAAAAAAGCACGATGCAGGTAATTTTACAGATAACATTCGTCTTAATATTTACCCACATGGAGAAGATAAATGTAGGATTTACAGAAACTTTCATTCTCTATGACCGTTATCGACCCTCTTGGCTGAAGCAGTAACAGCATGGACATCATACAAGTGATGCAGCAAATCACTAGTAATCGTATTACCCAGCTCCTTGACCTGAGTAAAATTATATTTGGAGTAAAAAGGGTATAGTTACAAAAGATGGCCTCATCTAAAACTTGCTGAAATTACTGAAATGACTTCTCTGCTTCCCTGGGCTACAAATGGTTGATAGGTAGGGAAAAGCATTGCTTGTTTTTCAGGGCAGTCAACTAGTGTTCTGCCTTATCCTGCACCCTGTAGCCGTTGCTGGTTCCTGCTGCTTCCTGCAGTCCACAAAGCAAAGCAGCATAGGGCTGCTCTGATTCTCCCCACCAGCATTCAACTCTTCAGTAAAATGACCTGTCATGTAAATGTGTTTTCTCTAGAACTGGAAAGAGAGGGTGTGCACGTGTAAGAAGGCAGTCCTGCCTTGGTTCTTAACAGAAGAGGTATAAAAGAGCCTTTTGAAACAAACGGGTTTCTTTTTCCTTACTTTGTAGATTTGAGCAACTTCACTGCTGCCTCGCTTGCAAAAAAATATATATATATACACACACATATCTTGTTTTCTCCTGCATGACTTTTTTTTCAGTTTTTAATTATGATTTTCCATGTCTTTCATCATCTACATCCAAATACACTTCTGTTTCCACTCAAGTCTATAGAGTTTTGATATTTACGTCAATGGGACATAGGTCATGCTGTTACATAATCTTTTTAATATTTGACAAATTAATCTCTTCTAAATTTGAGAAGCTGTAGTGTGCTGTAAAATAAATACTATTATTAGCCTGTACACACCTTTATAGATAATGAACTACAAGGCACTTTTCTATTCCTCTTATTATTATTTTTGAAACTGATGTGTTTACAAATATAAAGCAGGGTTTGAAAACCCCAAAATATTCTAACAAGTAACTGATTATACAGAAACAGTACATTTTTCATTATTCTTAACTGAAAAAAAATTAATCCTCCTACTAATTAAATAGCTAGAAATATTTTACTTCTGCATCTAGAATCCCAGTGAAGCAACCTTGCAACTTCAACACAGATCAAGTTTTAGGTTTGCCAGTAATTTTACTTTGACTTCAAAGAAATTAGATATTCTTTTGTCACAAACCTCCAGATTGATAAGCATGAAAAGGGGTGAAATATGAGTTGTACCAGATTGCACTCATGTCAAAAACACTCATTTCTTCATGCCACTGTATGCCAATTTTTTTTGCCTAGATGATTCATCAGTATGACACTTTCTTCTCGTTCAAAAAGGACAGTGAATTTTCTGCAGACTGAAAAGTACTGCCAGTCAGTTTGTGCACCTTTTCTCTCACAAAGCTAAAAGAAGCTATAATTGCACTCTATTTCCCTTTTAATAGCAATAAATAAGATCCGTGCATGACTACTGTGAAAAAAAGTCAACAACAAAGAATGTGCATACATATTTTTGCATAAGTTTTGTAAACTGAGCATGAAGTTTGTAAAAACTGTGAACAGCACAAATTTTGAATGCTGAGAAAGCAAATACTTGTTGTGTAATCCTAAACCAGAAATTTTAAACCAAACTTTTTTTCCATTCCAAATCTCTACTCACATTGTCTAGTTCAGGCAAAAGAAATAGATGACAAAACTACTAACAGAAAGAATCCCTTTCCTCCTTCTCTTTCACTCCCTTGACATTTTGAAAGACTTTGGAAGAGATAATTCCTTTCAGATCCATGTTACCAGTTTTTAAACAGCCACTGCAACTAATGACTAGTAAACCTTACTAGCCTTGGATCCTTTGGTAGGTATGTTGGGGATGCACACACTTCTAATCCATATTAGTACCACAGCTTTTAAGATCATTCTTCAAAGCAACGGAACAGCTTACCATCATCATGAGGTAATTTTAGGTTAAGTCAAAAATGAAGTAGCTATTAAAATTGTCAAAGCAGCCTCTGAAACATAAATTTAGTTAGAACATTTGCTGTTTATTGAGAACATATGTTTGGGGAGAGTACTGAGGCTAAATCCTCATTTTTAGGTTTACATGCTTTTATACATCTAGACAAACAAACCATAAATTCTCTTAGATAAGGGAAAACTTGACACTAATTGGCCTAGGATCTCAGTTAGTCAGTAACTAAGGATACAGCTCAAGGTTGGTTTTACCAGTGTATACCTATTTCTGGCTATTGTCTTACCTTTGTGCACGCTTTGTTTTCCATTGCTTGTGACAACAGGCGGCTTCCACAAAACAATATTTATTAAGAAAAGCATCAATATCTAAAATAGAGTTTCACACAGTTGCAATGTTGGAGTATTGAACATAAAATAAATTAAGTTAACCTAGTGTGTGGGCTAACTCCAAAATGTTTTGTCTCACACTGTGTGACTGCTGATAAACATTGCTGGCTGAAAATCTTTAATCTTGTGGACCTTTATGTCTCTATGGCTGGGTTCATGCACACCTCTAGATTTAGTGATCCCCGCTTAGTTTTACAACACAGCCCCATCTGTCAGTGATGTTAATGTACAGTGCATACACGGGTGTGTGAGAGAGACAAACCTTACAGCCCCATATGCTATTCATATTTGATACGGAGATTAAATGAGAACTACTACAGGCATGGGTCTCTTTGGTTAATCTAGGGAAGCCCGACCTTACTAGTCCTGTCTTTGAAGAGGAACCATAGATCCACCAGTGTCTGTCACCGTGGTGTGCTGCACAGCCCGTGTCTCCAGAATACAGGGTGCTCAGTCAGGCAGCTGCTGCACGCCTGTGCAGCTCCCTGTGCATCTTAAAGGATTAACATGGAGAATAACTTCATGTCTTAAGGAAAAAGTAGCAACCCACCCCAGCGCAGGTTCTTATTCACCCAAAGCAAGACTTTGTTGCTCAGGCTGTTTTGACGTTATTTGATTTACAGTTTCTATCCTCTGCATTGTATCCCAGCCCCTCAAATTGTACAGCTGGCCCAGAAACTGCTTCATTGAGCTTGAGCCTTTTAAAATCACCTTGAGAAATTGATCCCTTCCCTCAAAAGAACATAGGTCCCAATACATGTGTCACTTCCAGTTACTTTTCACCCCACTTCCTGACAACCTTCCCTCAGGGTCCTTCTTGGGTTTTCTTCCCACCGCAAATAAAGACTTTTCTAACAAAGTCTGTGCTAGACTAGGACTTACTCCTTTAGACACTTTGACTTCTCCTGCCATTTGTCATCCAGACATATTTAGTGAGGAACTTGTGGAATCAAAAATAAGCTGCAGCAAGCAGAAAGCTCAAAGGAAAGAATTAAATGTATTTGTTTTCTTCTACTCTCCTTCCTTTCCTCCCCTATTCTCTCTTGTCATGCAAATGAAGCAAAAAAAAAAAAAAAAAAAAGACAGCTAGCAGCCCCACAACTTAAAAAAATAGATACACTATTTAACTTGTTCAGGTTTTTTATTTCAAGAGTGGATTTAATCTAAAAAATTAAGTAGTGATTATGTACATATGTGCAAATATCATTCATATACATGCCAAAATGCAAAGTTTTTAAGTTCCTTACATATTCATCCATCCTCATTTCTCTAAATATTTTCTCTTTCCAGTGACAATTCCAACTGGTATTCTCTTTTATTCACATACATAAAAAACCAGCTACTTTTTGGCACCAGTTATTAACTGCCATGGTTTCTCCCAATGTGAAATGAAATTTCCTCATCTTCTGATTCAATATCAAGTCTAAACCCTACCCCAGTCCTATTCATTAGTAGTAGTCACAAATTCCTCAACAGTTTTCATCGTGGCCAGCCACAAATCTATTTTTGTTGTCCTCAGATCAGTTGTAACGAATGTCGGGAAATAATGATGCAAATATCCTCGCTCCTTGTAGCCCTCATGTCCTTTTCATTTCTTTCAGTAATTTCCAGATGACTTGTATCCAAAAATCAGTTCACGATTCACAGTTACAGTGAAAGGATTCCAATAGTAAATATTTTCTTTCATCTCAAATCTTTCAGCTAGCTTTATGGCCAGCCCCAAATATATCAGAAATCCTGAAAACCTCTTGATTGTTTTTTCACTTTAAGTCATCATTTTTGTACTATTTTTTAAGACTTTGGTTGACTGTCACACAAAGCCTTAGCTAATTATAAAAGAACTATTACCTTGCACAAGTTTTTGCAGTTAGCCCTTTATTCAGCTTGCACCGGAATGAATTCTCCATCTAAGAGCAGACAGGGTAATTTCCACACTTTCATTCAAGAAATAAAATATAAAAGTAATTCCATTTCTTGATAGTCCAATTCTCATTTTCTTTCTTTCTTTCTGTTGATACTAGTATTCAGCTTGTCATTTGCAAAACGTTGTGTTAAATGTCTGCACTGCAGTATCTTCTCTCTTTTCCTTCTCAAGTAAAGAGCCATTTATCACAAACACAGATTCAGTCCTAGATGCCAAGTAAAAACTGAGGGAATCTTTGGATCTAAGCCTCCCCAGGGAAATGCAGAGTATGATGTTACAGGGATTGACAAGGGAAGCTGCACCATTTTGGAAGAAAGAGCTTATAAGAACTGTCATTAACTTTTTTAATTTAAGTTACAGTCATGATTTGATGTATTGAATATTATTAAAATACTTTCATATGAGGATTATAATACTGTAATGCTTGCAATAATTTTAAATGTTTCTATTTATAACCATTAATTTTATGTTGTCAAGTAGAGATTTAAGCTGTTTGACCTATAATGACTATCTGTCAAAATTTCAGTCACTCATTTTCAAGTATCAAATACACCTCAGCAAGTTCTTTCCTAAAGAATATAATGCTACAGTTTTGTATGTCAAGTATTCAGTTATATAAATGACCCTAAATTATTTCTGAAAGAGAAATTTATGTTAGAAAATGTACTCTAAAAAGTGAAATGAACTCATTAAACTTCTGTAAGCAAGATGCTAGGATCCTACCTTCTTGCCAAGCGAAAACTTACCGATTCACCCATCATCTTTTGAAAAGCATATTGAAAACCAGGTCCATTTTTTGTGCTTTGCATTTGTATCAGGTATCACTAGATAATTACTAAAAGCTATAAAACAAAAGGTAATAAACACAGTTTGATAATAGACATGAAGGAGAAAGAATTCATGAAAACTCTAAACCATGCCTGAAAGTCAGAGTCCCAAACACAACCTACACAGCCTCACAAAGGTGCATCACTGGTCAGGCACATACACTAATTTTCCTTAACAGGCAGCTGCCAATATGGTACACAGAAGCTTGAGTTGCCCAAGTGCTTTGTGAAGACTTAAAAGTAGCATATGAGGCTGATGATCCACTGTCTGGCTCTGTCTTTAAGAAACACACTCAGTCCCAAAATAGTAAGTTCTAAAACCCCGTTAATAGACAAAGTAGCATGGGCTGGTCATGACCCATTGACCATACAGGCAATTACTAGGCTGAAAAGATTCAGCGCTAATGTAAGTATCGATATCAGTCATAGTATGGCAACCTTACTGGCACTGACTTCAGTCTTAACATCAAAGCCAACACTCAGTCAGTTAAGTGAAGCATCAAAAAGGCTGATATTTCATCACCACCTTTTCTTGTTCTCATTATTATCAAATGCAGTTGTAGTTTTGGTACCGACCCTGGCATCAAACAGCATTCATCTTTTATAAGAGCTCCATTGTGTCTCAATTGCTAATGTTCTGGGGGTGAAAACTTTCAGTCGCCTCACAGTGGAAAACAAGTCAGCTTGTTAACCTCACCACTAATGAAAGTCTATTAGACCTGTAGGAATACTCTGTGGAAGTGGCAGGACGCTCCAAATTAACTCCAACTGCATTAAAAAGAGGTATCAACCACCTCATTTCAGGTTCAAATATTTGCATTTGCATGCCAGTCCTGCCTCTCTGCTGTTTGAGTTATACAAGAAATTCAAATCCATCAAAAGTCTTCCACAGGTCTGAGTCCTCAAAAATACACATACACCAGTTTGAGAGGAAACCTTACTTGGCTTGCTCCAGACACATGTGGCCGAGTGCCAGCCTCTGAAATTGAAAAATACAGAGCAATTGTTTGTCTTGTTGGGTGATGTCAGGTTATCAAATTGGAGCTCAGGGGCAGAATTCTAAAAAGCCAAAGGTCAAGGTGGCCCTCTAGCCTGCCTTATACACTTTATTTCTCTTGCTACTGCAGGAACCATGAACTCCAGGCATGGGACATTTCAGAAGAGGCACAGGGTGAAAACTGAGTACCTGTCTTCTGTCAGCTCCAGTGGGAGTGCTGACTTAAGACTCAAAAATCTTCCTTCTCTTTCATGTAATCTATCAGTCCTCCTTTGCAGCAGAAACCCTACCACCAGCAATGCGCAAGGAAAAAATATTAACACATGTATTTTCTCTCCCTCAGCACCCTGCTCCTGTTAAGTATCAGCTGATGGAAGCAACACTAAACAGTTCATAGAGCTCAGCCTACAGAAAACACCTCATACTGGACACCAGAAAGCAAATACTGGAAATTGCTATCTGTAAGTAGTCCCTCCAATGAATCTGCCTTATCCAGGGGAATCATTTTGCAAACAGAAATGTTTCCATTGTTTTAATCTGGAAGAGAGTGGAACAAGACTCTGCTCCCAATAATTCAATAATTTGCAGAGAGGGAAGAGAGTCTGTCCCATTCTGGATACAGGAGGACTCAGTGGATGATAAGACACCTCAGATGCATTTCCATTACTTCTGACTTAAAAGCTTGAGCCAACAGCTTCTGTCTTCCAGGAAGCCATGCTGCAGTATATACACCCAGCTCATCAAAAGAGCTTGAGATCTGCAGTGGGGTTCAATAATTGGCAGATCATTCTGCCTTTTGTACTGTAATACTGGGAATAGTTACCAAATGCCATGCCACACTGAGAGTGGATTGTAGGAAACATGCCACCCATGCCCACACATGGGTAAGCAACCATTTTGTTAGTCCTAGAAGCAGTTCAGCACAGTTCAGTCATCATAGGTCATTGCAATGATCCATATTTTGCTTTAGGACAGTGGATTTCATGCTTTATAGCTGCTACATCTTGTAGAATGGCTTTTGCTTTCTGAAAAGATACTGGAAAAAAATAGTTAATATATGTTCTGACATTTTACAAGCTTTAAAGGCTAGATATTCCATAGTCTGGAGCAAAGCAATTGAATGGCTCCCTTTTTACCCTCATCTTGCAAAAACACTTAGAAATCATAACTTCTGTTGGACCAAATACCAACAGTAACAGTTAAACAGAAGATGCCATATTAACTTCTATTTGATGAATTTGTCTATATAAGATTAGTATTTGTAACCCTTTAAAAATCCTTTTACAAGCTACAAAGGATTTACAAAGGAAAAAATAACCACTTCAAATGCAAGACAGCGTTGCTGAGAAGTTACTTGGGAAAAAAGCTGATTAATAGAGTAAAAAACCTTGGAAAGATAGACTGCAACAGAAATAACAAGGGGAGATCAACATAAAAGTATTAAAAAAATTTGGTAGTATTGCTTGGCCCCATAGTTCCCTTCCACAAAAGAGCTTTCAGAGCAAATCCACAGATAGAGTCAGATGAAAGCTGCCCACCTGGAGATAAAATATTTCTTATCCTTTTTGATTAAATTAGAATTAGACTCAGGCTTTTTTTCATATAAGTGTCTTCCTACTGTGAGTTATCTGCACTTTCTCTGAGGGTAACTAAACCAATTACACTTCTATGAAAGCCATGGACTAGATTTTCAAAAACCATGTGATGACTTAACAAGTACTAGTCTCAGTAAAAAGCAGTGTACACTACCACTTGCAAAAATCTCAGGAAATGGCTAATTCTACTCTTTTTGATCTGGGTGTTTGCTACTTTGCCATGCTTTGAAAAGGAGCTGGATCAATTCCTCTAAGCTCCAGAAGGTTTTATTACATCAAAACATGTTCTATCCCCTAGACGTTTGGTCTGACTGGCAGTGGTTTTCTAATTTAAAGATAATCACAATATTTCAGAAAAGAGAAAAAAAATCAGTTTATTAAATCTCCTGTACACTTTAAACAATCCACACAGTATTCAAGTAGGGATAAATCACAAGCCCCTTAATATGGCCAGGCACAGGCAATGTGGGGCTCACGTGGATGACAGTCAGGCTCTTTGGCTATAACCCATGTATCTTTTAAGCATTCTTTAATGCTGTTGTGACTGGTGACCCCACTAAGATGCTATTGCACCATGATTTAGTTAGGTGTGATTAATTTCATATAACCCGTATCATTCTAAACTAGATCAGTATGCTGTGAATGAGTCATGTCTCTCTTTCAATTAGAATATTAAATCATTATTCTTCCTTTTAAATGTTTTGCATAACTCCAGCTAGAAAGGGTAGCACAATGTGCTTAGCAGCAAGAGGCTCATGCTAGCACAGTTCTGCTGCTTTTATTCATGTTACCACCTGCTGTCCCCAAAAATAAAACTTACAGAAGGAGATATATCTGCAAAAACACCCATTTCAAGGTACAGGCAGATTCCAGGGTATAATGCTTATGAACAAATTATTTTAGGCTATTTAACTGAATGCATATTGAAAATGCCAGGATCAACAGTATACAGAAGCAATTGAATGTTGTGCTTTTAAGGGTTTGGGAGTTGTTTTCAACCTGGCTAAAGATGATGATGATCGCATCTGTGACAGGTTGGCTAATTTACTTTCAGTTAATGTATCTCCATGAATCAAGTGTCACAGCACATAATATCAGCACATATATGTCACTGCTAGGCAATGAAATAGGAACCAAGGTTTGTCTGAACACGTTCTGCAAGCCTACACATTAACCTGTTACAGGACTTCAGCCTAAGGCTGAAACAACAAAAAGCTATCATAGGTAGATGCAATCAGCAAAGACCAGATTTTTGGACAACTTTATGCACTTGGGTGGTGTTATGCTACAGGAAGCTTTTATAGGTACTAAACTATCCATAAGAGAAGTGAGATTTGCAGAAGCAGCTAGGTGTTCAATTGCCATCGCTTTCAACTCTTTTGAGAGCCTGAAGAGACTTGAATCTTTGTATGTTGGTACAATGTACACTTTTACAACACTTGACAAATGTGGCCTCAAGAGCCTTGAGACACAAAAGCAACTTCCTCAGTGTGATCCAAGGGTAAAAAAGGCCAATAAGGTGGGAAAAAGCAAGTTCATTAAAAAAAAAAAAAAAAAAAAAAGCGCAAGAGTTTTCTGGAACAAATCTGGGTATTAAAGATCAAATTGTGTAAGAAAACCTGGGAATCTTAAATTAACTGAAGTGCAATGGAACAATCTGATTTTTAAAGTGTCAGTATCAATAAGCATTTTGGGCACAATTCATTTTTCACAGAATGTGAAATTCATTTCAGGGCCATTGTGGTCTTTGTTTTCTATGAATGTGAGTGGGTTTACAAAGTAAACACCGTGAAATGATTCTAAGTAGTTTTCTCCTGAATGTAACAGAGACAAGAAAAATAGAGCTATGAATCAAATCTTTGCCATTTAACATTTCACAGCTGTCATTATATTGTACACTGCTCACCATGATCTTTTTATATTATTTAGATAATTTTATATGGAAAAAAAAGTTAAGAAAATATTCAGCCTATTAAGGAATCAATCAATGACGGAGAACTTTGCATTTTTTCAATGAGTGTTTGACCATGACTCCATGCACAGTTCCAGTCCTTTATTTGGTAAATGAAGTATTTAGTTGAAATAGGCAAAGACATTTTGCCAAAAAATCCAGTAAATCAGAAAGTCTCATGCCTGAACACAAGTTAGAGGTTTTCCAAAACCTCAAAAGTTAAATCACTTGCGTATTAAGCACCTCATCCATCTCTCCTTGGTAGTGCAAAGAGTTTTCTAGAAAAGCTGTATTTGTTTAACAGCCTTGGACAAGTTTTTGCTTGATCCTGCATATTCCTCAGGATGGAGAGGAGAAGGAAGGTAAATAGATAGTTCTGCATGCACATGAACTGGACCCAGGAAAACGCACTACGTTAATTTTTCCTCTATAAATATTTCTGCATTTTCATACACACAGTCAAGCAAATTAAAGCTCTAATCAGTATTTATGAGCATGCAACAAAAATGAGAGCCTGTTTGACCACTCATCAATCCATTTTAATCCACAGATGAGGCAAGTGTATAGCTTCTCCTCAGTAAATCACTAGAAAAGTTTTCCTAAGGTTTAAGGTTTCCCATTTTTCCCATATCCAGAACAAACTACTGGCTGCAGTCCCAGATGTAACATCAGTGAACAAAGATCGATTTTAATATGGGACTCTTCTTTATGTTAGAAAGGACAGAATAACAACAGCAGTTAATAGCAGGCACATCCCCGTGCCAGTGCTTGTGATGCCTCTGGAATGCCATATGGCACGGCCCACAGACTCTGTCATCAATTGACATTCAAATGCTTGAACGGAGAGCAGTAAAATGTTATTGAGGGGGAAGCTGAGGTACAAAGAGATATGATTTGCTAAAGGTTATTCCGTAAACAAAACCAGGCATGGGACTTCGGCATTAGGCCAGTGTTTTTTCCACTAGACTACAACTCCCCCCACCATGGGAAATCCAATGCATAGATTTTCTTTTTTTCACATCAGCTCTTGCCTAAGATAAAGTGTGTACCACTAGATGACACGTGCACCCTGACACAGGGTCATGGGAGAAGAGAGTTCAGATCTAAACAGCTCTTCGTTCTCCCAACACCACTCAGTGAAGTGTCTTGCCCATATAGCTGTGCTGAGGATACCAGGCCAGGCTGGAGGTCTGGACAAGATGGAGAGAAGGGGAGGAAAGAGCCAGGGGAAGAGGGCTGCATGGCACCTCCTGGGTAGGAAGAAGTGCTGCTCTGCCTTTTGTGAGCTGCTAGGTCATAGCAGACGAGCCATGGAGAAAACTGCTAGTCCCACACTCAAATACCTCATCCCTTGGATGCAAGGGTTTGGCAGAGGACAGGCAAGCCCACACATTCCTTATATCAGCCTGTGCAGTGCAGTGACAGGTCCGTGTGTCTAACAGGCTGATAACAAAGTAAGCACTAGAAGAACCTTTCCAAAGGAGCCTTGTGCTGGCAACTTTGGTGTCTCCAAGCAACCATGCTGTGCAGATGCACTGGGCAGCCCTCCAGCCCCACTGTTTAGAAACAAGCAGATGTTTTGCATAGGACAACTCATAAGAACAGTCCTCTGTAGCCCAGCAGCAACTCAGTATAACATCCTCCCAGAAAGGGCTTGAAATAACTGAAAAGAAAGAAATTGATTGCTCTTTTCAAACACCTGAAGAACATAAACAGTGGAGAACAAGAAAAGCTATTTAAGCTGGCAAACTCAGCTGGGCAAAAAACAGATGTCAGAAATAATCTTAGTTTAAGAATCAGGAAAAGTCAACATTTTTAAAAAATCATGCCGCTGCATCAGCCAGTGCCAATATGTTGAACATAGGATGCAGTTCTGATTCCTCTTAGTTTAAAAAAAATCAAGCCAAACTGGAAAAAGCGCAGAGAAGGATGAATAATGGTACCAGGTTTTCTCATGTCCAAAATTCTTCAGCTTGGAATGGCATGATTAAAGGGGAGACAGAATAGAAGCCTAAAAGAAGAATGCTGAATGACAGAAGCTGGTGAAGTGAGCATGGTTGTTTCTTAAAAAAAACAAATGAAGCAAACACTAAACAAAATGAAAAACAGGGCACAAAGTGAAACTAGCAGTTATCAGGTTCAAAAAAGCAAAGAGATCTTCCTCCACGTAGTATAGTTATATGCGTTCCAAAAGAGACCAGGCAATACAGAAAGAAAAATTTGACAATACATAAATTTACTACCTGATGTGTTTATTGCTGCAGTGGAAAACTCAGCTGAGGAAGTACCAGTATATAATTGCCTCACATTAACACGCTTGCCTAAGCCGCTCTCGGATACATCTAATAAACTGGATGGATTTTCCAGTCTCATGCACCATGACCATCCTCTACTACTTATAAAACTTCTCATAGTGAAGTGCCTGAACAACTGCCCAGCAAGACCAGAGGATGCAAAGCCTTCAAAAGTAGAGACAGGTTAGTTTCTGTAAGGGATTGCAGCATGCAGCAGACACAATATCGCAGGCACACTGCAATATCAAGGTCATTAAAGCCCCATTTGCTTCCAGTCCTGTGCCCCTTCTGATTTATTCTGTCATCTGAATCAACACGTATGTTGCTCATTTGTCTGTATTTGTGAGTACTGCAACACCTGACTACAGTTACATTATTTATATAGCTCACCCTTTTGCTGAAGAATTTGCCTCGTTATATTTTCTATTTTCAGGCTGACTATAGCATAAAATATTAAAACCACAATTCTGAGAAGACAAACAGTGTTTAGTTTTCTAGGTTATTGTTAAGTCCATTGTGTTGAAATATTAAATGCCTCAATAAAAAAAAATTAATAACTTGACCCAGATCAGAAAATAGAAATGGTTGTTAGCAAACATCATGCCTTGTCGTTCACAGCTCCAGCAAGCTGCCAAATCCTGCTCATTCAGGTTTTCATTCATTGCTGACTCCAGTTTCCGGGCTGACAAGACTTGACAAGCTTTGGAAATTGCTCTCCCATTACTTTTATCCACAGGAAAGTAAAAATCAACCCAAACCAGGAATTACAAAAAGTTTTTCACTTCCTATGAGAATCACTAAATGCAAAAAAACCCCCCAAGCCTTAAGACACAACTACATTTAATTGGGAGACATCCCTTCCATGTCACTGCCCAACCTACCTGACATCAGCTGCTGTTTCAGTCTGAGACACTAGCACGCCAAATGGGGAAACAGCCATATGATGGATGATGTCTGTGGTGGTGCCATTGCTGTGAAAATGGCTTCTGATCTGCCAGTGAAAAACAGACAAGTAAGATATATTAACCAGACAAACTGAGGCCTGAAGAAGAGAGAAGGAAAAGCAGGGTGCCTGCAGTAATCTTTTCTCTAGCGCAGGTTTCAGCTGACTTGCTGTCTGGTGCAAGTCCTCTACTGGAGGACCCACTAGGAGTTATGCTCACAGATGACAGAAACCTGCCTCACCTTGTGCTGGTGGGACAGGGAGGGATGGAGGAACATAGAAGAGAGAGGGAGCAGAAAGTTGTTACTGGACATGGGAGTACCATTTTCAATTATCTCTGATTTTATACAATTCAGCTGAACTTTGGCTGTATTATTTTCTAATTACTCTGTCTTCAACATCCTCGAGTTAATGACAGCCAAGCTATTTCAGTGCACAACTGAAAAGTATTTTTTAACCTGTATTGGTTTTTGCTTATCAGGAAGAACGTAAGTCATTGCTTTTGAAAAAAAAATCTGCAACTTAAATACTTTTTCCTTAATACATTTTCTACCTAAAATTACATTTGAAATAATTAAATTTTTTAAGCATAACTTAGAATTTTTAGAATTGCATATTTAGCACCAACATTGTAAGGAAGGAAAACCTCTGAATGAGGAAAGTCACTGACTGAGGAACTGGTAATGGAGTTTTTTGATAGCTGTCAAAATGAACTGTATTTAATTGATCCTAAAGACTAAATTTCACTGCAAATCAGTTTACCATAATAGTTACCATTCGGCGTAGGTAAGCCTTTCCTTGCAAAACAATTAACTATGAATGCAAAAGGAAAGTAAATTCAGTTATTAAAACATGATTGCTTGCCTGTTGCTTTAAATCACAATGGTTTATATCAGCCCTCATTATTTATTCTTATTTTTTTACCTTTGGTAAAGTATCATTGAGGACCTTTTCTTATAATTTCCATGCAAAACCAAAAAATGTATTTTCCAGAAGACTTTATTATGGTGTTTGTAATTCAGAGGCAAAATACGTACCATGACAATCAGACACTCAGCATGTAATATTTGATAACATTAGAGACATTCAGAGAACAAACTGTTGATTTTGAGATACGAGAAGGGCACATCTATCTTTTCTTAGTTTTAAAAACTCTGCTAACTCCAGATATTACCCTTCTATATCAGTCAAACCGCTACAGAAGAGCACTGCAGAAAAGTTTTAACTAACATGTATTTTTTTCTTACCATGTCTCAAGATCTCACAGAGCCCTTGACTGGAACTCTTTTCCATTTTTATATGGCACCCTGGAAACATTGTTATAGACACAAGCTAAAAGCCTGAAACACCCAGAGCAACCAGGTACTTGAGAAATGTTCCAGGAGAAAGTGGTCCCTGTTTCACCTGCTCCTGGTCCACATTAGTTTCCCAGCTTAATCAGTTGCTCACCTTCTCAAGTGTTTGTAGGGTGTTTGGAAAGAGCTATCAGCTTCTCTCTCAGCCATTGTTTTGTTGGCTATTTGCAGGAAAGATAACTCTGGAGAGAACCAAACATCTGTCCTTTGTCAGTTCTGTTCTTCTCTTATTTAAAGCCATGACTCATTTAGCTGAGATATAAACATAAATAAACAGCACGCCAGACAGCAAGTGGTAGGTTGGCTGGGTATCCCTTTCTGTCCTTTTCTTCCTGTCACTTAAATCACAAAAGGTTTGCCGCCTTCTGACCACAGTGCAGCTTTCAACCCTCTGGGAATGAGAAAGCTCTAAATATTTTCCAGAAAAACTGTAGTCCTTTGGGAATCTGGCATACTTAAGTAGCTGAAGTGCAATTATTTTTCCATTGCCCTTTTCCAGACCTCTCCTAAGTAGACCGCAGAGCACAAGCTGCGCCTTCCTTGTTGCATGGGCTGCCCCATGTGAGCGCTGGCGTAATGCAGAGACAGTTAGTACTGGTAGTGTCACCAGAGGAAGGGATACCTGAAACTTGAATGAGCTTCTAAGAAACACTACAGGGTAATTAAAACTGTAACTGTAAGGCGAATACCTCTGAAACAATAGATTCCTTGATGTTGGCACAGGGTGAGCATGCTAGTCTCAAAAACCGGCTCGAGTTAGCTGGAATATGGGAGTTACTTTATACCACATCCTTTAAGATTTTTTTTTGACAGATTCATTCCACATGTGCCTTTTCCATGTGTTGAATTTACTATATGCTTAAAAAAAAAAACAAAAAACCTGTGACACTTTATGTTTAAAACACTTTCAATGAATGATTCTTTTTGCTGAGCCTGAATTCAAAGTTGCAACAGAGGCATTGGGTTCTTTTCTCTGTTGTGAAACAAGATAATTCACCTTTGAAAACAGGTCCATGTTGTACAGCTAGGTAAAGGAAATTCCTTGCCACCATTCATCTGTTGTCCCTTATTAAAGTACTTACATTGGGACTACAGTAAATATCGTCAAACTTTAAAGTCTATCATAAAACCATGCAGTAAACACAAATGCCATCATTTACTGATAAAACTGAGTTTTGTGGTAATACAGTTTTCATTATGCTGAATAAAGAAGTTCTTGATTTTGCCTCGCCTGCCCTGCTTGCACAGTTTACCATCTTCCCGTTTGAACCAGTGCAATGGCTCATGGATCCACAGTATAAATCCTACCCCTGAAATTACACGCTTCAGAAATAGCCCTTCACCTGCTAGATGGTGAGCCAAAGCACAGAGATTTACATTACTAGACAGGAACCTGCCTTTTTGGCTGATGCTGTTACTTTGTGAAATTATACCCTCACATCCTTCACTCATAGGATTTGTAGCCTGCACCTTTCAAGGCACACAGACACTGAGAATATTCATAGCTTAAATTTGTTTTTATTCAAGTTAGCTTGGTCTCAAGCTAATAATTTTGTTAAATAGTAGGACCAAGTTCTTAAACCAGCATTTGGAAGCTGGCCAGGACATAATGCAGGGCTATGAATATAGGAGCAATACGTTCTTGGAAGACCAAGTGTTGAAACAGAGTCAGGCAATTTTGTTTGGTACCAGTGGACAAAGGCACCATTTTCCTACAGAGATCAAATAATGCAACTGGAGGTGACAAATGCATGTATGATCGCTGCCCGGTCCAAACAACGAGGATTCTTACAGAGCAGAAGGTATGGGAAGGATTAGGCTATTTGATCATCTGTGGCTAGCAATAAATACAACAGGAATTCAAGGAGCCTTGCAATTACAATCAGCAATGTTTCAGCAAGCACTGGGAGATAAGAAAAAAGGGCAAGAGTTTCTGTGCATTCATCAATAGATGCACAGCAAACTCATCGAGCTTTTAACCTCAGCATTTGTATATGTGCAGATGCCATTTCTGCCAGGAAACTGGGAAAATTTGGCTTTTAAGTGTGAAGTCTCTTTATTCCCATAGTAACTTTCCTTCCAAACTTCAAATTATTATTTTTACTAAGAAAAGGCAGCTCAGAATAAATTAGAGAGCAGACACCTACATAACATTTATCTCAAGAGATAATTGGTCCCACTTTACCACCAGCAGCAACTTAATGAAAACAGCAAGTATTTGGCATGCTTTACAGGCATCACATAGGCTGAGGGGACTTCACCGATCCTGAAAGTCCCAGTAGTAGTCAAATCCTGGAGGCAATATCCCTTCCTTCTCTAACTTTTCAAATTTTTGAAAACAGCTAACAAAAATAAATCGATAATAGCGATTTTTGCAAGCATTCCTAGGTTTGCTTTTAGTTGAAATTATTTCCCCAGAAAACAGGGATTTTATTCTGTTTAACAGATGTGCAGCACTTGCTTGTATGATCCCAACACCAACCGGCTGCTAGAACTGCTGCTTCTTATTATTCTGTTCTTCACTGGAAGATTTCTTTTTCACAGTGCCCTCACATTTTGTTTGTGTGTATAGTATCTAAACTTGTTCCCCCTAAAACCAGTTATAGGTATGCATATATAATGCCCATTCTTAGGAATTTTAAGGGCATTATGCATTCAGAGCACATTTGAACTTGTTTAACTTGGAAAAAAAGTTGCAATCAATAATATTTCTTTGTGCTTCATATTTGTATTGAATTCGAACCGGAGAAATATCACTATAGGCACAAATAATATCAACCTTTAATTTCAGCATCTCCATCCTGCTTTGACATGTTTTTACAAGGAGGTAATTTCAAAGATACCCCTGAAAACATTTTGCCCCCAGTTGTTTTTTCATTCATCCTTTCAAATAAGAAGATCCTTATTGCATTGAACAAACTTATTAGTCATCAAAACAAGTGCCATAAAAATACAAAGTGTTGACCATGGTACAATGATCAGATGGTCAAAATATAACAGATTCTTGAAAACAGAAGTTGGGTCTGTGTGCAATAATTCAGTAATATCATGGCACATTAAATGTTGCTATTGCTAGTTAGTCTGAATTAATTTTATAAAGTTTTAGTCTTTGCTCATTAGAAGAGTTCACAGTCCAGTACACTGTTTCAACAGATCTGTGGCTACTGGAATATTGTGGTCGGAAAAGCGTCCAACTTTTTTGATTACATTTAAGCATTGGTATCCTTCTTAAAGTAAACACAAATCTTCTCTGAAAAAAAAGTACAGTTTCTGGGTAAGAGATGATTGAAAAAAATTAACCTCACAGCCCAGTGAGGTGCAGTCCCTGTTTTTGAGCTGCTTAATAACTCTGCTGCATTCATCTCCAAGAGCAGCGTCCTCCCATACCAGAACCTGCAAACATCCACATATAAAAATTCATACAAACATACTTTGCCAGACAGAGATAGAAGAGCATGGGAGATAAAGTATTTTCAATGCTTTTGAGAAAGTGAGAGGCATTGTCACCACCAGGGGAGATGAAGACTGAGAACAGAGAAGGGAAA
>NW_009258887.1:1429009-1438720 GCF_000687185.1 Egretta garzetta
GCAATACCATGAGTTAACGTTGTCATGCATTCTGGCAGCATTAACTCCTCACATTTTCACTTGTCAGCACAAAGTATCACAGCAGGACCAGCAACAACCCTTACAGCATTATGTTTGCATAATCACAGTCAAAGCTTCCAATTTTCTCCTAGTTTACTGAATCAAGTAAGTTTTTAACTATTAGGCAAAAATAGTTAGATTTATTACAAGAGCAAAGCAAGTTTAGAAAGGCTACCACACTTTTTAAAAAAAGATAGTTTTTCACGGCCCTAACAGCTAAAACAGTAGGAGGAAGAAAGCTGAAGAGTAATACAGAAACACCTTTTGCAGGAGAAGAATGTCATTAAAAGCAGGTCTCAGGTCATCACATGGCAATACTTCAAAAAAAATCCAGAACACATTTAAAATGGGAATTTGTTAATTTTAGGAACCATGTGTCAGGGAAATGGCACTCTGAGAAACAGGTTTTCTCAGGCGGGAAGTCTGGTGAAGCTTAAAAAGGGGGAAGGCCCACAGAACCCTGTATATGATGGAGAGGAGCGAGGCCCTGGGACTGAAACTTTGTACCACCGCTCTGTGCTGCTCCGTACCACTGGTCAGAAGCAAAACATCTGATGTAACAGAACAGCTCCTGAAATAAAGCACGGAAGTTTCTCAGAGCCGGCTACTCCAGAAAGAGCTCTGAGATTCTTGAAATAAACTGCTAATTTTTTGTTCTCTTTTAAAAGGGGGAACATAAATTGCAAATATACTCTCAAAAGAAAAGAGAGGTAACACAAAGACTTAAAAGTAGTGTTCCCTGACTTCTGAGGATTTAACAACACATAATAATTTTTTATTTTCTTCTTCAGTATAAATAATCTGTTATGAATCTGACATATGACATTTTATTTCTTCATGTAAAATTAGCCTGCTGTCTGTTCTGCACAGAAATACCTCCTTTTTGCAGGCTGCATTTTGCTTATTTTTCAACTAGACAATTTTTTATCCATAACTGACTTAAGGATACAATAACCACATAAGTTCTCTGTACCTCATCTAACATATAAATTCACTCCATCCCTCCCAATGTAATCTGATATCCCCAGTAACTTTATAATCTGTTTTCCCCAAATTTAGTGTTTATACCAAAACAGGTAAATTTATGACATACGAGAAAGTAGTAGCTGTCAAGATAGTTTAATACTGTCACAATAAAACTCTTGATGTGTGAATTTTAAGAAAAGTTTGAAAGATTTTATCTCAGTAAATTGTTGGATCTACTTAATAGCACTACAATAAGGTTCATTAGTGTTCTGGCAATATCATTGCATTTTTCAGAAACAATTAGTGTGTGCTAGGTAGAAGGGTTGCACCGTAGTTACCTTCGCTTTGACACAGAATACTTTGGGTTGTTTCTCCTACTGAGTTTTGAGCAAACTAAAAGCACTTAGAAGCAGAGAGGCAGGTTGCTCTGGGAAATGCCTGTGGCTGGAAGAGGAAGTCTCAGACAGAGATATTCCTTAATTCACCCTGGTTTATGTTCCTCTGTTCTGGAAACAGAGGAGTTTTGCCAGGAATTTCTGTTTGATGGTTGAATTCACCACTACCTAAGGCACAACAGGCAGACCCATACACAGGGAGCATCACAGACAACACAACAATCAGTCAGAGATACTCTTGTCCCACATTTTGAGAAGTTTTCAAAGTATCAGACTGGTTTATTGGCAAGGACTGCTGGATCCCAGCACCAAGTTGGAGAGGAACAGACAAGGTCCCCACCTCCCCAGAGAGGCACACCTCAGCCACAGCCTACATAGGTAGCTTCAGTGCAGCCACGCAAATGTTAGCCATGGAAAGAATATGCAAACTGGAAATATCTGGAAAGGCAGACCACAAAGATTCAGAAAGCTTATCAATTAATAAACAAAAAAACCCCTGTCCTGCATCTCAAAAGTAATAATTTCATATAAACAGGGAGGAAAACCAACACAGATTAAAAGAAACCGGTAAAAACATATACCAAAAAAAAAAAAAAGTAGAAAATTATAACAGTGTCTCCATTAAGCTGCATTGTACCATCTACTTATCTATAACCAAACAAATAGCTATAAAAAAAGTTTAAAACTTAATACATTGCCAAAAAAAGTATCTCCAACTACAAACTATGTGGTTTCTTGTGAGGACTTCCAGTTTCCTTTTGCTTGAATTTATTTCATTTCAAGAGGAGTTCCTTTACTCCAGCAGAGATAGGTGACAGAAAAAGGCATCTCTGAGTGTATCTGCACCTCATCAGGCCTATCTAGCTGGACTTAAGTAATTTATCTTTCATATTTATCTCTCAGAAACACACCAACCCTCTCTAACAATGCACTAATACTTGCCTTGGTGAGCAAGTTTTCCTGGACCTGAAAAGTCACTGGGCTTTTTATAAAGTCAAGCTCACTTCTCAGAAGAAGTGTTGCTCTAGAATGGCTACATGTAATTCCCTTTCCAATTAATTTCCTCCTTTAACTCTGCACATGGTTATAAAGCCACCTTAAAAGCTGTCGGTGAGATCACAGTGATCAAACTCACCCAGCCATTACGATGTTGTAGAAAGGTTGCTGAGGTCAGATGCCTGCCCTCTGGGGCACTTCTTCGTGAGACCTGTTCCCAGACAGAAATGTGACCATCCATGCTTTTGACAGGATTTATTTCCGATCCTGTACATGAAGAGGGCACTGCTTGTATTTTAATGCTCTAAGTCAGTGAACATAGGGTAAAGGGCCACAGGGTAAATACTGTTCACTGTCACAGAATTGTGACAAACCAACTCCTCACCTACTTCAGTGAGCTCACCACTTTCAGGAAAGACTCCTTTTCCCTGGAAAACACTTTTATTTTAACATTGAGCTCCATTCATTTTGAACTAGATGCTGTCCTGAGTTGAAGGGCCACTGCTTTTATTTCTGTCTGAGATTTGTAGTTGCTAATAGGCAGACTCTTTTAAGGGTAGTCTTCAGCAGATATTTCTCAAAATTTCAGTCACAGGAAGGCAAAAATCATTTCTGATCTGTTATAAGAATATCTTCCCATGGCAATCTAGTATCTCTTTTTCTTAAAATAAAAGACAAGTTAATAAGGCTACCTTGCTTTAAATTTATAACCACCTCTGCATATTTGAAATTAAGTCCTCAATAGAGCATTAGGAAATATTTTAAATTGCTGGAAATACTCCTAGTCTCCTAGTTTTTTGCAGAATCGCTCATTACTGAGCATTAAGACAAAAGTCTGTCTCAAAACAACCCTCTGGCAGTAACAGCTTTGATGGTAACTTTGTGCTATCACCCACAATTCAAACCAGCCTATAAAAAGAAGTAATCCCTCTCTGATAGGCACAGTAGGAGATTATCATGGCATTCAACAGCTACTTAGCCTGAAAGGGCAGGTGTTACTTTTTTCCAGGAAGAACTGAGAAAAGTTGAACTGCACTAAGCTGTGAAAACATTCTACACTTTTAGTTCTTAGACAGAAATGCAGCAACACTTTTGCTTTGCCCTGTTTGGTGCAACAGAGGAATCCCTTGGCTTAGAGACTTCATGGCCATACCAGGGTCCAGGCAGTCCTGGAGAGGACTCCATTTCCAGCTCAGAGAGCCTTCAATACCCAGATATAACCTTCTCTTTGACATTTTTATTAAGCACCATATTGGCTTTTATAGGTGCTACTTAGAGGCACCTAACTTTCCTCATGTATTGCAAATAAACTGGTGTATTAACTTCAGGCTGTGAATCCCACAGCACCACGGGGCAACCTAAGAGTCAGGAGTTGGCTGAGCTGAGGTCCACTTTTGAAGACATCATCCTACATCCTACTCAGAGTAACAGATGAGCTACACATCATCTGATGAGTTCAGAATGAATAAGGATAACTACGTGGCCTCCACTGAGAATAAATCTGTTCTGAATTAGGGAGATGTGCCTACAGAAGCACATCAAGAGATCAGAAACACATCACTTCTGAACAGGCCTGCAGATCCTCAGGTGCTTGATATTCCAGCTGTATTGTCAGGAACTGAAGCTTTAAACACCTACTGGGAGTGACTGCGATTGAACAAGGAGTTTTTAAGCATTAGCCATATGGAAAGTTTTGGCAATATTTTGTACTGGCAGCTAAAGCCTCCACAGAAATACTTGGCACAAATGTCCCACTTTAGAGTCTAAACTAATGGAAATTAACTGCAGAGTAAAAGCTGACCTCTGACCTCTCAAAGCCCAGCCTTGAGCACAAAGACATCCAATTTCTACTGTTGAACAAATTCAGAGGCTACCACAGATTTTCTTCTTCACCTGTTTAAAGAACTTTCAGCAAAACTGCTGCATGCGGCCTCTTCCAGCTGGAGAGGTGACGCTGACCATTCACTTCAATGCCTTTACATTGCTGTAACTTCTCCTGAGTCACTTCCTGCCATTTTCCTTTGGGCTGTTAGGAGTCTCCTTCTCTGGAGATATTCAAAGCCCGCCTGGACAAAGTCCTGTGTAACATACTCTAGGTGAACCTGCTTTAGCAGGAGGGTTGGACTAGATGATCTCCCAAGGTCCCTTCCAACCCTTGCCATTCCGTGATTCTGTGTGATTCTGTGACCATGAATCCTTGTCCTGTGGAATGAGAAAGAGGGAAGACTTGTTCTGTTGATACGCACCTTTCATACAAAAGTCAAAGAAAATTAGCGTTAAGTAAAAGCGCTATATTCAGACAATTCTGATCTACTCGTGACACTAATGGACGCTCATTTCTACCAAGCAGAGGGTCATTCCATCTTCACTCCAGCCAACTGGGGTAAGGCATTTCTTGGGATAAGTATGAGAAGAAAATCTGTCTCTTGCTTAAATTAGGTTCTGTTGAAGTTTTACTGTATTGTGTCATTTTATGGAAAGCTCTATCCCAAACACTTTGTTTTATTATTTGACACAGTCAGCAGAAGCTGAATGGGAAACAATTGTGATGCGCAAATTTCATCAGAATATAGCTCTAATAAGTTCATGTAGTATGACTTGTCAAATCAAGGTAAACATCAATATTTCTTCTGTTTATCTAGCATGACTACAAATACATCCTTACAAACCACCAGAAATATAAAATTGCTTTGGCCTCAGATGGCTGCAGTCAAAATTCCATCTGTATTTAAGAACATACACATCAATAAAACTAGGGATAAGACATGCTTTAACTTGTCAGGCCTGGACTAGATGTGACATTTGGCAAGTTGTGTATCGAATCGGTTCTACTGCTCTGCTGCTGTTACCTACATAGGCAATATAAAAACTGTCTGAAGTTACATGAACACCTGATATGCAATTCTCACCAAAGGAAACACATAGCAGTGACCCATTTCATTTGTGTACTGTCTGTTGGTTTCAGCCTCCAGGGACATCACAAACAACATAAAAAGTTCACCTAAGGTTCAGTCATGAGTGTTATTGAATGCTATGAGTTCAATATAATGCTTAGTTTTATTTGGATTTGCTTGTTTTTTCAAGAAAAGTAAAAAAAAGCATGTTAACACTTTAGGCCCCATTGGATCTCAGCCTGCTTTGTTTATATGCATGTTAAGAAATGTTTTGCAAACTTTTTGTTATCTCAGGATAACATAAATGCAAAAAAAAAAAAAAAAAAAAAAAACAAACAACAGGTTATAAAAACATCCCTGCTTTGTCTCTTGACAGCAACTATGGAAAAAAAAAACCCTGGAGAAAGTCCAAGATTCCCTCAAAGACAGGTTCCTATCTGGTCAGATATTGCTTTGCAATTAGTTTCAAGGTCTTGAATGCTATTTCAGTTATAAATGGCATTTTCATCCTCAGAATTTCCAGGAACTTCAACAGCTCTGAAGATGCTTCAGTGACAGCAGCACTGCATTACTCCTACGCTCTGAAAGAGGATAGTTGCTTTGAGCTGCCCAGAGCATGCCCAGTAGATGAAGGCAATATAAATTTGAAATAGATGTAAAATTTCCAATCTCATTAAGCGCTATGGCAGCTTAACAAAGCTTTTAAACACATACGAAGTTTAATTATTGACATAGTTGGCCTTTTTCTACATGATGTTTCATGAAAGTAAAATGAAGAGATTACGTACCAAGCATATATAAAAGTAGTCTTATAGACTGTCCTTAAGCACCATCTTTTAAATACCTCCAGGGAGGTATTTAAACCACTCAACCACTTCCCTGGGCAGCCCGTTCCAATGCTTGACAACCCTTTCAGTGAAGAAATTTTTCCTAATGTCCAATCCAAACCTCCCCTGGTGCAACTTGAGGCCATTTCCGCTTGTTCTCTTGCTTGTGACTTGGGAGAACAAAGCAACACCCACCTCGTTACAAACCTCCTTTCAGGTAGTTGTAGAGAGCGATAAGGTCTCCCCTCAGACTCCTTTTCTCCAGGCTAAACAACCCCAGTTCCCTCAGCCCCTCTTCACAAGACTTGTGCTCTAGACCCTTCACCAGCTCCCTTGCTCTTCTTTGGCTGCAGATAAAAGGACCAAAATAAAAGGAGATGGGGAAAAATAGTTAGTCTTAGTAATTCATCTTTTTTGCACAAAAAGTTTCCATCAAATTAAAAAGTAGAGGGGGGAGGAAATCACTTGTTCCTTAAATTGGAAGATTAATTAAGAATTTAATTTTATTAAAAAGCTTTTAAGAGTGAATTCTAGCTCTACTCTTGGAGGCCATTATTCTCAGAGCTTAGAATTACATCTTATTGTAAGATGTAGTTGTAACACATGGGTGTTAATTACAGCCCATGTGCTATTTCAAGTTCTTAGTTCTTTTAAAAGTTCAACTACAGTAATTCATCATACCATAAAGGAGATGTACCAAATTATCAAGGTATAGAAAAGAATTAACAATGTCTAAAAATAATTACGTCTAACATAAAATGCAACTTCAGAAAAACTCATGGGAACATTTATTTCTAATTGCCTTCCTCTGCTAATCGCCACCTGCATTGTACAAGTTGCACTCATTAGCAAGTAGCATTTCTACTACATCAGGGGGTGCCATTGTATGAGCAACACAACAGTGATTCCCAAAAGTTGTCAGTGGGTCCAGATGAGGTGTGGACTGCTCCCTTCACAGGAATTATCGAAGTCAATTGGCTTGGAGTGCTCAGCCACCACACCAGGGCAGGCGATGGCTCCCATGTGGCATGACACTACCACCACCCTCACAGGGATCCGAAGGCTGCATGGGTGGGCTCCAGGCTGTGCAAAATTGTCCCTGGACTTTAGGCCCATTGGATCTCAGCCTGCTTTGTTTATATGCATGTTAAGAAATGTTTTGCAAACTTTTTGTTATCTCAGGATAACATAAATGCAAAAAAAAAAAAAAAAAAAAGTCACACAGATCTGAACATTTCTAAAACATGCAAAAAATCCTGAGATTCCTCCCTTCCCTACTAATCACTTCAGTCCTGTGTTTGTATTTCTTCTTTCCACTTTTTGTCCATCTTGTCTAATTACTAAAGCAGGGATTCACCCCTTACTTTTACTCCCAACTACAAGTTTCCAAAACCCACAGTTGACGCTGCTTCCACACACGCCACAGGTTATAAAAACATCCCTGCTTTGTCTCTTGACAGCAACTATGGAAAAAAAAAACCCTGGAGAAAGTCCAAGATTCCCTCAAAGACAGGTTCCTATCTGGTCAGATATTGCTTTGCAATTAGTTTCAAGGTCTTGAATGCTATTTCAGTTATAAATGGCATTTTCATCCTCAGAATTTCCAGGAACTTCAACAGCTCTGAAGATGCTTCAGTGACAGCAGCACTGCATTACTCCTACGCTCTGAAAGAGGATAGTTGCTTTGAGCTGCCCAGAGCATGCCCAGTAGATGAAGGCAATATAAATTTGAAATAGATGTAAAATTTCCAATCTCATTAAGCGCTATGGCAGCTTAACAAAGCTTTTAAACACATACGAAGTTTAATTATTGACATAGTTGGCCTTTTTCTACATGATGTTTCATGAAAGTAAAATGAAGAGATTACGTACCAAGCATATATAAAAGTAGTCTTATAGACTGTCCTTAAGCACCATCTTTTAAATACCTCCAGGGAGGTATTTAAACCACTCAACCACTTCCCTGGGCAGCCCGTTCCAATGCTTGACAACCCTTTCAGTGAAGAAATTTTTCCTAATGTCCAATCCAAACCTCCCCTGGTGCAACTTGAGGCCATTTCCGCTTGTTCTCTTGCTTGTGACTTGGGAGAACAAAGCAACACCCACCTCGTTACAAACCTCCTTTCAGGTAGTTGTAGAGAGCGATAAGGTCTCCCCTCAGACTCCTTTTCTCCAGGCTAAACAACCCCAGTTCCCTCAGCCCCTCTTCACAAGACTTGTGCTCTAGACCCTTCACCAGCTCCCTTGCTCTTCTTTGGCTGCAGATAAAAGGACCAAAATAAAAGGAGATGGGGAAAAATAGTTAGTCTTAGTAATTCATCTTTTTTGCACAAAAAGTTTCCATCAAATTAAAAAGTAGAGGGGGGAGGAAATCACTTGTTCCTTAAATTGGAAGATTAATTAAGAATTTAATTTTATTAAAAAGCTTTTAAGAGTGAATTCTAGCTCTACTCTTGGAGGCCATTATTCTCAGAGCTTAGAATTACATCTTATTGTAAGATGTAGTTGTAACACATGGGTGTTAATTACAGCCCATGTGCTATTTCAAGTTCTTAGTTCTTTTAAAAGTTCAACTACAGTAATTCATCATACCATAAAGGAGATGTACCAAATTATCAAGGTATAGAAAAGAATTAACAATGTCTAAAAATAATTACGTCTAACATAAAATGCAACTTCAGAAAAACTCATGGGAACATTTATTTCTAATTGCCTTCCTCTGCTAATCGCCACCTGCATTGTACAAGTTGCACTCATTAGCAAGTAGCATTTCTACTACATCAGGGGGTGCCATTGTATGAGCAACACAACAGTGATTCCCAAAAGTTGTCAGTGGGTCCAGATGAGGTGTGGACTGCTCCCTTCACAGGAATTATCGAAGTCAATTGGCTTGGAGTGCTCAGCCACCACACCAGGGCAGGCGATGGCTCCCATGTGGCATGACACTACCACCACCCTCACAGGGATCCGAAGGCTGCATGGGTGGGCTCCAGGCTGTGCAAAATTGTCCCTGGGGAAAGGTGAGTGTTCAGCATAAGCACACCAGCTGCCCTTGGAAAAAAGCTTTTTTTCATCTTTTCTGCTCCATTTTTCTATCCTAGTTGTAGCCTTTCACAAAGTCAAAGGGAAAAAATTCAACTCCCCCCTAGTTTCCCTCTGACTCCCCTTCCCAGAGAATTTAGTCAGTCCAACATGCCGCAGTTATCAGGAGGCATCTGTTTCACACACAGGGAACAGGACAATTATTCCCGAGATAGTGGTAGTAGCAGGGAAGTGATTGAGTGACATAAGCCCTGACAGCCCCAGGAGAGCTGCTCCCCAGGCTTCGGAGAAAGGTGGAAACCTGTGAGATCCTGCAGGGCAAATTCATTTCCATCTCCAACTCAAAGATGAGCATATATGTCGTAGCAAAAACATCAGGTAAAGACCAGAAAAAGGATCCTTTGTGCCACCTATAAAGACTGGCCCATAGGAGTCTTGTGCCCTACTTCCAGCTAAGATCAGCCCCTATGTGCCAGAGGAAGGCAGTAAAACAGATTTTGTACCACTCATGGATGAGGAATGAAGCATTCC
>NW_009258887.1:1438769-1481444 GCF_000687185.1 Egretta garzetta
GGAGGAGGAAGTACCCCCCCCCTGCCATAACAGGAGAGCTATCACAATAATTTGTCTTAATACAGAACCACAGTGACCAAAGCAAAGAGCAGACGGGCAGTGAAAGCAACTCCAATTTCCAGATGTAATCACAATTTATATCACTGAATTTGAGAGCCTGATTCAAATCATGAATTCCAGTCTTGGCTTGCACCTGCGCTTTTTAGCAATTTTCTATTTCCAATTTTCTCAGAAGCCATTGGGATTTGCAAGTAAAACATGAGCATAGCCACTGCATTGAAACCAGTGCTGCTTTTCCCCAAAACAAGAGGGCAGCTTTAAATACATGCATGTTAAAATAGCAGTCATGAAACACAATATTTATTTACTGCATGATCAGGTAATATTTTGTTTATTTTAAAAAGTGCAGGTTATGTGCCAGCTCTGATTGAAATCATAGCAACGTAGGGTTTAATGTTTATAAATTAGCCAGCACTGCTTTATGACTGTCCTCCAGATAGTTTCTCATGGGCATCACAAACACGCACTAGTCCCTCGATGTATCGTTTTCTGTTTTCCCAGTCTAGGTTGGAAACACTCTGTTAATGGCCTTAGCCCAGTGTAAGGCAGGGTTTGTCTCATGCCCTGACTGATTCATAGCACAATGTACAAATGTGATTATGAATACTTTCTCTTGGCCAACCACAGTTCCCTGGCTTAAGACAAACTGTTATTCTGCACACCAGCTTACAAATGTCACCCTTTGTCACACTCAGAGCTGCTACCTTTTCCTGCCCTATACAGGGGATTGCTTATATGATTCCCTGGCAACCTGCTCTTCAAATTTCCTTCCTTGCCATTGTTTCTAAATAAGCACAAGCGTTGTGTGTACTCACTTCCAGCCTTCAGCAGCTACAAGGTCACCCAGATGATCTTCATTTCCTTTATTGAGGGCTGAGGTAATCCAGTTATCTCATATTTGCCTTCAGCAACGAGCACATGCAGACAGTTGCCACACACCCTCTGCTCCTTCATTTACTTCCAGAGCACAAGATCTTTACCTTAAAAAAAAAAAACAAAAAACCTCCAAGATGTCTTACATTGTAAAAAATTGTTCATATATTTTTAAGCTTACCATACTTTAAAACAATCCACCATCCATACTCCAGTTCATGTAAATAACCCATGTATAACTTATATAGCTCGCTTGCTTATAAGCTAGGGATTCCATTGAATTATCAGGGAAACTAACAGAAAAATAACTGTCCAAATTTACATTATATTTAACTTGAAAGTACTTATTTCTCCTTTTGCTAGAATGAATTTCCTCATATTGTTATTTTTAAGAATAACACTGGTATTTTTTTGCTGCTGATAATTTTTCTTTATAGCAAGAAAATTTTAAATATTCAACACTTCTATGACTTCAGAAACTTCTCTCCCTTTGGAGACTATGTAAAGAAACTCACCCTCCACTCTTTTTAAAAGAAGTGCTGTTTGTAAAATATAATTAGTTCACAGGCCTAGAAAGCAGTATCCCTTTTCGTACATTGATAGATGGCAACCATAAGAACATGTGATGCCAGTTAGTTGCTCGGCTTCAGCAAAGACAACAACTACACATACCACAAAGCAGCAAAACTCACCAGAAGCACACAACACAGTAAAAAATACAAGACCCGTTCTTGCTTCTGTGTGGCACTCAGAGTGCTTTCGGGGGATAATACAGCCCACCAGGCCTTTTCTCTCCCAATTACCTACTGCCACAGCTGTAGTGACGCTCAGTAGAGATCTTGAGAGTGAGAAGAGCGAGGCTCATCTGCAGGATGCTCTCCAGGAGAGCCCCAGAGATATGGAGCATGATCCCCTCACCTGAAATAATCCAATGCAGGTTACTTTCCAGAAACAACACCAGCCTCTGGCCAGATTCTTGGAAAAGGCTGAATGCCTTTTCCTAGGTGCTTTGGAAATGAAAGGCTTTGGTGGAATTCTCCTATTTTCATCTGCTGGGCTAAATCAGCGTTTTCACTGGTGCTGGCTGGCAGAGTTTATTTATTGGTACATTTGTCTTTGTACTGCTGGGCTGCAATTGCAAATCTAATTACTGCCAAAGTGGCTCTTGAGACTTATGCACAGGTGTTTTGCTTAATATTAAATCTAAATAAAAAACACACTAGCAGGGATCAGTTAATAACGATTTGTGACACGAATGCTCTCAAGGAGAAAAGCCACAGCTTTCAGCCACCTCTCCCCCTCAACCCCTTGCTATTTAATTCTTCAGGCAGTACCACTGTGCAAATCAGCAATTATCATCGCACCATTTATAGGTAACAGTTTTCATAGTTGCCAAGCAAGTGTACTCAAGTGGGGCTTTCCCTCTCTGTCACTGCTGGTAACAAAGACCTAATTGATTTGTGAACCTTTATCTCAGTGGGACAGCTTTGTTCATTTTCTTCAACTTGTGTTCTTGGTGACACCTATATAGTTCCACAGATGCAACTGTCAGAGATTAATAAATAATTCCGCTGGAAAAAGTGCCAAAAGGAATTGAAAGTAAGCCAAAATGCTTCAAAAAGCAATTTAAAATGTATTTCCTACTCTACAAGGCACACTTTTTTTCTGTAAATACACAAAAGTACACATTGACTGAGAGGTTGCCCTTTTAAGCATATCGTAGTGTTTCACAGTAACACCATCTGCATAAAAGCCTTGTAGTCTTGAAACAAACAAAAAAGTGCCATGTTTTTCATGGAGGCCGAGTCCAAAATTGTGACGTAAAGAGCACAGCTCTGACTGGTAAAAAGAAAAATATTATAGAAGGTGTTGACACTCACTGTTCTTCATTTCTTCGGTATATATCTTCACCCATGCTTCCAGATTTGATATTAAATTTCTGTGTAGGTTAGAGGAGTCTTAAATGAACCATCAGCTCATTTATTGTCAGCTGTGCTTCTCTAGCTCTCACAGTCATTTATATTCCCTGATCAGAAAGGTACGCGGAGAGACTTATTTAATTAGTTTTTCAAGCATTTTCCATTTCTGCAGAATATAATGAGTGTAGAAGACAGCAGAAGAATAAAAATACACAATGCTTTCTTTTGCTGATTTTGAAGAGGCTTTTTTGCTTAAATTTTAGCTTCTTCAGAGTCTTGGATGTCATTTACATATTTCAAATCTGCCAGTGATACTCCCCTTCTAGCTCCATCACTGATTGCTTTGCACTGCTCATGCTGTTCAGAGGAATTGGCCTTCTGTCATCGATGCCTTCTACAAACCAGATAATACTTTTATTCCTGACCTTGTTAAAAGAAAAACTTAGGCAAACCTGTGAAATACGTTCTCCAGCCATTATTCGCCAGTGCCTAGTACACTATGGAAGCGCAAAGCCAGCAATTGTGGAGTTTTGCGAACTAGAACGCATGAAACCCACCCACAAACTCTTCAAAAATCCAGATGCTGGGGTGGGAAAAGGAGAGGAACTCATGTCACTCACAAGTCCTGCAGCACATACAGCCCAACCACCCAGGCAGAAATGTTTTACTTTGGTGTTTCATGTGAACCAGACCTGGGGTTGTCGTCATTTTCACATAATTGTTTCATTTGTCCTTTGAAAAATACATTTGATGATAGTTTTGCCAAAGCTCATTTTGCCAAAATGAAAAACTTTTCAGTTGACCTGAGGCAAAAGCCCTGAAAAGAAATGCCAATAGCAGGTTTTGCCACTTTTTCCACTCTGACATGGAAGAAAGGCACATTTCAAAATATTTGGCCAATGATCACCCATCTTCCATAGGTTTCTATCTGAGGGATTTAATCACATCAATTCAATCAAAATCTAAGGTTTCAATTTACAAGCATTTTTGTTTCCTTAAACAGCTCTTTAATCTTTGCTTTAAATAAAACCAAACCTGAACAATAATTAGTAAAGATAGCAATTTCATTTTTCAACGAGTGAACAGGCAGAGTAGTGATGTACTTCAGTTTGTATATGAATTTATTATCAATAAAAGAAGGTCTCTGTTCCTTCCTGTAGAGAACAAGCTGCTTCTGAAATAAGCACCAAACCAAATCCTTTAGATATTTTTGTCCTAAACCAACATTTAAAATCAACAATCAGGGAGGAGAGAAAAAACCCAAGATTCATTTTAAAAAGAGAAAAATAGGGAAACTAGATACTGAGAGTATCCTCTATAAATACCGCTAGTGCTTAAGCAGTCTTTTTTTAGGGACAGGCTACAGTTGGTTTAGTTGCTTTTTTTTTTTTTTTATTGAATCAACAAAACAACAAATAAGGAATGAGAGTACAGATTAGAATAGGAATTATAACAGGAAGCGTGTCTTCCACTACTATAAAAGCTACAGAAATGCCTTATTTTACCTGTTGCTGATTAAGTATCAAATAGTTCATTCTAATGCAATTAGTAAATTGCTACATTTATCCTAATTTCTTCAGTGGTGTCAGTCACATTTGTGTTTTTATTGCACCATAGGTATTTGTATTTCATTACTGTGGCTAGAAAAATATTTGTGGGTTAAAACTATAGTCCTACTAGAGAAAAAAAACTGTTTCAGCATAGAAAGGCATCTTACTACTAATACTTTTTTCCTCGGGGAGGAGGAGAATGTGCCTTTTCCAAACCAGTCTTTCACCATCACAGGTTAATGAGAACCTGATGCTTTGCTGTTATCTAGCCAAAAACGAGAGCTTAGATACCTGTGCTGGGATGTGGAGAGCTTGCACCTGATAAGAAGGGATGAAGGACTAGGACTCAAAGAAAGGGCATTTCAGTGTGAGCAGAGAGGAGAGACTGTCCGTCATCAGCTTCTGCACAGAAGCGTGTGGGAGGCCTGACCCTGTCCGAATGACCACAGCTACCAGGAGCGCTCAGTGGCAGATCAGCCCCAGGAACGTGCATTCATTTCTTTCTCTGCGAAATATCTGCAGCCAAGTCAGGCTTGCTAATAATTCGGTGCCATACACAGGAGCTCACTGTGGAGATACTGTGTTGCACCTCAGGAAGCACGAGGACAATGAGGCCTTGGCAGTACTCCTTCCGTAAAAGGAGATGCTTACTGCACATAGCAGTTGACTTTCCCCACCTAATCAGGTGGTCCTGGGTATAGTCAGGCAGGCAACAAAGGAAGAAAGGTGTGGGGGACTTGGGAAAATGTGACTCATGGGGATCAAAGTGAGGCACTTCTCAGAGAAAGGCAATAGGAGACCTGTTCTTCTACTATTAGCTTAACTCTGTTGAAGTTAGTGACTTGCAGCAGCAGGAGAGAAGAATCAGGTCTAAGATTCAAAAATGATGAATAGTAATGATGATACTCAGCCTGTCCATGAGGAAAATGTGGACTCACTTCAGCATGTTTATGTCTGACAGGCTACAATTTCTTCTTTTCATCTTTTTCAGAGCTTTCCATCTGAACAAGAAGTTGGAATGCTGTATGGTATTTGAAAACAAGAAACTTTCAGAAGTGGGAAAACGAAAACTGCGCAACTGGCAATGAGGTCTGTTTGCATAACACTTAGTTCCAATATCAAATGGAAAATATTTGAAGATACAGTCATCAGCCTGAAAGTGTAAGAACCTGCAGTACAAACCCATTGAGAAGATCAAGATGTTTTCCAGGAAAACATGAAAAGCCAACAAATTTCTAACTTCAAGCAGGGCAGGAGGTAATGCTTATTTAGGTTTTTTTAATGTTTACAATACCAACATTTTTAAAAGGTTATAATCAAACTTTTTCTAAATCCCCTTCTAAAGGAAATTAGAAACCTGTTGATTGTCCTGTCTAAAAATAAATGTATCCAGAAGAATGAATGCTGACAAGCATAGGTGCTTATTTGAAATTACTCAATTGCCTTGGTTTGTAATATTAAAATTAAAATTAAATTTGAGTCTAAAAATGAATCAAAATTAAAGTTGTGGCTAGCTTGGTTCTAAACTGAGTCTGAAACCATTTCCTTTGTGAAAGCATCACCTTTTACGAAGAAACAGATTTTAAATGAGATTCTATGAGTAAAAAACAGCGGATGTTAGTGATTCTCTGTGAGGAATCATGAAAGAAACCTGAAGGTATTCTACAGAGCAGTGCAGGAAAAGGAAGCTCAAGACTTCAGAAGTCCTGCATACTGCTTAGTAGAATGATGGCATTACCAGAAAAAAGAATTAATGAATTTGATGCAAGTCTAATGAAACAGGACTAGACAGGGTAACTCAAAAGCATGGTGATGGAGATGGAAGGTGTCCTTATGTTTAGAGATTCAGCTCACCTTCTGACACATAATTTCATCAGGTATTTAAAGAGGAAGGTTTTACTTTAGGGCAATTGAGGTTGGTTTTGGTGAGTGAAAAACTTGCAGCAATTTTACCATTGATTTGCAGAAGAAAGCCAAAGTGAATCCTTTCATCTTCAGCTTATTCCTATCCCCAAGGTAGCTTACCTCCTCACCTACTCCAAGCCACTTACTTTTAACTTTCTTTTCAAGCTTGACAACAGAATGGAAGGCTTTGAAAGCAGTTGCTTCCTTTTCTTTTTGTGTTTAGAGAACTCCTGGTCCAAATTTAGGATCAAGAACCAAGTTAATTCGATATAGCCTACTTCACACTAGTAATTACAGAGTTACTCCCTATCTGATTTCCTTATCTTTGAAGAATTCATGGCTAAATGAGCAGATGCTTGTCAGAAATGCTTATTTGCACAGGACATGTTTTCATACATGAGGCAAACTGTTCTGAGATTCAACACACTATGCGATAACTGGTTTTGGTTCCTGCCATTTCTTCCTTCCAAGACTTGGCTCTATTTATCTCAGTGCTGCATTTCTCCAACAACAGAGATGGACGGTTTTCAGTTCACTTCTTGTTTCCCTCAACACAATAGAATCCAATTAGAAATCAAACTTCCATACATGATCGTTCACTTTCTGGGGCACAATGCGGAGGGTCTGGGCCAACTTCGGAATGAAAAGGCAGCCTGAATTTCACATATCCCTCCCAGAAAGCCATGAAGCCCATACTATTATGGTTCTTCTTTTAAAATCCCATTTCTTTGTACTTTTCTGAATTTATAATGCAGGTAACTAGGAAAATGTGAAAGACATTGTGTCTTCTTTATGTCATAACCGAAGACATCAAAATAGTGAAACATTAGCAACTCATTCAAGTATTTCACTGAATAGCTTGTCAACAATTATTTTTATGCGTTTTTATAGCCATTTACCTATTTCATAATAAATTTTAAATATAGAATCTGATTGACAGTTCTTACACAGACCTTGAGGAGGTCAGAGTCTTCACTGAGAAATGAGAAAAACTGTTCAGTTTATATAAAATGTAACAAAAGAAAATCTCCAATACTAAAAGCCTGAAGAACTAGACACTTTATCCATTAAAGGGAAAGCACAGCCCAACAGATTGGTTTATCACATCAAATATTCATGCTGAATTCATCTTACCGCCAGAAAGTACCTTTCAAAAGGTACTCACCTAATAACAAAGTAAATCCAGCTTACCTAATAGGTAGGTAGGTATAGAGGAAATAACCAGCATTTTTGAAAGGGATAAAAATTCAAAGCAGCAGTAGCCATTACACTTGATTTAAGGAAGCTTCAGATCTTTGGGAGCATACAGCCTTCATTCCTGCAATAGACTTGCAAGCACACACCAGCGCGGAGCAGGCAGAATGCAAAATCCACCATAGTCTGTCTGCTTGCTTTTTTACTTCTCAAATAAGCAGCTCAGAAACCTGGGTTTTAATAAGTCACTGTCTCCATTTTATTTTGTTTCATGAGGTGAATGAGATAAGCCATTTGACATGCGTGGTTGCTGACATGGCAAGCAGTTAAGCACTTCTAGATTCTTCACTTGTAAGTAGATAAAACTGCCAAATGTAAGGAGGTAGAAAAAAATAGCAATTTGGGAGAGGGGACCAAGGATGTGTATATGCGACTCTAGAAAGATTATTCTATGGCAAGAGACCATAAATTCTGCCACCTACACAGAGTATTGTCCAGCCTCCTTGTTCTCCTCTTCACCACTCTGGTTAATGTGTTATATGAGAAAGTCTGTTGGTTGAAACAAATCGCTAAGCAGCTATGAGGGAACAGAACTTATGTTCAACAGCTGCTTGCTTTGCTCTGCCTTTGCTGTAGCTTTCTCATAAACACCATTGATTTTATTCTTCCCTATAACGTAATCTGGAAGGGAAAGGCACAGGTTGTCAGTTATGCTGTTGCCTAATGCACATGAAAATTGCACAGGCAGTAAGAAACATCACCAGAGTACAGGGCCAAATGGCAAGCTTGGAAAGGATTACTTTTCTGTGCCCCTGGGGCAAGACCAGCTGTACCTATGCTATTCTTAACATATATTTCTGCAGCCCGTTTTTACAAGACTTCAGAGTCTGACAGAGATTTCAGTCTTTCCAATCCATGCTAGCATTTCAGTATCCATACCTTTGAAAAGTCCTAGCGAGCACCTCTGAATTTTCCTCACTTCAATTTAAGCCTGTTCATTCTTGCTTTACCAACAGCAATCAGGCAGAACAAGCCATTCCCTTCCATCCTGCAACAGTCTGTACATATGTGCAAAGGATGGATCCTCTCAATCCTTTCTTCTTCAACCTAAAGAACATTGATTTGCTTAATCTTTCATCACAGGTGGTGTTTCCACATATCCAACAACTCTCTTTTCCTCTCTCTACACAGTCCTCAATTGGTACACCCATTTTCTTGGATTTTGGTACCCGATACTCTAAGAGAAGCCTTAACAATGCAGAACAACTCATTCATCTCCCTCCCAGGCTAAATATCTCATTTACATCCCCCAACAGGATTTTTCTTTTTACAGTCTTCATCTGAAACTGTCATCCTTTTCTGCACAAAAGCTACGCAGCCAGCTCTCCCCATGCCATCATTATGCCCAACCATAGTGCTTTACATTTGTACCTGTTGATGAATTTTTTTTTTTTTCAGACTACATCTCCAGTTTGTCAAGATTGTTTCAAATCCTGAGCTGTTTATTCTCTCGTGTATTTGTGGCACTCTCTCTGCTTAGTGTCCTCTGAGGCTTTAAAAAGGCCATTCCCCAGTTCTTCATCCAAGCCATTAACAAAACACTGAGTAGTTTTCATCCCTGTCCTGTCCCCATCTATGCTATGTGCTTTTAAACAGAAACAGCCACAGCTATCTGCAGACTTCCAGAAGTTGTCAGGGTGTTATACCTGCATAAACAACAGGCAACTGAATATTGACAACTGTCATCATGTATTATGTTTTATTCCTAGAAAAAATGGAAATTTCTGATATCAAGGAACATATGCATTCAAATGCACCCTCCTATGCATAATTGGTTTGGGAGTTTGGAATTTAAGTGTTAAGGCTTTTAAGTACATTCTTAACAGCAGTGAGATTTTAGCTTCTCCAGAATTAAACCAACATTGCATTATAAGCATTTCTCTCTCTAATGTTTTATCATTTCAACTTTTATACTTATTCTCATTCCATTTACCAACCTACTGCCTTATTGTGTAACTCTCTACCTTGAAAAATGCTTCACTGGTACAATGCAGTTATAGTAATTGTTGAAAGATAAACATACATTTATTTTGAGAAACTAGCTTCTCACTGATAACGAAGCCCATTGTTTAAGAAAAGCATCTCCTGAAGATGCTTCTCATTTCAGAGAAACCTTTTTTATTTCGCCTCACAGCAGTTTGTCAAGAATCTTTACATTCCTCTAAACCTCTCTCAAGGTTACCTCACAGATGTTCAGAAATTAACTGAAAATAGCAGTGACAAAACAGAGAAAGCCTTGGCTCCCCAAAGTGGTTTTTAAGTTGCAGCTAACTCTCATAATCCCTGAGCACAGCCAGAAACAAGCACAGGCATGGCCCGGAACAATTTAAGCATTCACAGTACTACCAGAGACTGGGTTGTACTCAGCCTTGGGAATCCTGCAAAATAAATGAAAGATTAGCAGACTTCTCTCAGCAGCTCGAGATAGAAGAGAGCATTTCCAGGATGTTACAGCCTCAGGGAAGAGGGCTGACACGGCTGAGCGCCAGTCCCGCACCACCTGGAAAGTCCACCCACAAAAGGTGAGATCTCAGAGCACCACTTTAAACATTTTAGAGCATTCATATCACCAAGGCAATGGCAAAGGACCCTCACAAAATTCAAAATCGGGTCAAATACATCCACAGTTTTATCTATCACCTCTCTGCTTCTGAGGTGAGGAGCGGCAGATGTCTAACAGCACCATTTGGCAACACTGGCCAGCAGTGGACAGGCAACACAAGTATCCCATCTGATTGAGAGTAAGAAGTCTATAGCAGGCAGATCAATCAACCAGGCTGAAGCTTGTTGCCAGCACTTTGTGGCTAAACAGGGAATCATATATCAGGCCAACAAGCTGCTGCTGGAGAGACACCACAGGCAGTCCTACAGCCAAGTGAAGCACAGGCCCAGCTGTCGGGTGTGCAAGATGGGAGCCAACCCTACGAGCTTCGCAGGAGGCAAACCAAAGCAAAACTGTAAGGTAATGCTATTTTATTGGTAGGGGAGAAGGTGGGGAGCAGGGGAAAATTACAGTGGGTATTAAGGTTTCTACCACAGATGCCAAAGATATAGCATAGCAATCTATAAGGTTAAAGAGAGAAAACATCTGAAAGCAAAGTAGCAAAGCTCCAGTCTCACTGCAAGATGTCTGAGAAACTATAAAGCCCAAATAAAGGTGAGTCAGCTTTAGAGTCCTAAGTCAGACACTCTGAGCACTGTACCCTAATACAGGCTATATGCTGTATTAAGCAAAGCTCTCAACACAGTCCATCAAAGTGAGCCTTGAAAAGGTTACAAGAAGGGCTGTTACCCAATGACTAGTTTTGTAATAGTCAGCTTAAGACGCAATAATTAACAATGTTAAACCTAGCATCATTTTTTTTTCTTCAAGGGGTGGGATATGGTCATTGAAAGTAAAATAGAAGAAAGGTAGGTAGGTAGATAGATAGATAGATGTGTGTGTGTATGTGTATATATATATATATATATATATATTTTTATGGAAACTTTGGAAAAAAAATTGGAGGTTGGAGGCATCTTATCTCCCTAGGTCCCAATAGCCACTCAGAAACTTGCAGAGTAGTGTAGTGCCAGCCATGTGAGCCACAAGAACAAGGACAAATGCCCCTAAAAGTGCTCAGAACAGCTGGAGGAAGTGGCTGTGAAGCACAGAAAGTTGGGCTGACCAGGGCACAGAGTAATCAGGAAAGAGTCTATGTGACTGTAAAAATTTGTATCCTACCAGAAAATTCATATACCCAGAAAAAGTCAGTAACTATGAGGGGAAGGAATTAAAACCTCCAGCTGACTGTGTACCTGTTTGTTTCCTTCCTTTTCTTTCATCCACTACAATGACTAACAACTTCTTCAGTTTAAAAGACACTTTCCCCCTCAGATTTGAAGAGCACAAAGGTAAAGAAAAGCAACTAAATTCAATCAGTTTGCCTTGACTATTTTTTTCCTCTGAATATGCTTTGGCTGCTAGTCTGTACAATTGAGTCAGTGTCAGTGTAGGTAAATCATGTAAAGGCTGGTTCACAGGGATCAGACAGTCCCAAGCAGTTTGTGTTTGAAGGGAATATTTGGTAAGATCTTACCTTTTATCTGTCACCTTTTTCCAAGCTAAATAGAGTCTTACAAACAATGCTAACTGCTATTCAAATGTCTTCCTTTTATATCAAAATAAGGGTCTCTAATTATTTGGAGGCAGTTTCAAATAGTCATTTTCAAATCATTAAAATACAGAAATAGCTTGTTTCTGATCTGTTTTGACAACTAAATACCTGTCATTCATTTAACAAGGCTATGCCACAAAGTATATTTTTTTCTCTGCCCTCAGCAGAGAGTGATCAACTTCCACAGCCACTGCAACAGGAAATCTCCTTTGGGATGTAGCCAAACCAAGCAAATAAACAAAACAAACAAGTTGTTGTAAAACCAGTCCTGTAATCCTGCCTGCCTGAACATCACTGAGCCTCAGTGCTTCCATTTAAGCTGTCCAGACAGTGACAGACTGCTGAGAGCAACTAAAAACTGTAAAATAGGACCCAATATACTGTCTTTTCATACCTGTCAGCACATTTGCCTACTGTTAGATTTTGCTAACAACTTGCCCTGTTTATTCCCCCTAAAGCATATGTCATAATAAGAAACAGGACCACACAACTCGATGGTGAGTAAATGTAAAACTTTCTGAGTCAAAATGAAAGCCAAAGTTTTGATGGCTGACAAGTCAGGAGAACCCAGAAGTCCAAGCTCAGCTTTACAATCACTTATTTTGTTTTCCAGGCTGTACTATACATAGGTTTCTCTTGCTCCTTTGGGCACACGGAGCACAGAATACTGATCACTTACAGTTTCATTCAACCATCTCTTATTTGCATAGCCTGCATTTATTAATAAATATAGACCTCAGTTTTCCTCCACCTGGAGGCACAGCAGGTTTGGCAAGTCACCAGCAAACTTGCAGTTGCTTTCCTGGGGCTGTGACCAGAGCTGCAGTGACTCCATTACCTAGGTAAGTCATGATAATATCCAAACGTGTGCCAGTCAGTGGGAATCAATAGCCAGACCAACCCCATTCCCAGCCATGTGCCATCATTAAACTAAGCACATTTTTCCTGTCATCTCATCACCTTCCCCACACCTGAGATTCTTTTGTACTGTTCTGAGTCTCCAGCATCTTAAAAGAAACTAAAGCAAAGCTCAGACAGTGCAATTCTGCTCTTCTGCCTTTTTTGGATCAGTCAACACATCACTGGAACCAATTTTTGAAGTGACATGCCACATCCTATACTGAAAATGCAGTTTGATTCCCAAGCAACTTGATCCAAGCACCTCCACTTCACTTTAGCTGCTCTGGGTTAATGATAAAAGACACTTTTTTCCAGCTGGAGACAGCACAAGTAAAGCTGAGCGACAAAACACTATTTTCCACCCTTCTGAGCTTTCACACAGACTTACAAACAACAAAGTCCAGAATTCAGTTGATGCTTTACCTGGGGAAACAGACCCCAGGCCAATGCCACAGCTCCATTGGCTATAAAAGACCGAGAGATTCATAAACAGGTCTTGAAAACCAATGGCTGTACTGTAGTCTGTGCCATGGTATAAAGATCTCGAAGCTGACTTTAAACTGGAAACCAGAAGCAGATTGACTGCAGCAACAATAAGGCCAGACAGAGCAACACGCATTGAGCTCTGTGCTGGCAGAGCCATCCTGCCCGCTCGTTTAAAGCTAGTTCAGCAGCCTACTGAGGTGCCAGCAGTCTGCTACAGTAGTAACCTGTATTTTTGACTGTGTTTCTGGCTTGTCAGGAAAGGAAGACCAGCTAGTGACCTGAAAGGAGGTTGTAGTGAGGTGGGTGTTAGTCTCTTCTCCCAAGTAACTAGCAATAGGACAAGAGGAAAAGGCCTCAAGTTGCAGTCAGGGGAGGTTTCAATTGGATATTAGGAAAAATTTCTTTACTGAAAGAGTGGTCACACATTGGAACAGGCTGCTCAGGGAGATAGTGGAGTCCCCATCCCTGGAGGTGTTAAAAAAACATGTAGATGTGGCACTTCGGGACATGGTTTAGTAGGCACGGTGGTGCTGGGTTGATGGTTGGACTTGATGATCTTGGAGGTCTTTTCCAACCTTAATGATTCTATGACTCTGTTTTAACTATAATTTTAGAAGGCATGCCATTTTGCAGGCTTGTACTTTGACAGTCTTATGACACACCTGAATTTGGGTTACTCAGTTTTTGTCTGGTTTGGGGTTGGTTCTTCTAACACTAATAATCAGTTGTTATTTGGCAGAAGACAATGCTTTCAGATGAACTTCCTAGGTATCACTCATCTGAAGCGTTCCCTGTGAAGCATCTTATTTTGCATTATTTTTCCTCCTTTCTTTTCCTTTTTTCTCCCGCCATGTAATCATGGTCCTCAGTGTAATCACACAATAGACTTTGCTATTATCGGATCAAGAGGCAGTACCTTTAAGTGGCAAAAAGAAGCTTCACTCCTTTCACACTCAGCATGCTGCTCTTCTGCAGTTCCTTCTTTCTCCCACAAGCAGAAAACTGTTTTGAAGGAGAAAAGGTGATTACAATATTTCCAAAGGAAAAAAAACCCAAGTTATGAAGTTTGTCTGAAAACTTGTTTTCCTGAATGTTCCAGACTGATTTTTCAGACCACAAATTTTTGAAATCTTCAAGAACCCTTATGATTTTGCTCAATGCTAATTGGATTTCCGTATTTCTGATGCACATTGTTGTTATTTTGCCCTAGCAGTGCCTTGTCTTCGGGTCTTCAGCCATTTGTTCTGCCAACCTAGATTTCATACTGGGTGGTAACCCCAAACCATAAAAGTCTTCCTGTCTTTTATCATTCATCAGGTCATTTCCAACTTAATTCTGCTTCTTCTAGTCACTCTACCTGCCCACAGTCCTGCTCGTTATCTGAGTTGTTATCTGTAATGACATATGCTGATTTGCTTTGCAAACTAAGCCAGGAGCATATATTTACCCTGTGGCTTTGCTTGCTGCCCGTACCGCTCTTTACCCCATCTCACACCATTTACTAAAGCTGTTAACACTGCAGGTAGCCACAGTAAATGTAAAAAGCTATTTTCCTTTAGCTAAAGTATAAAAGGAAGAAATCCATTGGGATCCAATTTGTCTCTTGCTGATGCAGAACGTGGACCCCAAGGGGAGACTGCGCTGCATCAGATATTTAATATCTCAGCACCATCTACAAAACAGTTGACTTAACTGCACGTCCCTTCAGGACAGCTGTAAGGCTTATTAGCTTTAACACTGGTGCTGGCCTGAGCCGTATCAGCTCCAGCGAGTGAAGTGCAGGGGCAGCTAACGTTTAACATCCACCAGTGCCCTGAGTTTCAGCATGTGAAGTTGCCAATGTAATTAAAGCTAACCATTTCAGTGGGCGGTTAATGCCCGCGCCGATACTGCACATGACAATGTAACGTACAGGGAACAGGGCCTTTGCCTGCTGGCTGTGGTGGTGTAGTATCATCTCCCAGGATAGAAATAAAGGAATCAATCAGAAATAGCTGCATTTTATGGTGTGAAATAGGCATGTCCACATGGCACCATAGGAAACTGATTTATACCAAACTAAATTACTTTCATGCATGAGCTCAGGAATATTTTTTAAAAGTTTATGGCAATAACGTATGTTCTGCAGCTGAGCTGATGTAAGAAAAATCATAAAAAAGAAATTAATGGCAATGCAAAGATTAGCCAGCTCAGATTTAAAGTGCCTTAGGTCTCTCAATACCATTTAGGAAAAGCATTGAATAGACTATATAGCAACATATAAATTCAAATTAATTTCACTGGTTTATCCAAAATTGGCATAAGGGTGATCAGAATGAGGACATAAGTTTCTAATAAAAAAGTGCAAGTACCGCTACTGTCAGTGACTGTCCCTGTTAACAGCATTTTCCATCTTGGTAAAGAGCATTTAGCTCTTGGCATATACCATTGGCTTCCTCAAACAGCTGCTTCTCACCCCAGTTATGAAATGGCTTTTTAACAGGATTCAAAGATGTTTTTTTCTGTCTATAACTTTCCATTGATTGACATGGCTAACATGCAAGGATAGATATACTTTGGGAAAAGATTGTAAGAAAACTGGAGCAGCATAGGTGTACAAGGTGCTGGGGGCATAAGGCTTCATAGCAGAAATTTCAGGCCTCTTCTAAGCCTTATTTCTAGTGCTGGTTCTACAGTACTTGCAGCAAAGATGTTTCTCTGCCTACACATTTACCGCACAGGCAGAGATGTTCACTGCTGCAGGCATGGTCTTCACTTCCAGAGAGCAACAATTCTCTTTTGACTTCCATCAAATTTGCACCTTCCTGGCCGCGCTGGTACTCCTGTGCTGCCAGTAGTCACCAGGAAACAGGGCACCTGTATCTCTCTTTGTATTTCTGATAAACACACAGGGGTTGAGTTGTCAAAATGAAAGAGGCAAACAAAAAGTCTAACTATCGGGGTCAACACCCAAATGAACCCTGCAAAGAGAGTGGACTGGCTGCTCGTGGAAATCCAGCCACCAAAAGCAGATTTCAAAGAATAAATGGGTAATTAATTTCCTTTATTACAGGCTATTTCAGCTCTCACTTAAGTCATGGAAGATTGGCCCATAACCACTAAGGGAGCAGAGAACTGGATGAGTGTTTTAAAAATTGCATCCACGAGGTTAAAAAAAAACTAAAACAAACTACAAACCAAAAAACTCAAACACAAACCACCCCAAAACTTTATTCAAACCCTAGAAGCTCAGTATTATTTGTAAGCTGACACTAAAGGAGGATAATGTGTTCTAAGTCCTGCAATAGGTTGTCAGGCTCTGGAATGGGCTGCCCAGGGAGGTGGTCGAGTCCCCATCCCTGGAGGTATTTAAAAGAAGGATAGATGAGGTGCTTAGGGACATGGTTTAGTGGTGGGATGGCAAGGTCAGGTTAACAGTTGGACTTGATGATCCTAAAGGTCTTTTCCAACCTAGACGATTCTATGAGTAGAAACCAAAAGTGAAAAACAAATCCATGCCCTAAGTACAAGTAGCATATACACGTGAATAAGATGTCAAAAGCGAGATTACCAGACCCTGCCGCTCAATGCACAAGTAGCCAAATACCACATCCACAGCTCGCTTTTCTGTAGGAACCTGGCTGCAAATGTAAGTCGTACTTCTACTGGTCCGTGAGCACACACATCCCCTGTCAACACCACATAAAAATCCTGCTTTCCCAGACCTATTCCCTAATTTTTTTCCTAAATTCCTTTCTATCATTTACTTATTTTTTCTATTTCTAGATAGCCTACTAATCCTATTATTTCAGTTTTATAGCCACAGGAAGGAAAAATTTAATTACACTTACTGTAAAGGAAAAAAATGGCCAGACATTCTGAGCTGTGCAAGTGAATCCAAATGAAAGCAAAACTGATCAAACCATGCAAAGCACTTGCACAGTTGTTAGGTATCATTAAAGCCTTCTGGAGACCAGTTCATTCTAAAGAGCTCATTACAATTTGACATATAATGTGGCAGTGATCTACAGCTAGATCTTTTGGTTTGAAGAAGAAATAGCACTGACCTGGAACTGAGAGACAGCTCTGTTTGCACCTCAGTTCTCTTGGACACAATGCTCTTTATGCCTTATTTCCAAATACCGCTGTCAGAAAAAGTATTTCAGCACTTTACAGGCACACGATTGTCAGCTGATAAAACTTTATACTTTTTAATAACCATTTCAGACATCTTTGCCCAGAGCAAACTGGAGTGCAAATAATCGCCACTTACCATATTTTCACCTATTTTTCCTTAATACTCTGAATGATCCTATGGTTGAAGTTTTAGGGAATGATATAAATGAATTACTACACAAAAAGTACTAGTAGTGTATTTAAGTTACCTTAAAATGTATTCCTTTCTATCACACAGGGATACCATTCTATTGCTATAAGAGGAGCTGAACTTGTCTTTGTGAATCAGGCCAATTCAATTGGTTTTATCTTTTTACTGCTTGTGAGTCATCCTGACGTTGCCATACCATAAAACACACAGGAGCCTGAAGTAACACAGTTTGGTCAGTCAGATTGCCTCTGAGGAAATTAGGAGATTATCCCAAAATTAATTTCAGTAATACTTCTGCAGTAAGTCAGGTGAGAATTCTGTATAAAATGAAAAAAGTTACTTAAAACTTTCTCTATGAAGTTTTCCTAAATGATCTACTTACAGAATTGTCCCAGTTACCATTTATCTAATTGTGCATTGAGGGGTTTGGGGAGAGATTTTTTGTTTGCTTTGGCAGGGGTGTTGCATTTGGAGTTTGGTTTTGGTTTGGTTGTTTTGTTTTGTTTTTTTCTACCGATAAGATTCGTTTCAAAGATAGCTTCAGTACTTTCCTATTCACAAATAAATTCTTGCTATTATCTGGTATTCTGGGCCTACATTGGGTTATGAGAAGATGCTGCGTACTGCTGAAAAAACAGAACATTTCTCTTTGAAAATCAAACCTCTTCTTCGAGCCCTAGCAGGACTCAGTGACTTTTTATATACATATACTTATAGGTGAAAGTGTAAAAGAAAACTCTCGCTGCTGTAAAAATGAAATTGGCTTATCTCAAGTCTCAGATACAATTTGGAGAGGAAATGCATTTGCAAAGAGGGGAAAAAAGTATTTTTTTGCACGATTTAGCTGACAATTACTGATGCAAAATACTGCTCTTTTTTGGCAGTATCAGAAGAGGTCTTTGTGTATGGAGCTACAGGGCAGAAGGACATAAACCACACTAATATTAACCACCACCATTTGAAGTAGAGGGTTTGGCCCAGCAAATATGCAGTCTGCTTTAGAAATGTAGCGACCCTTGAGTGCTAATGACAACACTCAGCTATGGGTGACCTGAGCTGACCTGTGAAGAAATGCCAGGTTGGACGGGGCTGTTGAGCAACCTGATCTGGTTAGCGGTGTCCCTGCTCACTGCAGGGGGGTTGGACCAGATGGCCTCTAGGGGTCCCTTCCAACCCAAAACATTCCATGATTCCATGGGCAATCACAGGGCCACCGCCCCTCAGACAGAGTGATTGTAACTTAGAGATAAATCACTTGAATTAAACCACAACAATTCATCCCACCCCATTCTAGAATTAGAAAATTAATTGTGATTTAATTAGAAAATTATAACCTTCTGCTTTGATCACACAGGGACTCTTCCATTTGCCAGAGAGGAGCAGCACACCAGTGACAGGGGCCCTGCCCACCAGGGTGGGTGCGCCAAGACCCTGCTCTATGGGGAACGACCTGCCAGCTGAGCCGTGTCCCCGCGTGCTGCCCTGAGAGCTTTACACCCTCGTCTGACCTTCACACCAGCAACAACCACACTTTGAACAAGTCAAGGAACAGCTACAATCTCCCTTTTGTGGGACCTGCGGTGAGATCTTGAGTGCCCCTTGAATAGCATGGGAAGACCAGACTATGCCTTTCCTCAAACACCACCATTTCTGCAAAGAACATGGCTGAAAACCCAGATAATATTTCTGAAAACAGGAATTCCAGGGAAACGTATTCAGCTCCATCTGGTAAGCAAGAGATAAAGCCATGCATTCAACTTCATTTTAAGAAAAGCCATGTTATCTGGTTCAGTAGCTAAGGCTGCAGCTTGGAAGCTTACCGATGATACAAGTATCTCTCACATTTACCAGGGATAGCCTTTCCTGATCTGGCTCATGTTCCTTAGCCCCTCTAATCCGAAAAGGAAAAAACTAATCTCCTCCCTCAGCAACAAGCCATGCATGTATTTCCTGTGACATACACATTTTTCTTCAGCAGCTTACAAATCTCTGGCAACATTAGCAAATGTCGTCAAGACAGTGCATTCCAGACACTGGCATGCAAACTATCAGGCTTAATTGATAAACACTCCTTTTCCAAAGTGTGTCTCAGGCCAAGTATCTAAACACATGTGAGAGTTTCCATCTGTTTCTCTCACCTCACTAATGCAATGTGGAGAGGTGATCTAATTCACTGAAGTACCATTATACAGGTATACAAATGGCTGCTGAAAAGACAACCACTGTCAGGTAAGGTCAACTAAAATGATCAAGCTAACCAAGAGAAAGTGTTGGGGGAAAAAAGATGAAATATCATAATTCTTTCCCATTCTCTACTTCTTCTGGGCAGCTGGTTTTGCTATAGACATTTCCAGATTACCTCTAATGGTGCAGCTTCAAAGATGAGGTGACGTATAGCTTGTATAGGTCACCCATTTAACATTGGCTTGGCCTGCTGCTGCATGACTTCCCATCATTCAAATGCCTGTGCAGTATTGGGCTGAGAAACACATCAAGCACATCACTCAGTAAGCTATAAGCAGCAACCCAATGTAAGCATCTAACTTTGAACTTGTGACTACTTTCATCCTTTTTACTTGCATAGCAAGTCGAAGTTCAGAAGTCAGAGACGTAATGTGGGCTGTTTACTGTCAAGCTCTTAACTGAAGGCACTACAGTAGTGGTAACCAATACACTTTGGCAACAAAAACTGTGTCTAAACTTGTGTCACCAAAAATCTTAGAAAAGAAAGGTGATTCGTTTTTCAGCGTGCTTTCAGAGCTGGCACTCTGCAGTTCTGGTCATTCATACTGAAGAAAATGAACCCAAGCCAAAACACTGAGTGGAAGGACTGGGAAGCAGAGCAGCCGCCACCTCAGCAAGAGAGGTAAAGGTTGCCTTTGCACAATCAGCCTAGTAAATTAGGGAGTGGGAGGCCAGGCATGACTGCTTCCCACAAATACACTGACATGAAATACCACGGGGAATAAGCACTGCTCAAGCTGAAAGACAGCACTGGCCCAAGACATGGGAACACAGTTGCTAATTTTAAATCTAAAATTAGGAGGTCCCTAATAGGTAAAGCAACAATATCCTGGGACAGCCAGGACAGAGGGCAACAGAGACAAGTAAGCTACTTTTAAGATTGAGTACAACGCATTTACAAAGGGAGCTGCATGACATGGTGGCTGCAACAGCAAGGAACAGGACCTGATCACCCAGGGTGTCTTTTCAATCCCTTGTTGTTCATTATAGACACAGAAGGAGGAACAGTTGTTTTTCCCTCCTGCTTAGATAAGATACAAAGAAAAGGTTTCCTACATAGAGAGCCACTATAGTGCACGCTCCAGGTGTGGGAGAGCTGCCTTTCAGTAACAGATAGGCTGCAAAGCTAAAGAGTGAATCAGCAAAAAAAGACAAAACCATCTTAATTATAAGGTTTCACTTTAAACATTTCAATTGGTGTAGAAATACCTTCCAGAAATACCAATTAGCTGCATCAGAACAGCAAGCAATCTATTCCCATTTACGTCTATGTGACACTCCAAATATCAATTCATGTTTCGTGAGTTTCTCTGCCTCTTCTGCTATGCTGTATTTTAGAAATAAACAGCTTTTTAAGCATCAGTTGGGAAATTACAAAGCCACTCCATCATAGAGACAATTTCAGCTCACTTTGATTGGTATTGCAGCCGCCAGCCCTGACAGCAGCCAGTTTCACTGCTCCCACAGTGAAAGCCTGAAAGCAGGATAGCAAATTCCCGGTGTTACAGCACAAGTAAATCTCATTGGTGGGATTCAAACGCATTTCTACCAGCTATGCACAGGGGTAGAGAACAGACATATTTATTGGCCTTCCTGGACAAAAACAAACTCAATGTTGTATTTTTTAGTTTCATTCTCTTCACTTGCAAGAATATATTGCCATATCAAATATCTAATATATTTTTCAACAGAAAGTTGAAGCAAGATTAGCCCAACTGTACTTGAACAGTACTGAAAGTGGTTTTCAGTTTTAAAGTGTGGCGTTGGCCAAAATTCAAGTTAAGGGCCTATGGTTTTGACAGTTACACTGAATCTAGACACACCTCTCACCCACAGCTTCATTTTAGGAACTGTTAGGCCTTAAATCTTATTTGCTTCCCAAGACTAGGGCCTACCCATGCCATTCATTCAAATACAACATTTACCAGGACAGCCCTCACAGAAGATTTTGTTCTTCACCTGCTGAAGCAGCTAAGCAGAGTACTATACCAGTGTTAATCGTTACAGATTAAAGGTGTTTTCTCACAGCTGCTATGACTCTCAAGTGATTGGCAAAGCTGTGACAGCATAGGGAGATCAGGTGTTTCAAAGAACTTTAAAAATGTCTCTGAGCAAAAGCAATTAATTCATGTTATTCTTGGTCCCCCGATAATATACAATTAAAAATAATTTAAAAATTGAACATGAAGCAGCGATCAGCATCAACCAAAAGCTGCGAGAGCACCCAGCACAAGCTGAGTTGCCAAGTCCCTCCTGCAAACCCACCCTGCTCACGCTCAGGCCCTGCTCAGCTTCCAGCACAACCTCCTTTGCGATCGGGAGGGCCCGCAGGCTGAGGAGGCGTCTCTCAAACAAGAGGCTCCTAAGCAGAGGAATCAATGCCAGCCCTTGCTCACAGGTGGTACACACTGGCTCAGGGTGCTGTTCCTGAACACAGGATATTTTAGGTTCAGTTCCTAGATTCGATTCGTCTCATCCTGAAGCACACATGTAAAGCACGTGTGAAAGTCGTGCCCTAAACACACATCTTTCTCTCCACCAAGTGTTGAGGCAGTGCAGGGCAATGTGCTGTAGACCTGGGTGAAGAACTCATAAGCAACAAGCAGCAATATTGATGGACAAGTCTGAAGCAAAGGCCTCCCTGCTCTGAAACTAATGAAAAAAAAAAAATTGCCAAGATCTGGAAAGGGAAAAGGCAGCTTTTTGTCAGGAGTCAGTATAAAAATCTACACGATGGATAAGAAAAAAACCCAGAGGAGAGAACATGAAAAACACTCCTCCTAATACAGATGATCACCAACGCTGTTCTCTCTGTAATTATTTATCCCAGCACCTGCTACCCATGTAAAAAGTGCTTTCCATTTCTCATGCACCCTACCAGATTTTCAAGAAGAATTAAACATAGGTACAAATAGCAGCCTGGTCTCATGGCTATTGTTTTTTTAATGTTTCCAAAGCATCTTCTCCTATATGTGGTTACTGGCCTTTGGACATAGAAACATCAGCCAAGAAATCAATCACTGCAGCAAACTATTTTCTTTTCTTTTTTTAAATTCTAAGTGAATATTGTCCCTGACTGCAGGCAAACTAAAATTTGAGTACTTGCTAAGTACGTAATTAATAGACTGTACCTGGTTTGCTAAATATTCTTAATTATCTTTGTACTTAAAGAAAAACCTGCAATTTTAGGTACTTACACTCCTTAGAGGGAATGCCTGCCCCTGTACGGGTCCAACCCCCTCCCCAGCTGTAAGCTGAGCCACAGTCTGCCTCCAGCCACCACGCAACATGTCCACGGCAACGACATTTAAGCATGTTTATTTGATCACACAGAGATAACACCATACTTCACATAATAAGGCTAGTTTGTTTCTAGTCTCCTGCTTAAACGACACATGATGGTAGATACTTGAGAAATCCAAACCAGATGTACCACTATTCCCACTCAAAGCACTTGTGCTGTGGTGGTGCAGACCCATCCAGCTTGTCCAGTGCTTCAGCTCTCGCAACCAGTAAGGAATCCCTTACTGTGCCCAGATCTGCATGGCTGAGGTGATGAACACCTAAGACCAGGCATCAAGCATCAGGAACTCACTCTCTGTGCGATGTAGACTCTTCATATGCTTCCAAGATTGACCTTCTGGGGTTTTAGGCAAGTGATAAAATTGCACAGTAATAATAGGAAGATGGGGCAAGAAAGCAAAGTCGTGATATTCCTTTTTTCAGTGCTGAATGGTTTGGGGTAACACAGAAGGTTTCTGCAGGTCTCCATCTCTGACTGAAGCTCCAGTTTTAAAGAAAAAAAAAAAACAAACCCACATTACTCCTATACAATTCCAGAGCTTTTTGGAGCTTTGACTGAGGATTAATTGCTGGATATTGACTTCAAACTCTGCACAACAAAACACTTCAATCTCATGAAAGTGCCTTTAGTTTACTATTTAAAAAAAAACTATACAAAATTGAAACAAGACGTACGAGAAACGTATTCAGTGTCAGACTATGTTTTATGGTAACTGACAGTCTGGTTAGAAATCAATTCCTTGAAACATGCTGCATCTGAATTATTACTTATGAATCTCTTGCACAACTTGAAATTGAGAATTTGTTTAATCTTCTTGCAAATGGTAAAACATGTCAGAAAACCAAGATTTAATTCTGTTGAAATTTATAGTTCATCTAACTCCAGATTTTCCTGCTGTCATTGTACCTTGCTCTCCGTTCTCTTTCTCAGAAGTAATGCTAGTTTTTCATGAAAGCCTTGTTTGCATTCACTCCATACATAATGCTTCCTATCATTCAGCATTAATTTTTAGAAAACAAGAATAAGGTGACTAGACCTGATCAGAATTAATTCTACAAATGCATCACTTAATCTTGAGAAATCAGATAAAATTATGTATATAAAACCTGTTTTGATGCCCGTTCCTTAGCTCTTTGGAAAGATTAATCTCTTATTCCATACTATCTCAGAAGTGAAATGAAAGAGCCCGTGGTTTTCAAGATTGCCATTAGCTAATAAAAATGATCCTGTCAGTAAATAGTAGCTGGGGATGCTCACACAGTTACCATTGGCTACCGATTTAAAAACAGCAACTTAAAATAATTTCTAATCTATCAGAATTTACACGTGACCTTTCTTCCTAGACACTGGACACTAACTTTGTAAATGTTCTCAATAGAGTAGGCATACGGTTTGCATTAAGTCCTTAGGAATAGATTTTAGGATAAACAATTACAAACCCAACATACGAACAATTACATCTCTCTCCGCAAATTCCTTTCTCTCTTGTACTCCTTCCACTTGAGCCCACAGCTTGGAAGAAGTAGTAGGTCCATATTACTCAAGACACTGAAAACCTGCGTGCACTCACGTCAGAGGCACTGGAGTGAGCAGAAGAGCCAATTCCCTCTTCTGCAGCCCACACAGGACTACACCTTAGGCAGATGCATATTGAGAATGCCGTTATTAAGATCAGAAGCCCATGCCTTCCTGGCAAATGAAGAGGCTTGCTGCTCCTCTCTGCACGGAGCTGAACTGGGCCACCTCACGGAATCAAGTCGTTTTATTGAACTAGGCAGGAAGGAGCAGCCAACAAGTCCTGGTATCATTCCCTCCTGTATCTGTGCACCCACAAAGCCCCATGAATGCAAGCCCACAAAAAATAATTAGCAACTCCTATTTATCATGAAACTAGGGATGCTGCATTCAGTAGTTATCCTGCTGCACTAAGCAATGAGGTTTTTCTGTTACACCACTGTCTCTGCTTGAAATACCTGCCTACACTAGCAAAACTGATTTTTACTGAGCCTTTAAGACAGATATTGCTTTTATTTGAACCACCCAGAAACAGCTAAAAATACAAAAGAACGCCTCGGGAAGCACAGAACTTGTGTTAATTCCTCTCATCAATGTAATAACCCTCAGTCTCAGCCCTCACTCTAGGGCAAGTCCTGTTTATCTACAATAAAACAAATGTTTAACGAAACTTTTTAGTGAAGGAGAGGGTAGAACATACGCAAAATGAAACTAAAATTTGAGCCAGTTTAAAACAAAAGTATTTATCTGTAAAGCAATGTTCTGTGGTATTCCACTCCCACAACCATATAGAACTAAGACACAATATACTTTGTTTGAGAGATGAGCTTTATTTTCCGTGAGCCAATGAGCTTTTTTCATTCCCAAGGTGTTGCTGGTTTGGTCTACACAAAAGGACAACCAGCACTAAACATAAACAGTTCTTTGACCTTTCAGGGGCTGCAGACAAGGGTCTCCAAGCTTGAGCCTCAGCTCTGCCCCCCAAAGGTCACTTGGCCAATCCTCAAAATCATCCACAAGCTACAGTCTTGACCTAACGCTAGCTGTAACTCTACACAATTTCTAGCCCTGACACTCCAGCGAACAAAGCCATCCACCTTCAATAATAAATGACTGCTGCCCACTCCGCCATCATCCTAGTCCTACCAGCCCTTCAGGCCAAACAGTGAATGCAGTTTTTCAGCCTCTCTTGATCCAGCCCTTAACACCAGCTTTAATCTTACAACCATACGCACCCAAGCCTTACCTATGTGTCTCCTAAGCAGTGCCAACGTTCCCCACCCACCGATTGCCTCTTCACGTCAGCCTTCCTGATGTCCTAAAGACACCTTTTGTGTCAGACCAAGTCACAGCAGACCAAACTGAACTGGCTGCCCCTACAGAAGGTATGCAATACACCAGTAAGCTAAGTAGGCTGTCTGCCTACTGTCACCCAAAACCTTAAACCATGCTCTCACTTAATCCCGCCTTTACACAAACACAAGCCCAGCTGTACCAGAACAAATCCCCATCCTGCCTCTGCACACCTTTCAAGATCCAACAACAAACTTAGGCGTTCAGCCTCTCCTTCACCTGACACAAACCTAACCCTATACTCAGGCTAAACACAGAACTTTTAAACTACAAACTAATTGTCCCAATTTGCAGCCGGATTGGGATCTCTAAACCTAACCCCAACCTTGCTCACAGGTCAAGACCCCCCCCTACAGCACAGGAACAGGCTCTAAAAAGGCTTGATTTGCTGGCACGGTTCCCATCATTGCTGCCGCCTTGGTAAAATATACCCATATAGCCCCCCTTTTCACAGCCTCTGACAACACCCCCAAATTTACCTCTAGGTTTAACCATAACCCTGCAGCCCGCATGCAGTGTAGCCATTTTGCTTTCCAGCATCAGGCCTCCTCAGAGCCCAGCAAGGCTTTACAGATAGACCTGTAATCTTGTTTCTTTAGCTCCTGCAGCACCAACCCGTACCCCTGTGCTTTGCAACCTTAACGACGGCTGCCTGGCCGATGCCTGGCCAGGAGGGGACCAGTAACCCCCCTCCTCTACAAGCAGCAGCCTCCACCCTCGCCCTCGGGTGCTACCAAATCCCCCGCCTCCAGCCCTCACGCCAGATGAACGCTAACTCTAGCTTCTGCCAGCACTGGGACTCGGGGCTGCTGAACGCCTTGCGGAGCTGAACCCCCAGACAAGCTCTGCTGCTTTTCTATTGCGAAACACGAGCTAAGTGCACAGGGCACGTCTTCTGAAAAGCATCAAATTGTCTGTTCAGTGTCCTTAAAGCTCAGAGTTTATTATGCAAAATGTAAATTGACACTAAAATAGCCACCCACGGGGTGCGCAAAGGGAAATAAAGCTATTAACATCAGACTCCTGAACATCTTAATTACAAAACTACACCAGAGGGGAGAAAGAGAGGCCTGTAGGCTGGAAACTAATAATCAGCAAATGAAAAACAGTCATCCCGAGTCTCACGTGCAACCTGCAGCATTTCCAAGCAGCTGGCTCCTGTGGCGCAGTAACCGGGAGCAGGCTGAGGTACCGAGGCTGGTGGGACTGGTGCCCTGGCTGGAGCAGAATTTCGCTCTCAAGCTCTCTCAGTAGTTACCATCCACTTCTGCAAGGAGTCTCCTCAACGCAGCGTTCCCACAGATTCCCATACCATACACATGATGTTAACTATCATGCTGTCATATTTCTCCCTTGAAAACATAATCAGCAAAATACTTTCCTGTTGAACACAGTACTTAATTTTCCTGTAAGAAATTAATGCTGGGGAAAAGAACACGCTGCTAGTGTGAAATTACAAAAACGAAGGGAAAGAAACTTTAAGTTTCTCAGAACACAGACTAACAGACCATGCATAAAGTAGAGAAGAGACTCATCTAATAGGAGATTACTAGCAAAACTAGCACAGAAAATGGCTTCTTGGTAATGTTGACCTCAACCATTAAATGTCTAGTTAAATACTTAACGAGTAACTTTTAGAATTAATATTGGAGCTCTGGTTATACTGGCCATGCCAACCTACTGCTATTAAGTTCTGCTATAATGCTTGCCTGTCACTCAAGGCAAAGGTTGAGTTGCTATAAAGAAAACGCACAGCATACATTAAAGCATTTAGGTTGTGAGCATAGGCTAGATTTTTACATTCCTTGCACATCACGCATTCATACTTATGCCAAAAATGGTACAGCCCACTACATATGTATTAGGTACCATTCTACTGCCACTTTTTGCAATAAATGACTGCAAGCTGCATAATGATGGAGAATTAGCAGGTCAGGCTCTCCAGCCCTTCCGTGTGGCTATAGCTTTTCCAAATGAATAAAATATTTGACTCAACTTGGAATAAAATAATGGGGAGGGGAAAAAAGGCTCTATAGGAAAAGAATCAAGATTTGAAATAGCAAGAAATAAAGACTTTTGCAGAAAAGAAAATGAAGGGATGGGTGAACTTCTCACGTTCCACCCGGCTCCCCCGTAAGGTTGTCTGCACGGGCCTAGAGATGGAGCGTGCGACTCCCTGGTGGGGTGCCCCACCGGCAGCCACAGTTGTCCTGCCCAGCGCGCCTAACGGGCAGCAGCCGTAACGAGGCTGCAGAGGGAGCCCAGAGACTCCAGGCTAACAGTGAAGGCACAGCCCAGCCCCGGCTGCTGGCAATGAGGGAGGGAGGGAGAAGCATTTTCTCAGCTCCCACCAGGCACCAAGGATGCTCTTTTATTAAGATTGACAAGTTCCACAAAATAGTTTGCTTTTTTTTTTTAAATAGTAAGAGTTAGCAAAGAATCTGTTCCACCGATTTATTTTTCCATCATGTTTCACTAAACATGCAGCAAAAAAAGCAACCACAGCAGAGATAGAAGTATGCCAATTAATTTCAGATGAAAACTACAAGCATCACACTCGGTGTTAACTATCGCAGATTAATATCACAGAGTTGAAAGGTATTGTTTCTGCATTCACCTTAAACACAATTTCACTTCATATAACTGAATTTGTAGCACCAGCGCAGCGAGAGGAACGGCACACATTCTGTCACGATTCTCCACTGCTTTACACCCTGTATAATTATTTACAAGTGCTCAACTGCGTACCATAAAGAGCTGGAATATTTTACAGCCACACTGCACAAGTGTCCGTCACTACCCAAAGGACACAGAGATGACTAATTGGGCACCGAGTCAGGAATACCGGAGGTACAAAACACGAAACCTGTGGGGTTTCTCCCTCCAGCTATGGGAGGCAGAGGCTTTGGATGCAGCTCTCCCCTAGCTCTCAGCAGGGCGCTCAGGGTGGCGTTGGCGCCTGCCCTCGCCCAGCCCCGCTTCTGCCACCTGGCAAGCGTAACTGTTGCCCCCTAAGAGATAGGGCAGATCCAAGTGTTTAATACTTCAAATAAGAGAAGACAATTCCCAAGCTGCAGGCTCTGGAGCGGATCCTGCTGCGTGTCAGTCACACCCTGACAGACGCGGAGCAATCAGATTCCCACCCATGGGAGTTTAAGCAGCCCCCAGAGCAAGCCCTGAGTTTCCGTGAACGTGTATTTGGTATTTTTCATTTAACTGAACTCATTGCTAATGAAGGAACATTTAGAGAATGATCTAATTCATATGTTTATTACGGCACTGAGCAGAGCAAAAAGCTTGGGATTAATCCCAGCAACCCACCAGTTTATTCGAAAGAGTAGGACAAAACCTAACAGATGTTTTGAAACCAGGGTAAATCCAACCCCACGCCTGCTTCCATGAATGCTCATTAACTCCCTTTCTTTAGTCAAAGAGTGTGTGTAAGCTTGCCTTCCTCCCCTACCTCTATTTGAAAGCTCTGACAAGGGACCTGTCTCTCACTTGGAGGGAAAAGGAGATCTGTTTCTGTTTTACTGTAAAATTAGGCTGCTCTGACATCCCTTGTATTTTCCCCACAAACCCCAAATATTCTCTGCCATTTATGCTGTCATCCTAACTCAAGAGGCAGCATCGAACGCACCCTGTGAGGTCACCGAGGGATTTTAGCTACTGGACGCAAACATCAATTTGGTTTTTTTTTTTTTCACATAAATTCTGCATTCTTTATCGAAATATCTCTATCGCCCACGCTCCCGAAACTCCCCCCTTCTCCCAGAGTTCACCATTCTCACTTGCAAATTGGTGATTACGTTTTCCCTACTTTAAATTCACTCCCTATTCTCAGCGAGCCCCGTCTTTCGCTTCCCTACAAGCACGCTAAGGCAAAATCGCTAGTGCCCCATGACAACACCCCACACCAGAAGCAGCTTTGTGGCGTTTGGTTTTTTTTGCATCGCCGAATGTGAAACACCAGGCTCCGTTAGCTTTACGGGAGGACGTAAGCATTTACAAACTGAGGGCTCAGCTAATGAAATCCTGTGAAGCAGATCGAATCCTTTGAGAAAGGGCCCCTCTCCTTGCCCTGTTGTGTATGGCACATCAGTAGAGGCTGGCTAAACCTGAGGAGATTAACAGCTTTCTATGTCTACCAGAAGAACTTTTCCATTATCTTTGGCTTGTACTTTTTAATTCCTTTTAGGCAATTACCAAAAGATTGCAGCTCACGACAGGTTAGGGCCAGGCTGCCAAATCACCGCAAGTGATGTTACGGCAATTCCAAGCCAGCGAGAGCTAGCAGCCTGTGACTGTCCGCCTCCCTCCTCTGCACATCATTTCTTAGTGTTTACAGCTAGCGGTGGCAAAAAGGGTAGTTGCTCTGTGAAATGCATATTAAAACTGAATGAAAGTCAAGCCAAGAAAGCTATCCTATGTCAGTTTGATTAAAAGAAACAGCTCGTCCTCATCCAGTTTACCAATTTCTTTATCATAATATTTGAGTATATCACTCAGTGTGAAAGGGGAAATATGAACAGACTGATAGAGATCCTCATCTAGTTGGGATCCCATACAAACCTATTGGATAGGTTTTTCTATACAGATCGTGTTACTTATGTTCTTTTATACTGCTAGCAAAGCTGTTTGAAAAAAGCTTACACATGCCACCAATTCTTTTCTAAAATGTGTTTGCTTTTATGTTTTTAAGTAGCTATAAAGCAAAAAAAAAAAAAAAAAAAAAGACCAAAAAAAGACAAAAAAACAGGTGCCCAAGCCCAGGCAAATGGCATCCAGCAGGATCCCTCCTGCCCTCTCTGCTGCCCTGGGGGGTACCTCCAAGGCCAGGCCCCCTCCCTCCCGCTCCCTCTGCCCACAGTGCTTCACCCTCTCCACCCCTCCAGCAGAGTGAGATGCCCAACGCACAATTATGCTCCAGTCAGACCCAACCCTTGCTTCTGCGGCTAATACGGATCACAAAACTTGCTTAATTATTCCAAACTAACGAGCTGTTTTCTTTGCTACATCCAAATGCATCAAAGGTGCTATCAGAGAGAAAACAGAAGAAACAAGGTGGGGGGGAGCACAAATAACAAAGGTATGCCTAGAATAGCTCTTTGAAAACAAACCATTTCTTTATTTTATTTTTACGTTTGCAAGCTAATATCCCCACAGAGTTAAATTAATCATGGGACTTGAATTAAAACCACACATATTTGCGATTCATCTGCCGAATAATTAAAATCCAATTGCTCCCCCTCAGGGACAGAATATCCCAGAGTAAGTGGGATTATGTAAACAGTTTCCTGCAAAACCAAACAAGGAGAATGTATTAAAACGCTGTAAGAGACGCAACGGGAGCTATGGTCACAGGTTCCTGGATCTTCCCAAGGGACTCCCGGGTAGGGGTTAGAAAGCAAAGGCAGAAAAGTATGTAACACCCCGATGACTGCGCGAGTCATGTAATTATAGCGCTGGGGAAACATCCCAGCTTACAGAACTGAAACAGAGGGGCTGTTTGTACTCCTGCACCAAGTACAGGCTTTATAGGTATAGTTACAACAAAAGAAAATATTACTTCTGTGAAATAGTATCGAAGAGGGAAATATTGGAAACCTAAGTAGAAGGAAAAGTCTAGAACAGACGAATTGAAAAAGGAATTTTGATCTAATACATGTTGTTGAAAGCACGAAGCGTGGGAGAACATCAAAACATGAAGTCAATAGAAGAGGCACACCAATCTGCATTTTTTTTTTTTTTTAGGGAAAACATCTTCAAAGGATTAATGTTATCAGTACACACATTAACTAGTCACACTCCATAATGCTGGCTTCAACATTACTAGACTTAAATTTTGGTTCATTCTTAACATACCACCCATGAGTTTCCCACACAGGTGGCCAAAGCGGCAACCAGAAAGCGAAGAAAGCGATCCTGTATGCTCCCTATAGTGGAGGTCCCTCCCCTAATATTACCATTTAGGGGTTGCAATAGCGATGTCACTATGCCAGTAACAAAATACCTGTTTTGAAGGACTGTCACCTCACTCTAGACCCGCATTGTTCACGAGGTTCAAGCCTGCTCTCTAAAATAACGTATAACTAAGCACAGGATAAATTTAATTGGCAGAATAGCCACTCGTCACTACTAGAACAACTTGAAAGTGGCAATCTTTCCTAACAGACGTGCTTAATGTGTGTTAAAAACAGGCTTTCAGCATCAAAGCTGTAAAGTAACAGTATAATAAGCACAACCCTGAATTTTAAATGAAATCTAGTAATGAGTATCTGAGGTTACAAATTTTAATGACAGTCCTTGTCAGAGCTGCATAAATAAGCTTCACCTATTGAGATGCCCGGCAGCCTCTGTTAGCGTGGCCTTCGGCTGCCGGGATCCCCTCAGGCGCTCTGGCGAGCCTCAAGGCTGCCACTGCTTGTAGCCTACCCCTACAAACCTTTCCAAAAAGGAAGCGACGGTGTAAGGAAGGAACAACACTGAATTAATAAAGCACTCCCCATTTAGGCTACTGGAAAGCTCATTCACTGGCTGTAAGCCGGGAAAAGTCTCATAACAGAGCTAGAGCATCCCCTCTCTTAACAAAGGCTGGTTTTCTGATGCGCCCTTTCTGCGTGTCAGCTGCAAGAGCCGATGGTCTGGACGGCTCTTACTCTGCTCACGGAAACAGGACACGGTGCCCTCGAGTATCAGCGCTCTGGCCCCGTGACACAGCAGCAAGCTGCTCTCTCATCTATCAAGTAGTTCATTATTTCTTTTCGCTACAGAAAATTCCCCCATCTGAGTTGAGAAAGCCTTGGAGGTCCTGAGGAGCCTGTATTTACCCAGTCTGAGGATCACAGATATGTTCTTAAAAGAGCAGAACAGCTAAGGAGAGAAAGCCCAATTCTCCCTCCAGCCCCCTGTGACAGCTGGGAGTCTGAAACAATTGTTGAACATTATGAAATGCCTTTAGAAATATAAAAACAAAAGAAAAAAAAAGTCAGCCTCCCTACAGCACGGTAACAGTAGGGAAAATAAGCTTGTTTATACTTACTTACAGCTTTTTTCTATGCGTTACGTAGTTTATTTGTTCTTGGGACACGTTGATTGTTATGCATGGATGCATGAGTCATTTATTGCTATCACTGAATTCAGAAATTATGAAAATAATCCTGGAAAAGAGTTTATGAAGCCAGCTAGTCCATTCCCCAGCTTCAGGGCAGGACCAGCTAAAACTTCTCATTTCTGATACATTCTAACCTGTTCTTAAAAATCTCCAGTCGTGTATCGTTGATGACGTTCCTGTCAATCACATATGACAGACTGTTTCTCCATCACACCACTACCAGTAGGACTTTGACAGCCTAATTAAAAGCAGAACTGGCTTTTTGTTGAAAACTGAGAGGTTTGCAGCCTACGATATGCGATTCAAGGAGACACAAAACGCGTTACAGAAGAGTAACACGCTGTGGTAGAAAGCATCTGTTTGATTTGTTTAAGTCACAGACCTACGTTCCTTTTAACGACTGTCGCTGGGCAGCAGAGAAGGTTGCTCTTTGCCCAGTCCTGGCTGATCCTGCGGGGCCTCCAGAAGGAACCAAGCTTATGCATCGGTTCTGGCAGCGTCTGGGCAAGCACCGGAGGGGAAAGGTTTTAAAGATCAGAGTGGTAGAGGCTGGGAAAGAGACTGAAATCCAGCCAGCGTCAAAAGTGGCGCCTGGGAAACAGCAAAGCACGCACAGGAGCAGGTGTCTGAAGGGACAGAGATGTACAGGGAGCCGAAGGGGACTCTGGGTGGTTTGTCAGCAAAAAGGGCTCAGAACAAACGCAGAACCCCCCACTGTTTGGGCCATAAGGAAGGTAGCTTTACAACCTCTGCTTTATTCTGGTTTAGCTGCCATTGAACTTTTTTTATTTTTAATTTAAAATGTTAATGGTTCTCATTTATATGCAAATCAACGCCGACTATTAAGTCTAGAAACCTCCTTTCAGTTTGCTCTCATTATGGAAAAGATCCAGGTAAGCCTACCTCCGAGGCTCAGGATCTCATCACGCATGCAGGCACACAGACCTAGAGCACGTCCCCGTGTGCCGGCACTGCACGCAGCACGCTAGCTCGCACAGTTGCTGGAAGAGATTATCACAGTACAGCAGAACACAGTAAGTGAGAAAAGCGGCTTTTTTCCCCGCTTAATTCACGAGGCTGCACTTCCACATGAGAAGCAGAGATCCCCTGGCTCCCACCAAGACCCTTTCCACCCAGATCCTAAGTGTGTTGCACTTGCTTTCCAAAGGCTGGAGGAAAACTCGCTGTGGTTTCCTATTGTTCTCGAAATGAATTGCAGCCCAGGGCTCAAGAGACAGAATAGAAGTCAAATGAATACTGCAGATAGTTACGTAGGATAACACCTTGCAGTCCCACTTCTACGTTTATCATATGCAGAGCTTTTCTGAAGCTTACGTACCAGATTCTGAATGCTGCTGGGCAATGCTAACCAGAGCACCAAAAGTCGCCTAATCCCCAGCCACCGCCTGCCCTGATCGCTACACAGGCTGCTGGAGGAATGGCAAAACATCAGGTTAAAGGATTTTTGTAGATCACGACAAACTAACTAATGAACAATGCTTTGGCCATAGCGGGTAATTCCGGAGCAGGCAGCTCTTTTGGACGGCACAGCAACAAGTTACCAAGACCACGCTCACACAAAGCTAGTTTAAACCTTCACAGGTAGAGAAGAGCGAGCCATGCAGATCATAAAGCCGCAAAGGGATTCTGCGTCCATATTCTGGTTGCTGCCGTGCATGGAAATCTGTAACGTGACATCTTCGTTACCACTACTGCTTTGCAAGCTAAATTAAAATCAGAGATAGATTAACGAGCCTGTCTTTGGCTTTGTAGGCATGCCTTAATAAGATGTTACTGGGTATAGCTTTAGCGTCGCATTTTCATTTCAAGGGGGAGAGAAATCTCACCTCTTACCAAGATACATAGGAGTTTAGACATGAAGTCAGACCCCTAAATATGTTTTGAGCACCTGCACCTCTTGCTAGATGTGCAGCTTTAATTGTTTAATATTTCCAAGGAGTGCAGTACAACTCCAGTATAGAGACTTCTTTCATTCCATCAGGCATTAGAAAGAGGCACAGGTGTTTTGGATGACAAATCCTTTGTCTTCAGCCTTACCAAACACTGCAAGCAACCTACTCTGCAACAAAGCTCTGCTCTGAAGTACCTCTAGGACACAGGTCTCTGGGGCACCAAAGTGAGAGGTCCTGCGCTGTAGGATATTAGAGAAATTTAAAACCACACTCCCAAATTATGTAATTCAGTAGGGAATGATTGCTTCTATGCCCCTTTTTTTTAAAAAAAACCTTATTTTATAAAACATTAATTTAGAACACTTTTGAGTACTTCCTTATGATACTGATTGAAGTGCATGCAATTAGGCCTTCAATTTCCAATTCCAATACCCAGGCTCTTAAAAGCCATCTTTGTGAATTAACATTTGTGTTTTCTCAGTTTTATTCCATTTGTCTTTAACTTCAGCAAATTCTTAGTAAACAACTTGACAGCAACCAAATCCTTTCTTCTGGGCCAGCAATTCACACACTATGTAGAGAGAAGCCATGCCACTTCAATCTTCTTGCAAACAGAAAAGTTAGGAACTGTTTGGGGTTTTTTTCATGTAAGCCAGTACAACATGGAAACAGTGCTTTTCACCAAAGCAGTTTTGCTACATTATGCATCACAGCAGACAGTCAGAGCCACAGGGTAAGGCAAGACTGTTGTTTGCTATGCAAGCTGTCTGCAGCTTAAATCACACCCAGGGGATGAGTGATTTGCAGCCGTTAGGAATGTTGCTCTGACAGATGTTTTGGGGAAAGTAGTTTGAAAAATCCTGGAAAGATATTTAAGCAATGAAGTTGATGCCTATTTTTTCCACCTTACAGTTTTGTTGAAGGCCTACGAGTTTATACACATGAGCCTCAAGTTTGGCCTCTAATTCCATGCTTCGCTGCCAGCACCTTTCAAGAGCAATGAACACTCAAAATATTCCAACCTTCAGACCTTCCACTAGGCTGGTATCTCAAGAGCCCAAGTTTCATCCTGTTCTGCAGTTTTATCCTTGGACTGTTTTCAATCAAGCAACCTCGTAAGTAACCCTGTGACTTTGTTCTGATTAGACCGTGAATCTCCACCATGGGAAAGGGATCTCAGCCAGGATATGATCCCCTAAAACATGTATAGTGGTGCCAGTTCTTCTTCACAATACATTATTCCATTGCTACTGGTCTGCGCTACTTTCTCTAAGGTAGACAGTATTTGAGAATTGCTATACTAGACCTCTGTAGTAGAATACCATTTCTAGTACAAATAATTTCTTAATTTTGACTGCTTTCATTAAAACCTTTACTTGTTCTTACTACCTTCAAATACCCCGTTTCTCTACAACAGTCACTTTCCCCCACTCCCTCAGTCCTTGCACGATTAAATAGAGACCATGCAGGCTAACACTGCAACTGCATTACAGCCGGCGGCCCCAGGGCAGGCAGGGGCTCAACAGGCCATTTTGCCAGACCCCAGGTATTCACACGTAGGGAAGCTCAGTCTCCTGAAGCCCATCTCACTGAACATAGCATGCTGGCAGCATTTATCCTCCCACAAACCAACAGTTCCCACCTATGGATGTCTGTCTGTTTCCAGTATCCTGCTCTCCTTTAGAGACATAGTTTTACTCCAAATATTACTGGAGGTAGTTGAAACATAGAAGTCATTTACTGAATTACAGAACAAGTTCAGGAGTGCTCCGATGCAAGCTACAGGGGCTAATTTTAAACCTAAATTCTCCTTTCCTTCTGTAGCACTGGCAAACCAGTTGTCTTTGAATATTTGATCACAGCTTTCTAAAGTCTCAAGAAATGTCCTCACTTTAACAAACAAACAAACAAAAAAAACCCCTCGGCACACACACACAAACAATCCAGCCACTAAATCATTTATTGCAGTCTTATTCTAAGCCATATGAAAAACAGACCTGCCACAGATCTGAGTCTCTTCTTTTCATGTTAGAAGGGTACTGGATACTGCAAGCATCTAAAATAGCGAGGGGATGTTGAAGCCACAGTACTCTCACACCAGCTGGTTACATTTTCAGTAAGCTAGCAAGTGTAACAGAACACGCTCTCCAGAAAATTGCTTTACTTCCATAAACAAGTTCCAGGTCATCTTTCCTTAAAATTATGCACAAGAATATAAATGCTGGGGGGGAGGAAGAAAAAACAAAACCCCATGTATATAAAGTTTGGCTGATTAAGAACCAAAGACACGCGTACAATCAGAAGTGTGGGACTCAATGTTAATTTTCATGCAAAACGGAAACGGCTTCTACACAAAGCCCGCGCAAGGGAGAGGGGCGCAAGGGAAAGGCTGCACTTTTCACAGCAGGTGTGAGGGAACAGATAACTGGTCAGGCTGCTCGTTGCTCTGTGAAATGTTGGGAGTTTGTGTGACATCCTTTCAGACCAACAGCATTAAATCCTGCAGAGTCCCCAAGACCTCTTCTGTCCTCATCACTTTTATGCCTGTTCTATGCCAGCCAGCAAATTCCAAAATAAATTGCCTGCAGTGCCTACCCTAAAATGAACCACTGTAACAGCTGCCTTTACACACAGCCCAAAGAAACAGATTTCTTTATCTGGAATTTAATTTTGGATTAATCATTACCACTCTGGCAGGAATTGCCTGTTGGCATGCTGTTGCATGCCAACATAAAGAGAACTGTGCCAGGCATAACACAGAGTTGGGGGGCACCTACAGAAAACAAAAGCAGCAAGTAGCCCTTCTGCAGCTGTCCCAGGAACTTGCTCGATACAGTCAGGTTTGAAAGGACAGCTTGAGAAATATCCTGGAATTTTAAAAAAAAAAAAAAGTCCTGTTGGTCACCAGGTATTTTGCAATTTATTGTTAAGGTACAGTGTCTATCATTTAGAGCCATATGTTGGTTACTTCCCTTTATAGACTCACCATCCAGATGAGCACCCTGTATTATGATTATTATGAATTTGCATCATTTGTGTTCCATTTCATTATAGGAATCTGCATGAATTTGTGAAAAGTTATTTAATGAAATTCAAGTTGAGAAAATAAAATAAAACATACACCATTATTTGCAATCTGCTTTGGATACACACCAAGCAGAAAGTCATTTCTCTCTATTCATTAATAACGTTTACTGAAGCTTGGCTTATAACTAGGCAGCCAATATGAGGCAATAGAAAGAACTTACTGACATTTTTGCAGTTGACATTTTGGTTCACACAAAGAAAAACAAAGACCCAGACAGACCTTTCTAAAGATGTCAGATACTTTGATATGGGAGTAAAAAAGCAGCTTTTTCTCTTCTTACAGTAAGAGCATTTTCAGAATATACATTAAATTGTCACCACCATACTTCTCACCACTTTCTTCCATTGTGCCATTATCACAGCATTACTCATACCTTTATGTGGCATCCATAAAACTGTGGCAGCCAAGAAAGCCGGTGTTTATTCCAGTAAAAAGTACAAACTACTTTTTCTTCCTCTAAGCAGTTGCAAACTCATACATAAAATCCCAAATTAGGTCCCCACACAGCAGCAGGTAGGAGACGGGAGAAACGGGATGGATCAATTCCTTTTTCTTTAGTGTTAAGTTTTCCCTGTTTTCAAAATCCAGATTTAATCCAAATTACTAGCCTGATTCTTTTAAACTCTTGCCGGAATTCATTCCATTTCAGAAAGCTTGGAGTCAAAAATGCTTTAAAGACAACTCAAAGCTATCATTTAAAGTGACTTATGTAAGGGCTACTGCATATTAACCCAACCCAAAGAGCCCAAGATGAGTGTAAGAGAGACAGAGTGTGCAAAAGTGAGAGCAGAATGGTACCTTACAGACCTCACCCCAGTTTTACAGCCTCATTTTCTACCTATATGGTATGGATTTCTTTTTCCTTACTCAAATCTATCTGCTTACTCATTTTTTTAAGCAAAACAGTTTTATTGTTTCACTTTTCACTAGAAACAAGCCATTTTTTCAAAGCATTGCTCACAGCCAATTAAATGCTTTTACATCTTTATTTGTAATAGCATAATAAAGAATCCAAAGTTAGAGTTTGCCCTCACGCTCTTCAACTGTTTCTGCATGCTTTTATAACCTTCAGTGGCTTTATCTCCCCGTCTCCCTTTCTCCACTCTGCTTGTGCCTTGTAGAATCCTGTTCCTATTCTTTCATCCTTTAACCATTTCCACCTTCTCTAACCAATTTCTCTCCCCGACTTTTTCAGCTACTGCTCTTTCCTCTCCTCTCCAGCAGAATTTCCTCCCCCTTTCTTAAGGGAAACATGCTGCACCAGCAGGGTTTTCTACATGTTTCAGCATACATATAAACATTCACACACACTGAGCAGTCATACAGTTGGAAGCAACCAGAGCACGTGATGTCCCTTGCCCAGCTATTTGATGGAAGACAGCAGAGGTACCATGAGAGCATGAAGGAGAACACAAGATATTGTGGAGATAGTGGTGCAGCCATCAGGAATGTGAAGAGCTAAGAGTTTGTTCTAGGGACAACAGTAAAAGTTCATGGGAAACTTGAATTTAGTCTACTGTTGATGGAATACCTTGTTATTTGTGTCTATTTTGCCTTACCAGATGAGTAGCAGGTGATTCAGAGAACAGTGCAAGAAACCTGGAATAGAGAGATGAAAATCAATCTTCCCTCCATATAGAAGACATTGAAATTTGGCCGATCAGCACATGGTCTGTGGTGTCTGAGCCATTCCTCCCACAGGGGGAATTGGGCAGGTGAAAAAGGAAGAGTATATAAGATCTTTAAGAATTAAACCACACATCTACACAGATAGGATGGACACCAAAGGGGAAAGCTGGAAAATCGGCAGAGCAGAGTTTTGCTGAAATCCAGCTGAAGAGAGCAAATGAAAAAAAAGCAATGAATCTACAGCTGCTGCACGAAGACTTAGAGCAGTGAATAAATGGGCAAAGCAAGAGATTCTGTTTGAAGTGGGAAGGTGTGACGCCATCTCCCCTCTGCCGTGCAGATGGCAGCTGCAGCCACCGCAAACACCAGGGGCAGCTGACTGCATGCCAAACCTTGCTGTGCCCCGAAATGCCACCATGTACGCGGGGCGGTGTAGCTGGGGCTCTGCCATCAAACATTTTACAACATCCCTCTCTCTCTGCCTATGGGCCCAACCTGAATGAAAAACAGGCACAGAAGGACTGGCAGAGCAGGTTGGCTGCAACACTGTGGCAAGATGTAAGAAAGAAGATGAGAGTGTACCTGAGAGGTGTCAAAGGAGTCCACGAAGAAAAATTGGGCAGGAGAACATGTATATGTTCTGCTTTGTCTCGTCGCAGGTCAACTTCCCTTACATCTTCCTATGTCTTGGTAAATGCCTAATATTTTATAAAGCAGAAAACCTACAGAAAGAGTTTTGCTCAGTAGAATAAGAAAAAACAATAGCACTGCAATATGCATATGATCTTTCAGCAGTCATTAATAACGTTTACTGAAGCTTGGCTTATAACTAGGCAGCCAATATGAGGCAATAGAAAGAACTTAGTGACATTTTTGCAGTTGACATTTTGGTTCACACAAAGAAAAACAAAGACCCAGACAGACCTTTCTAAAGATGTCAGATACTTTGATATGGGGGTAAAAAAGCAGCTTTTTCTCTTCTTACAGTAAGAGCATTTTCAGAATATACATTAAATTGTCACCACCATACTTCTCACCACTTTCTTCCATTGTGCCATTATCACAGCATTACTCATACCTTTATGTGGCATCCATAAAACTGTGGCAGCCAAGAAAGCCGGTGTTTATTCCAGTAAAAAGTACAAACTACTTTTTCTTCCTCTAAGCAGTTGCAAACTCATACATAAAATCCTGAATTAGGTCCCCACACAGCAGCAGGTAGGAGACTGGAGAAACGGGATGGATCAATTCCTTTTTCTTTAGTGTTAAGTTTTCCCTATTTCAAAATCCAGAATTACTAGCCTGATTCTTTTAAACTCTTGCCGGAATTCATTCCATTTCAGAAAGCTTGGAGTCAAAAATGCTTTAAAGACAACTCAAAGCTATCATTTGAAGTGACTTATGTAAGGGCTACTGCATATTAACCCAACCCAAAGAGCCCAAGATGAGTGTAAGAGAGACAGAGTGTGCAAAAGTGAGAGCAGAATGGTACCTTACAGACCTCACCCCAGTTTTACAGCCTCATTTTCTACCTATATGGTATGGATTTCTTTTTCCTTACTCAAATCTATCTGCTTACTCATTTTTTTAAGCAAAACAGTTTTATTGTTTCACTTTTCACTAGAAACAAGCCATTTTTTCAAAGCATTGCTCACAGCCAATTAAATGCTTTTACATCTTTATTTGTAATAGCATAATAAAGAATCCAAAGTTAGAGTTTGCCCTCACGCTCTTCAACTGTTTCTGCATGCTTTTATAACCTTCAGTGGCTTTATCTCCCCGTCTCCCTTTCTCCACTCTGCTTGTGCCTTGTAGAATCCTGTTCCTATTCTTTCATCCTTTAACCATTTCCACCTTCTCTAACCAATTTCTCTCCCCGACTTTTTCAGCTACTGCTCTTTCCTCTCCTCTCCAGCAGAATTTCCTCCCCCTTTCTTAAGGGAAACATGCTGCACCAGCAGGGTTTTCTACATGTTTCAGCATACATACAAACATTCACACACACTGAGCAGTCATACAGTTGGAAGCAACCAGAGCACGTGATGTCCCTTGCCCAGCTATTTGATGGAAGACAGCAGAGGTACCATGAGAGCATGAAGGAGAACACAAGATATTGTGGAGATAGTGGTGCAGCCATCAGGAATGTGAAGAGCTAAGAGTTTGTTCTAGGGACAACAGTAAAAGTTCATGGGAAACTTGAATTTAGTCTACTGTTGATGGAATACCTTGTTATTTGTGTCTATTTTGCCTTACCAGATGAGTAGCAGGTGATTCAGAGAACAGTGCAAGAAACCTGGAATAGAGAGATGAAAATCAATCTTCCCTCCATATAGAAGACATTGAAATTTGGCCGATCAGCACATGGTCTGTGGTGTCTGAGCCATTCCTCCCACAGGGGGAATTGGGCAGGTGAAAAAGGAAGAGTATATAAGATCTTTAAGAATTAAACCACACATCTACACAGATAGGATGGACACCAAAGGGGAAAGCTGGAAAATCGGCAGAGCAGAGTTTTGCTGAAATCCAGCTGAAGAGAGCAAATGAAAAAAAAGCAATGAATCTACAGCTGCTGCACGAAGACTTAGAGCAGTGAATAAATGGGCAAAGCAAGAGATTCTGTTTGAAGTGGGAAGGTGTGACGCCATCTCCCCTCTGCCGTGCAGATGGCAGCTGCAGCCACCGCAAACACCAGGGGCAGCTGACTGCATGCCAAACCTTGCTGTGCCCCGAAATGCCACCATGTACGCGGGGCGGTGTAGCTGGGGCTCTGCCATCAAACATTTTACAACATCCCTCTCTCTCTGCCTATGGGCCCAACCTGAATGAAAAACAGGCACAGAAGGACTGGCAGAGCAGGTTGGCTGCAACACTGTGGCAAGATGTAAGAAAGAAGATGAGAGTGTACCTGAGAGGTGTCAAAGGAGTCCACGAAGAAAAATTGGGCAGGAGAACATGTATATGTTCTGCTTTGTCTCGTCGCAGGTCAACTTCCCTTACATCTTCCTATGTCTTGGTAAATGCCTAATATTTTATAAAGCAGAAAACCTACAGAAAGAGTTTTGCTCAGTAGAATAAGAAAAAACAATAGCACTGCAATATGCACAT
>NW_009258887.1:1481493-1493605 GCF_000687185.1 Egretta garzetta
AAACTGTATGCTAGGCTAGCATGCAGCTTTTGCTGATTTTTGCGGGGTCCATATTGCAGACAGAAATGGTATTTTAAACAGGACATCTAAGAGAAAATCTTCAAGGTTCCTGCTCCTTCATGACAAGTTAATCCATTGAATAGGGGTCCACTACCTAAATCACTGAAAAAGCAATTCAAAAGCAGACCATATTAGAGAAGCAAGGAACACAGACAAGGGGCATTTACTGTGCCTTTCCTTTTAAAGCTCTAGAAATCTAAAGTGCTTCTGATGTTGTGTCTGACCAACAGTATTTTACAGAATATACTGGCAAAATGCAAACGCTCTAGAAGGCTATTAGCCCCAGTTTACCTGCAGGAAGCCATTTTCCACTTCTACATACAGCCTTCCACAGTAAACAAGAGTAACAGATTTCCACAGTAAACAAGTCTCATATAAATCAAATAGTGAGATCCATTTCACTGCTGTTGAGAAGAGAGATGCTTTTGGGTTCAGACTTTACAAGCACAAAGAAGAAAGTGGTTTTCCCTGGGCTACACAAAATTTTAACTACTTCAAGGTCATATAAATGTGAAGTCTGGTTTTCAACAGAACGGTGACTTGAGTCCCCGCTTGGAAAGAGAGGATTCCAAGTTATGCATTTCAATATTTCCTCCAAAAGGCATCAGGCTCCAGCCTAAACTCAGGGGCCAAAGACTCTTAATGCTGCAAGGTTTCAGATACACCCCTTTCTTTGGGGTTCCCTACCACCAGTTAGCCCACTCCCATCAGCATGCTGTCAGCTGAGGATTGCAGAGTGACCTTCCCTCATGCAGATGCATAGGAGTCTTACAGATGTGAATACCATCCTCATCACTTGGGTTTCTTTGTGAACCCAGCTCAAACTCATCAGATCCATTAAGTGAATCATTAGATTTCACTGTTTAGCACAGGAACACATCCTTTGTGCGTAGCAAAGGCACAGCTACAGACCTCTCTGTCAAACAGGACTTCAGATTTACCCATTGATCTGTTGTTACTGTGACTACTCGACACAGCGTAATGCCATTGAGGTAGCCTGCGGGGAGCAGAGCTCTTGAGTGCCAATTAGCTCCAAGATTCAAATCAGCCTGCCTTCAAGTGGTAAGCCACAATTCAAACAATTTTACATGCATTTGCTCATAGCTTTTCTGTTTAATTATTCCATTTTCAGCCTTTTGGATTCTTAAGTTGTAGTCTTGTGAATCAGCTGGCATTCAATAACTCTGCTGAAGATCATAAAGTCATTTTGCATTTATGCCATTACTGCAAGCAAATTTTTACTGTGCAAAATCATTGCTTCAAGCCTTCTCTCACAGAGATCGTGAGCTCACTCTTCAATAAACGATAATTAACTCCACATAAGCTTACCATAAAATCAAGCCAAGAAATCTAAGAATCGTCTGTTCAGATATACCCAAACTAACAAACTAATTTGCTCTCGTCTACTGAGCAACTAATTCACTAGTCAAATTCTGGCTTGGACTAATTTGAGCCAGCAATAAATCTCTCTCAGCCTTTCTTTTTTATTTCCATGAGACTTCCATTTGCCTCATGTAAATTCTGGGAAGAGAAAAACACCACCCCTAACCCACCCCAAAAAAACTTTTTTTGAAGAATTATAAATTAAGACAGACTAAAAAATTGCAAGAAAAGGTCTTTTCCCAAACATCTGTATACAGAAGAAGTTAACTAGCCCAAGGGTACCATTTTATTTTTTTTTACATTATGAAAGAAAACTTCAGTCCTTGATTTCCAAGGACTTTTGTAATATATACTGTATTAATTCATGTTAATTTATTATGCATTGCACCAGCATATTAGTGTTTCATTTTCTGAGTGTTTGTTTCAGCTGGTTTTACATAACAATCTAGAAAAACCCATGCCTCCTAATATTTTTGTAACACTTTTCACTCAAAACAATATCCCATTTTCTTAATCTCCACTGAAGTCTCCCTCACATTTTTCTGTACTTATTTTGTGAGCTGAGTTTCACAGAGCAGGCTAAATATCTGTCACCCATTAAATTATTTCTCTTTCAAAGTACCAGAAGGTTGTAAGCTAAAGAATATAAGTCTCTCATGGTACCACCATACAGCCTCATATATTTCACTGGAACTTGTAGAGATTACTGAAGTGGAAAACACATTGCAATCATCAAAACAAAAAAGACAATTCTGATTCGTTATTCAAACATATTTTTTCAGACCATTATGTAAATGCATGCATCAATTTTTTTCTACCCTCTGCCCAGAAAACTTTTCAGCTCTCCCCTCGAAATAAAGCAACTGTCTTGTTCAGTGCTGACACTGGAAATAAATTTTGAGACTGAGACTGCCATAAAGTAATATGGGATTGTCATGGTGAGTCCCTTTCCTTCCCAGCTTGCTTTCTCAGCTCTGCTTTTGGAAGGCAGAGCTCTTCCTAGACACTCCCCTCCTCCTGGCTACTCAATAGCCTGCCAAAGGTGCCACCTTTCTTGCTTAGTTCCCTCCGCTACATAAACCGAGAGCAAGATTGCTGATATGGGTTAGATTTACCAGTATCAGGTCATGATGTTGCCTACTCCTCTCCTTACAGCCATTTTGGGACATGCTACAGGGTATTCTGTGCTCGTACCTCAGTTTTGTGGCTTCAGGATATGGTTGTCAGGCTGATTAACCTGGAGGCACCTCGTGACAGAGCAGTTGTGCTCCCCCGATAACCGATGCACCTGATACTTCTTGGTGCATGACTGCCAACCCAAATCAAAAGTTCATGTGCTCCAGATCTCCTCTTTCACTGTTTTTATGACTTCCTGTGTCTTCTCTCAATTCCTTCCCTCTTTCTTCTCTGCAGGTCCTGGAAATAATCATATATTTGAACAAGTTGTTGTGTTACAGCCCAAAATCTCTTTAAAATCTAAATTGTGACTGCATATTAGAAATCATACAAAAGAAACTTAATTCAGCCATCAGCCAGGAGAGGCCATATTGATTATCTGCATTTATCTTTTCAAGAAGAGCCACCTTTGTGTTTCATGTGATTATTTAAATGTGCCTGAGGGACCCCAATCGTAGTAGAGTCGTGAGGAACTGCAGCTGCTGCAGGCTAAATTTCTGCTCTCAATTACTGTGATGGAGTTGCTGTTATAGACACAGCCACATATTCTCACAGATTTTAGAAGTAATCATCTGAGATCATTTTGTCTGGCTGTTCAGTGCTCTGATGCCAATAACTACATGAGGCAGAAACTACTGTCCCTGAACTTGCAGCAAGTGAAGTAAAATACAGGGCATAATTTTGGGCAGAGAGGAAGGCCCCAAGCGCCCCTCCAGCCCAAAGGAAGCGGAAGCAAACCTGGAGATAGCTTGCTTCTGTAACAAAAGTGATGCCCAAACAGTAACAGTGTCTAACGAAGGAGTCATTTTAAGAGGGCTTGCAAAAAGGTTTTACTGAAGTGGCCTATTCACGTACATTAGAAGTCTCACATTTATCCCACATGATCCCAAGTTCTCAATAATCTTCATGTCATTAAAAAGTGGTATCATCTTGTTAGATGTGATCTATTGCACACCTGAAAATGTGCCTGTATAATACAGGGCATCTGTATAGCGCATATGGTACTCTGCTAAGGGCTGATTTCTAGCTATCAGTGTGCTATTGAAATCTCCTGTAAGACATTCTGGCAAGTCCTGAAACATGAATGATTTAAGATGCATGATTTCTTGTTGGAGCACCTCCACCTGTCTCCACAGCTTCAGACCTCACCATCAGTATCAAACGCAAGGAAAACTTTTATCATGTGAGTGGGCGGTGATACCGACTCCAACAGTACAGGTCCCTATCAGAGATAGATAAAGAAAGCTCTTAACTGCCTCTCTGCTATTTTTCCCACGTTTAGCACAGAGTGACTTCTACCAATCAGAAATTTTCTAGGAAAACTCTGTCCTTCTGCTAGTGCGCTATTTTCAAGATCCCCTTCTGCTGGGAAAAACATGACAAAAGATAAGCATTTACAGAATTTGCTGTTGGAGGATTTTATGAGTTTATTCAACACTTAGCTAAGATCTCTCTCCAGTTGTACACAGCAGAGATCCATGAAGTAAAATATCCATTTAGCTTTATCTTCTTTTAGTCAACAGCTGAATAAGACTTCAGGCAGAAAAAGTATCAGTTCAAGTATATTTTCCAGCTCAGTAGTTCTCTCTCATCTATGCCTCACGGTATTGCCATTACAACAATGGATAAGATGACAAAACTTTATATCTGTACTTCAGAGAGCCCATGTGACATACAACCACTAGCAACTCGCATGCAGTATTGCCACCCCACGGGTCATCAGTTAACATTTCTGTAGCATCCTGAGCATTTTGTTGGTTTAATAACCACAATGCCAGAAAGGGGGAAATCTGTCACTGACTTGCTGTGTTAGAGTTGGACGACACACTTAGGCCATTGCTTCCATTTTCACAACCACAAAAATGACAAAATTCACTTTTCATTTGTGAAAAGCTGTCTCATGGGTTACACAGATGGATAAAGGAACATCTAAACATCTTTCTTTCAAATTCCATTTGGGTTTTGGTGGGAAAGCTGACTGAGCTATGACAGGAGTGGTGCATTTCTGCCCAAAACCAGATATTAAGCATTTAAGCAGCTTCAGTGTAAATTTTCAATATGCACTTTTTTTTCTGCATCTGCTTAAGAATGACTGACATTTTCTGAACTTGACTATCCGTAACTTAAAGGTTCTCTTCCCTGACATCGTGTTCTGAAGTGGGTAGTACATCTCTAAAGCAATTATGACTACAGCTATTAAAACTTCTGTTAAATATACACAATGTTACCAATAAAGTGTTCTTTGTTTTCACTCCTCCTTTTAAGTGTACCTGTTCAAACAATTGTGTGCTCCTACTTAGGAAACACAATCAACGCCAAACCCCAACTAGCAAAAGAGAAAGCACGAATTTGGAGGAAAGGGCAAAGATGCAGATAGCCACTCCTTCAGAAGGAAATACAGACAATTAAAGAAGACTCTCACATTTATATCTGTTTACTGCAGAATAATAGCAAGGATTGCCAGGGGATTTTCCACCAATAAACACAGGAGTGAATCAGCACAGGATCAGGCTGCAATTCAAACATGCAGTTACTACTCTTTCAGACCTACCAGGACCCCAGTCACTCCTTTATTTCACTAATTCTTAAAATCATTACCTACTTGGACTTAGGAATCCAAAGTCAACCCGAGGTTTAGATATGATCATGTCTCATTTACATCAACTATTTTTCTTCTTGCACTAAAAGTCACAATTTTCACAAAACATCCCCCAGACTTTTAGCACCAGTCTCCCTACCCAACCATTCTGGTTTCTCAAGCAGCAAGATCACAGCACAGCCAGGACAACAAAAAATAATGAATTGCACCTATGCTGCTTAGGCTACCTACAGGCTTTTACTGCAAAAGCCTAGGTTAGGTTCAGTTTTGCCTAAACCACAACAATTCAAAATGGATGTTATTTCTCCCTGTTCCCTTCCCTGAGTTTCTGTAACATACACTGTTAGTGTAACTCTTGCTAGAAAAAGGTGAGTAAAAATGTAAGCTCACTCAGTCTGATACCAGAAGCAATTTTTTTAGGCCAGCCATGATGTTCTGCAAGGTTTTCATTATCTTAGGATCAAAGAAGAATGAAAGGCAATCAAAAACTGCTCTTAAAGTGCCATAAAGTCTTGATTTGTTCCCATCACCCTATTCTCAAGAAACTTGCCTACATTACTGCTTTTAGTGGTTGTGACTTGACACAATTTAACACTAATCACCTCTCTCCCTGTAACCACTCTGCCACACTGCCTCTTCTTCAGGACTGACAGCATGTTTATGGAATAAAAATGACCACTCCTCATCCATCCCAGTTCTCTGTGCAAGCCAGCAACAAATGATCGCATCCCTCCTTGGAGCAAAGAGACATCAGGGAAGGATGAAATGTCACCACTTCAGTATTTCCCAGGATAACATCAGGGTAGCATAATAACCTGAATACCTTAATTCCTCTGATCTAAGGCTAAAACCAAATCATACCTCTGGAATGTAGTGAGGGATAATCCTTGGCTATATATTGCTCTGCTCATTCAACGTCTCACTAATAGCAGACCAAGCACTGACAGTATTGCAACTGACATTCTTTTTATATACAAAACCTCAGTCTTCCAGGAAATTTTAGGTGAAAGAGGTGCACAATTAAGCATGTTCCAAGGCCCTTTTATGAACAAAAGCTAATTTTGAATCTGCAGACAAGGGTTACTTAGGTTTTGCTATTATCACAGGGGCGAAGAACAAAACAACTTCCAAACAGCAAATTAGCAAGTTGCTTATTTTCAAGGGGGCCTCTTCCACCAATACTGTGAAAACCAGCTACGCTTGCACTCAGGGAACGGAGAGCTTACAGCTCCCATGGAAAAGAACATCCAGACCTTTTCAAGTGGAATAAACATAACAACTACAGCCCAGTCTCTCTCTGTAGAGGTTGTCAGTCAGTTACACTTGCACTAAACCGTGCAGTCCACAGAGCCTCTGTGCCAGAGGGCTCTGACCAACATTGACACTTTTTAACCCCACATCTTTAATGCATGTTGCAGCCAAACTACTCTTTCCAGTTGGGACTCTGTGAGGTGTCTTAAAGTCTAAACCTTATCCAAGTCTTCTTATGTTGTTCTTGTGTGCTAAAAGGCACAAGGACTACAAGCCAGACCATGCAAGTACAGTTTTTGTGAAAGTTTCTGAAGTGTTACAATCAACACACACAAGATTCCCAGAAATTTAAGGTAACCAGTACAAGCCTGTACACTCCCCTTCTGTGCAAGGCAGTGCCAGTAGCCACTGGCCCAACACACTCAGGCAGGTAGTCCCTTCCTGCCTCTTCCTTGCCATGGTGTTGCCAGGCAGCTATTGGCCGCGGAGTCTGTGGGGAACTGCAGTAGATCCTGCCCTTTGGAAAGAATTGTTTTCCCACCACTGGGAACAGAAATGACCTTCAAAATATCTACCACCAAAGGATACCAGGTGAGTCCCAGTCTGCAGAAGCTTGCTGGGGAAAGAGACCTCTGTTGAGCTTGATCACGTCGTACAGCAAACCCCATTGGTACAGGGAGCAGGTTTTGTACAGCAAAAACAGAAGTTTAGGGAGCAGAACACTGCAACTGGAGGACAATCACTCTCAGGAGCTCATATTAGTCCAGCAGAGAAAGACTGGGCTCTACAACACAATGACATCTCTGTCCTTTCTAAGCACTTATTATTTCAGTCTGAAAACACAGACTGTATGTTCAAAACAGTGGTTATAATGTGAACAAAAAAGCACGCTTTGATATGGTCAATACTTGACTGTATTAATCAATCTGCTGCCATAATGACTTTAGGTGTTATCAGTACCGTGACAAATACCCTAAAGCCAAACCAACCAACGCTGAAAGTTGACGCTTCTGTCTGCACAAATATAACTCCTCTTACACTACAAACCTCACATCTATCAGCTTAATGTTCTCATTTAAAAAAATAACAAGTCCCTTGCCTCAGGAAGCTTTGAAACCTTTATTGCTGCTGACTGTTTGACCTTTCCTTTACTGTTACTCGAGGAACTAAGTTGACAAACTCGAAGAAGGGAGCTCAAAAACCAAACTGTTCAATTGTCAAGACCTTCAAAAGTAAACGTGTCCTTGAGCAAGCAGCCTATGGAGAAAGAAGGGAATGCAGCTGGAGAAGAACAGTTACACCTTTTAGCATGTGTGTGGTCAAAACCAAGTGTGGCTGTTCCCATTAGCAGTTGCAAGTAGAAATTTGTCCTTTCATTTATACCCCAGTGTGGTTGTTACAGGTGAGCCCATCAGATGCTCAGCAAGTCCAGTGTCCTGCACCAAGAGCAGTGGACATTCTGAAATGTGTAAACAAGAAAAAGAAAGGGACAGACCTGCTTCTGTTGATGTCAGATTTTTACTGCCCATCAGTATTTGGCATTGCTCCAGACAAGCGCAAACCCTGGATAAGAATGCAGCAGAGTGGGATACCTCTCCTCATCTGTTGTTCCTGAGACTAGCAACTGGCAGAAGTCTGCTTAAAACAAAACTGAGGTGTTTCCTGCTGTATGCAGAAAGAAAATAACAGAGAAAGAAGTCGCATTACTTACCTCTTGCAGTTCAGTATAGTTTTGAACACACTAGTAGTGAGACTACATTCACCAAGATCACTCCCAAGAGGCCAGTAATTAACAACCTCCTGACAAATGCAGCACTTTCTTGTGTGGAGAAAGTCTTACAGGAATATTTTGGTTTTTCAACATGTGACTTAGCAGGCAGCCACAGGGAAGACAAAATAACTGTTAGCCAAGGAGTTAAAGGGGGGAAAAAAACCCCAAAACCTGCCACCTGGGTCAGAGAATGGGCTATTTAATGCAGTAACTGGTTGCCAGCAGCAACAGTCATGAAAGAGCATCAGAAACAGAACAAGAACAGAGCTCCCTGCTAGCTCCCAGAAAAATCAGCTGAGAACAGCATGAGCTAGACACTAGATTTGGTTTAAAACCTACCAATGGACCTATCTGCATGAATTTGTCTTTCTATGTTATAAGTGTCATTTATGTCGTGGTCTCCATAGCACCATGTAACAGCAAGTTCCATAATTTAATCATGTCATGCAAAACTTTTTTCCTTTAATTTTTTTTCTAAACTTACTACTTGGCAATGTTGCTGGGGGTCACTGGCTCTTCCAGAATAAAAACCATAAATAATGGCTCCTCTTCTTCTTCTGGTCATTTATCAGTTCATAGTCTTCTCTTGTCCCTCCTCCTCACCAGTCATTTTTCTTCCCAGCAGCAATCCCTGCATCCTTTCAGTCTCTAAGCAGCATATATAGCTCATCGGCCACAATAACGTCAAGATTGTACCTGCACATGGACTGAAGCAAACTGTGCCAAGTCATCTTTTGTTTAAAGGCAGTGTTATCTGGAACCATGCATGCTGGGAGGACTGCTTGGATCCTGTGCTGCAACAGAAGAGCCTAGTAAGATAGATCAGACAGACAGAGACTCCAAATAAATACAGATTAAGATACATCAGCCTTGAGTGATGGTGACACAGTGGGTTCTGAGCCTAGGCAAAACATTATGTAAACAGGTTAAATAATTAAGCAATCATTTTGACTGTTTTTGTTTCCTCTAGCCAGATGTCTGATGGATGTCAGTATATTTTTACTCACTGTTTAAATGGCATTTACAAGGTGGCTGTTATATCCTTAAGGTTAATGGATGTTTTATACCCATCTGTATGGGATAATCACTGCACACACTCTTCAAGAGGCAGTTTGATTACCTGCAGATAACAAGATCGATAAAATGTTTTGCCATTACTGAAACACACTAAAAATTAATGTGCTTTTTTTTTTTTTTTTTAGTATTCATATTCACTTTGTGGTGGCAATATAGTCAGGATCTATAAACTCTTAACTTCATCCATCCTTGTCATCAGAGGACCATTTTTTGAAAGTCAACCTAAAACATCAGAAGGCTGAGCACAGATAACAAGGTAGAACATAGTTAATGAAGCTTTAGAGGCATCTATAGAGTAACTTCACTGATTTAATATTTCCACATACAAAGACAAAGCAGTCAGTGTGAAAGAACATAAGATGGGATAAATACTTGGCAACCAATAAAGAGCAAGACTTTAATGACATTTTCATTAAGATTTCAGAGATACTATTATGTATTTTAGGCCTCATTGTATGCAGCTTGTAGCCTGTTATTACTGAAGGAGGCTTTGAGAACAGGAAGGGTAAGAGGAAAGTACATTTACTGCAAAAGTATTTCGTTTCTGAAATAACCACCTACACAGGTTGGCTTTTTTTTCTTCCTTCAGGTTCCCTCACTGTCATGACACACTTCATAGATATGTGTGAAAGAACGACCAAGATGTGGACCTCTTATTCTACAATACTGCTACCTATTGAAATTAAGGCTAGAAGCAGCCAAAAAGCTAAAACTATTACATTATTCCGTGGATGAAATTCTATCAGCACGTGCTCTAGATCCAGAAGGATTTAGGAGCCCATTTCCCATAGATGTCAATGGAAGATAAATGCTAAACACTATTGTTGTTGACCTGGGCTGAAACTTTTGCATACCCAGAATATGACAGCATTTAACCCCTTTTATCTAGAACATCCACAAAGAAACTACAGAAAAACCCAAGGATGTTTATTTTACTGCTCCTTTTGGTACAAGATAGATGCTTTTCCTCTGTGCATCAAAAACTCTCCGGAAGTCATGCTGGGACACAGACCAGCAGCTCTGATCTAGCTGATCAGCAGCTAGATCTGACAGAAAAAAAAAAAAAAAAAAAAAAAAAAATCAGGCATACAATTCCTCAGACAATAGAAGCCCATAAGAAAAAATGGCCAAAGCTTTCTTGGAGTAGTAGACTAGATCAGTTCATGTCTTATGGCATCCTTCCTCTTTCCTGCTCCGACAGTTTGTCATCACATTGTACAGTTGCCATCTCTGTTACCACTACTGGTTGAAACGCAGTTACTTTACAAAATATCAGATCCCCCAAGGTGTTTCAGTTCCTCTGACAGCGCAGTGCTGTTACACTGGTGCTTGAAAGATATGAAGGAATGCCATGAGCTTACTAAAACATGGTAGTAGTTCAGGGACTGGAAGTTAGAAATCTCTGTATATAAAATAACACCGCACAGCAAAATCTATTCCACTAAACTCACAAGTTGAAAATGCATGAGTTAAACAAAAATTTATTTCCTAACTTCTCATAATTGTGACTGGGGAAGAACAGTGGATATTGTGTATGTTCAGACTGTAGAAGGTAAATGTTCAACATTAAGAAAGCTGTCATGTGCATAAACCCAGCTTCTATTTCTAATAGAGTATATAGTTCACTATTACTACACATCAGTGTGCTCTCACTTTATACTGATAACATGATCATATTAAAGGAATCCGAAAATATAACAACAAAAAATTGAATTGTATGATCCATGCTTTAGGTTGAGGAAACCGGAGAAAACAATCTGAAAAAAAAGTAAAAAAAAAAATTAAGCAAGTGATTTGAGAGAGAACGAGAATCTTGAGCACCAGAATCGTCTGCATGAGGTTACTTGGAACAACAGCACCATCCACTGCCCACATGGTGAATGGCACAGGCACTGCACAGAGAAAACGACACTGAGGTCCCCTTTGGGAGAGGGGAATTGCACCCACTCACTACATCACCACACAGAGGAACTCGTGCTTTAACTACAGACACTGGAAGACTAGAACCAAGCCTTTCCACTTAGCTCTTTTTGCTGATTGTAGCAGGGGATATTTCTTGAAGTCACAACTAGAAAAACCTTTTGTGGTTTATTTGCTTTTTGAAGAACGTTAAGTGCACAGCCAGGCAGGGAGGGAATTATTGCTGGCTAGACAGGGAGGTGGCTACAGGTGCTCTCCATCAAGGGCTAGGCACAGCTGAGATGGGGAGGCCCATGAGTGCTTGCACCCAGCCAGGCACAGACATCACAGTCATTAATGCTTGGGATTCCTCTTGGGCCTCACAGCATATTCCAGTGGTTCTATTTTTGAAAATAACTAGCGAATTGAAAACTGTGCAGAGAGGACAAGTCTGTCCACATGGCAGCCTTTGTGCCGTACCACCAGACAGGTCCCTAAGCACAGGAAGCACGTGCAGCCACTCCAGCAGGCACCAGCCCAGTCCTCGCCATCTTCCAAGGCACTGCTCACACAAACGTGGGCTGCAGGGTGTGACTGGAAGGCTCACGGCACCCCTAACATCGAGATGACTATCCCAGAGACCCCTCCATGAGGTGGCAACACTTCTGTAGATGCTTTGTTGAACAGGGAGAAAAGTAACCACATGATTAAAAGCTTTCCTGAGTCAAAGAGATAAAGCCTTTCGTTTACAAGTCAGAAATGCAATGTCAGCAGTATGGAACTACAGATACTTGTCAGGTAAGCTATCTAAAAAGTGGGGTTTTGCCACATTCCACATCCACAGGCTCTGGATTCTTTTCAATAACATCATTTTTAACAAAGCCTTTTTGAAGATT
>NW_009258887.1:1493615-1494847 GCF_000687185.1 Egretta garzetta
CCCCCATTTATGCAAGACACAGAAAGGATTCATTTCAGAGGAGAAAGTTACTATTTCTGATGAAAGCAATCCAGGACAGCTGCATGTTCTGCACCAGTCACTTCACCTCTCCTTGAATGCCAAATGGAGGAAAATAAGAGCCTGCCTGTTCTGCCTGTCCTAGACACTGGAGCAGGGATGAAGAGCAATTAATTTCTTTAAAGAACAAATGTATAGCTATGGTCACAGTGATGAAATGGCAAAAGAAAAAAAACTGAGCTCTGAAAAGGTCCCATTTCTGAGGCACTTCATTATACTTCTGACAAGACAAAAATCATGCTCAAAGTCAGCATCTCTATTAACAGCTTCAGCAGAGAAACCAGCACCTGAATTAGTTAAGGATTGAGCTAACCTCATTTCACCATATTCACTCTCACTCTCCAACAAGCTTGAAATGAAGGTATGGTAAAAAAGTTTGTACCCTGCCACTGATCCAGCAGCCCCACCTCTCTCCAGCCTGTTCCCTCTTCAGAGGGTCAGAGGAAAAGGAAAAAAACATCAGCTTTGAATGCTATTATGTTCCATTTCTAAAGGATGCCAAAAAAATACCTGTGCAGAACACAAAAGCTACCATCCATGCTCTTTGTTGTAATGACTCACTCACCAATACGCTGGACATACTTTGCTGATCTGTGACTTTTAGATGTATTGTACACTAAATCAAAAAGGAAAAAAGTTATCACTGCTTAGGTTTTTCACGCATAGTTCATTGCCTTATTCGTAAATTACTGCTTTCAAGACAGATTTGCATAAATGCCCACAGCAATTCCAGCTGTCACGAGTTGAAATGGGATAAAGAAACAATATGAACATCACCACATCGGGTGAGCCAGTGATACACATCCACAAAATCCTGTTTAATTCTTAAAATTAACTCTATGCTTCAGCACAAGTCTTTTTCTGTTTTAGATTTAAAGGTCTCAACCAGAATATTTTATCTAAATGGCTGCACTACCTAACGAGAAAATAAGCAACTCAATTTAGTTTAATGAGTATTTATCATGAATCCAAATAAAACAAAAGTATATTTTAATGTGCATCAACAAAGAATTGAGAAAAAAGTAAATAAGCTAGTAAATTCCACTTTCTTTTTGTCCAATACACTGTATATAATAGTCCCAAGATAAACACTTAGTGATGAAAACAAATAGATAATATTATCTCATACTAGTAGTAGTAAAATAGTACCTCCT
>NW_009258888.1:0-560 GCF_000687185.1 Egretta garzetta
ATTCCCACACATGCAAAGCCCCACGGCACGCGCGGGGGGTAAACTGAGGCAGGGAGGAGCAGCTGGGGAGCAAAGGGGATGGCACCATGCGAGGAGACCCGGGTGCGGGACCCCATCCAACTCAAGGAGGGGCACATTTTGGCCATCACCCAGGTGGCGAAAGCCCTCGCCTGCCTCGGCATGGGTCCCGGCGAGGGCCACACGCCGGCCGGGCAATCAGCTTGCGCCGCGGTGGCATTAAAGCCTCAATCCCCCCCCGTGTCCCCCATCCTTATCCAGCCGGGAGGCTTAGCGCGCCGGTTCTCAGCTCCCGCCTGCCATCTAAAGACGGACTTACCGCCAGGTCCGGCGCTTCGTTAAGCCGCAGATTAAACGCGCACCATCTGCAAGGGGAAACTTTAATGCCGGATAATACCTGCGGCACACACTCTGCCGTGTCACCGCGCGCCCCGGGCACGCCAGGCGGGTGGGCACGAAGCCCCTTGGGGGCATGAAGCCCCTCGGGGGCACGAAGCCCCCTGGCAGGGCTGTGCCCCTCGGCGGGGACTGCAAGGGCTTTG
>NW_009258888.1:2287-2572 GCF_000687185.1 Egretta garzetta
ACAGCCTCCTCCCGCACATGGCTCCGAGATGGAAAACCAGGGGCTTTCAGAGCTGACACATCACTTCTGCCAGGGCGAAGCCACCGGGCGCCTCGCCAGAGGGACTTTTCAGCAGGGCAGGGAGAACCGGCTCCCCGCTCATCCCCTCCGAGCCCACCCCAGCCAGGCTCTGCTTCAAGGATGGAGCTGGTGCGGAAGAAAAACCACCGCTGGGCTGAGAACTGCAAACTCGTGACACCACCGGCCCCGGGTGTTGCAACCCTGTCACAGAGGCGATCCGGCGAC
>NW_009258888.1:6636-7013 GCF_000687185.1 Egretta garzetta
TCGCATTAAAACCGCTTTCCCCCCCCCATGAGAGCCTGCAAGCACCGCACAGCGAGCCCGTGATGCCGGAGGGTGCGGAGCGTGCAGGATGCGGCCTCTGCACACCAAAACCCCTTTGCAAATGCAGAATTCCACCCATCCCGCCCTAGATGAGGGGTGGCAGACGAGGCAAGGGACCTGGGGACACCCAGGCCGCATGCTGTCCCCATGCCAAACCCACCGGCCCCGGCATCTGCAGGAGGTCAGGGGCCAGGGCCCCGCTTCCCCGGCTCGGGGATATTTAAGCAGCTGCTCCCAGCACTTGGGAGGTGGCATCAGGAGCCCTGGATTAGGGAGTGTGGGAAAAGGCTGGCGGGAGGGCCGGGAGGGGGAGGCGC
>NW_009258888.1:7142-9462 GCF_000687185.1 Egretta garzetta
CCCCATCCCACAGGAGCGGCTCCAGGGGCAGACTGGGAGCCAGGCGTGCATTTGCCTTTCCCCCCCGCATCGGGGGACCGTGTTTATCCCACGCAGCTGGCAGCATCCAGACCAGCTCCCCCTGCACCACACCCCAGCTCCCCTGGCACGCATGGACACTGGCCGCAGCCAGGAGGGGGGGGGGGCGACCCCTGCACAGCGGGGAGAGGCGGCTGCGGAGCCCTGGGAGCGGGTGGGTGAGGGGGATGCGATGCCCGACTGATGCCCCGACCCTCCAGCATCCCAACAGGGGAACCGGCTGCCAGCCACGATGCCCCATAAACCCCCTCCTCGCCCAAGGGCCAGCTCGCAGCATGACCCCCACGCCTTCCCAAACACTGGGGGTTCCCTTCCAGGCACCCCAATCCAGGCTGGACTTTGGCAGGGGGCGACACTGGACCAAGTGCCCCTCCGGATACCCCATGCCACCCCCCTCCCGCTGGCATCTCTCCCTCGGGGGCCCGCTGGCAGGTCTGGGGTGCAGGAATGGGGGCCTGGGATCAAGCGCAGCCCCAGCACCCCAGGACAGCTTGTCCCAGTGCCAGTGCCACCAGCAAGAGGGGACAGCCCCAAAGCCTTGGGGGACACTGCATCCAGGGGTACCGGGGGAAGCGGGAAAGCCTCAGTGGGCACCCTGTCCATGCTGTAGCGCAGGATGGGGCCCAGGGCAAGACCCCAGCAGGGTCACAGCTGCTGGGAGGGAGGGCAGGCTGCTCCCCAGCCGTGCCTCAGTTCCCCCTGCCATTAGGGCCTTACCAGCTGCAGGCAGGAACGCTGCAGGCAGTTTTACCGGCAGCCACCCAGCCCCACAGCTCAGCTGGCCGTCTGGGAGCGAGACGCCAGCGCTGCCTTTGAACCGGCCCATCCGGGACTCCGGCACAGCTCCCACAGACCTGGCCGAGCCACCCCACCCGTGGGCGGCCAAACCACACACACACCCCTCTCCAGCTCCCGCTCCTCGCTCCAGGCACCGGCCGGCTAGCTTGGGAACCCATTTGCACCTCACAAGCCCAGCTGAAGCCCCCCTAAACCCACCCTGGGGACCCCTAACCCAGGCAGGGGCTGGCTCCCGCCTCCATCCCTCACCCTTCCCGTACCGGAGCATCCTCCCGCCAGCAGCAGGCTCGGCCAAACACCGCTGCTCCCGCAATCCAGCTGGGTGCCAAGCCATGGGGCGGTACCTGAGCTGTCGGAGGGGCCCCCCCAGTTCCCAGCTGGCAGCATGGCACACGGACACCCACCCTGCTGCCACGCAGTGATTTCCATCCACCGGAGATGTGAGGATCCATCAGCTGGGAGCAGACAGGTTGAGGCTGGGAGCTGCCTTCCCTGTGCCAGCCCAGACAGCGCTCCCAGGGGACTAATACCGGCATGTAAATATTAGATACTTTTGTCTCCTCCGAGACCAATTACACAAATCGTGGCAGCTCCCGCAGGACTCTCCGCTTCTACTTACTGTATCATCATTAACAGCTTATTAGAGAACAGCTGCTCAAAGAAGGGGGAAAAAAAAAACCAACTAAACCAGGAGGAGAGACAGAAAGGAGACGTGCACGTAGGAGGACAGGCTGGGAAGGGTGACCCCCACCCTGCCCCGGCACCCGGGGACACCCGCACCCATCCCCGCAGTGCTGCCGGCATACCCAGCCCTCTCTGCAACCCCAGCGGAGGGACCAGTCCAAAAAACATGCTGGGATGCGCTGCGGGCTTCCTGGGAGGTGCCGGGAAGGGGGCAGAGGGATGGTCCCCGGGGGGGGGACAGACCATGCAGTGGTTGGGGATGGGAGCGAGGTGCCTACAGGACCTCCAGGGAAAGCGGGAGCTGGAGCGAAGCCACCCAAGCAGCCTGGCACCCCCCCACCCCCCCGGGGGGGCTTTTTGGGGCTGGTAGGTCCCTTTGTGCCCAGGAGGGAGGTTATTCCTCAGCTTTTGGGTGCCTGTCACCCGCCCAAGGGCAGCAAATCCTCCCCTGGTGACAGGAGGGAACAGGACTCATGTCGGGGACGCTGGGGAAGGTGGCTGGAGGGTGCGAGATCAACCCCTGCCTTGGGGCAATGCTGTCCAGGGGACGCTCCTCCATCCCCCCTACTCTGGGATGGGGGGGACAGGAGGTTTGGGATGAGCCCTCCCAGCACAACACAGCCTCCCTGAGGGGGATGCACCAACTACCACATCATTAAAAGGTGCAGCTAATTGGGAGCCGGACGCTCCTCACCCTCCTCCTCATCCCCTGTGGGTGACACTGGCTGGGCCAGGAGGGCAGGGGTGGTTTTGGGGGTGC
>NW_009258888.1:10084-11200 GCF_000687185.1 Egretta garzetta
TAGGCACGTCGCAATTACCATCTAATTCAAGTTCAAGCTCCGCGTCCTCACGACCTTCCCGGCCTCGACACGATGTCCCTGCTCGTCTCTCTGGGGACCCCCCTCGATGTCCCCTCCCGCCCCGTGCCTGGCTCTCATGTGTGCGGGAGAGGGGTACCGCATCCTCACCTGGTGGGAGGATGGGGCACGGAGCAGCCCCACAGCCCCCCCAAAAAACCCCCCCAGCTGAACAGGATGCCAAAAGCCCCAAGCTAGGTCTGGTGTCCCCCTCTCAGGGACAGGAGGGGGACAGTCCCCAGCACAACGCTCCCAAGCATCCTTGAGCCCTTCGGATTTCATCTCAGCCACAGCAGAATTTGGTCCAGGGCCGTGGCCGGACCCTGCCCATGCACAGCTCCAGGCCAGCCGCTACCTCATCCCCTTTACGGTCATTTTAGACCCCACAGGACATATTTAAGCGCTCCTGCCACGTCCAGGTCCCACCCTCAGCGCCCGTTCCAGGGGGACAACAGCACAGGAACAACCATGGGGGGGGAAACCAACCAACCAACCAACCCAACCAACCAGCATGGCTTTTTTTGGAAAAAAAATGGGAAAAAAAAAAAAAGAGGGCTGGCTCACTCGGGGATCTCCTCTCCCCACCTGGCCCACGGCATTTGCTCCGGGAAGAACTGCGGCTCCTTTTGGAGCATCCCTCAGCCCCCAGCAAAAGCGCCGCAGCACCGGGCACCGTGCCGTGCCAGGCTCCAGCGCTGCACCCAGCAGCACCGGAGCCACCGCAGCAGGATGCCCTCCCCCCTCCCAGCAGCTAATTAATCCTTCTGCTCAGGCAGAGCTCATTAGCACTGGTGCAGCGCAGGGCTGCTCCGGCTGCCCAGCACGGCCGCCCTTCCCAGCGGAGAGCAAGGTCAGCGCGAGGAACCGTCCGGCATCACCACTGCGTTCACCCCGGGCTCTGCCTCCTGTCCCCCTCGATGGCCTTTCCTGCAGGCTGGTGGTGGTGTTTTCAAGCTTATACTATAGGAAAAAAATAAAAGGCAAAAAAAAGAAGGGGGAGGGGGTGGAGGAAAGCCCCCCCCCCCAAGCCCAAAGGCGAGGGAGAAACAGCCAAGGAAA
>NW_009258888.1:11263-11710 GCF_000687185.1 Egretta garzetta
CAGGCAGGTCCCACGTGGGGATGATGGGTGCCTGAGGGTGGGATGTGCACCCACCGGGACAGCCCAGGGCGATTTGGTGCGTGGCAAAGCCCCCGGTTCCCCGTCCTGGCAGAGCGGGAGCCTCCCGGCTCCCACCCCCTTGGGAACCTGCCCCCTTCGAGGGCCAAATCTGCTGGCAAAGCCCCGAAGCCGGCGTGCTGAACGCTCTCCTTGCTGTGGGATGCACTGATGCTGATCCCTGCTGCACGCCAGAGGGAAATCCCAGTGCCCACCCCGGCTGCTGGCAGGGATACAGGGATGCTGCCTGGGTGGTCCAGCCCCTCGGAGTACTCCCCTGTCCCAAGGGGCAAAGCTGTGCCCCAAAAAACAGAGCCTGGGAAGGACTGTGGGAGATGTGGCAGCATCCATGGGAATGCCAGCAGCCCAGCCCCTTCACTGCAGGGGGGG
>NW_009258888.1:12642-13580 GCF_000687185.1 Egretta garzetta
GGCCCCCTCCCTCCCTCGCTTGCCCCTGATCATGGCGCCTACAACTCCCTTTGTTTTAATATTATAAAGCGAGCCAGATGCCGGCTTTAATCCCCTCAGCTGGTGAGGATTTGCAAACACATTAGGAGGCAGAGCCGCTGCGCGCTGCGGCCCCTCTGCCGCTGCTCCCCCAGCCCCATGGCGCGTCGCCGCGCCCCATCTGCTGCCTCCGAAAGGGGATCCCGGCCCCTAATTGCCTTCTCATGTCCGGATTAGGAGCTGACAAGGTGTCCGACAAGGGGGACGTGGGCATCCCCTGCCACTTGTGGCTGGGGAGCACCAGGAGGGCCTTTTGCTTCCCTGCAAAGCCCCCACCGGGGAGTTTGGAGGATTTGGCTTGGGTGACACGACACCAGGGCGATGGGCGCAGCGGGGATGAACCCCATGGGGCAGCGGGGATGCAGGTGGAGGTTTGCCGGGCAGCCCTCCTGCTGCGAGGAGGACGGACAGCGCGTCTATCCCAGCGGTGTAACATCAGGGATGCCGGACCAGAGCACGAGCCGGCTCTCCCGTATCCCCAGGATGTTTCGGGCAAAGCTCTGCGAGTCCGTCCCGCAGCATCAACGGGGAAGGGATGCTCCTCCCGACCTCCATCGCTGCCAGCTCCCCAGGTTTCAGCATGCAAGGCTGAGATTAAACAGGTACCAGCAGCAGGAGCCAAAGGAGTCACTCTGAAGCGCCCCATCCCACAGGAGCGGCTCCAGGGGCAGACTGGGAGCCAGGCGTGCATTTGCCTTTCCCCCCCGCATCGGGGGACCGTGTTTATCCCACGCAGCTGGCAGCATCCAGACCAGCTCCCCTGCACCACAACCCCAGCTCCCCTGGCACGCATGGACACTGGCCGCAGCCAGGAGGGGGGGGGGGCGACCCCTGCACCGCGGGGGGGGGCGGGGCGGGGG
>NW_009258888.1:13747-16381 GCF_000687185.1 Egretta garzetta
GGGCACCCCAATCCAGGCTGGACTTTGGCGGGGGGCGACACTGGACCAAGTGCCCCTCCGGATACCGCTCCCAGGGGACCTCTGCATCCTCCCCTGCACCATTCCCTCTGCAACGCGGTTGCTCCCAGCCAGCCCGGTGCTTCCATGGAAGCACCACGCTCCATCCCAGTGCCAGCCAGGAGGGATGTGCCCCGCTGGAGCCCCCGCTGCTCCACCTCCCCCGAGGAAACGGCTCCAGAAACACACACGAAATCTCCCTGAGCTGCCCCAGACCCCATATATTTGCACTGCAAAGGCAGCGGGGCTTCTTTGAGGGTGTGTTTTGGGGATTTTTTTTTGATTTTTTTTTTAAAGACCAGGATCTCCTACATACCACTTAGCAGCCAGGAGTTCAGAGGGAGCAGAGCTCTGCTTTAAAACGACACCTCGTTTGCCAAGAAATAATCCCAAGGAACAAAAAAAAAAAAAAAAAAAAAAAAAAAAAAAAAAAGACCAAAACCCCAGACTCAGAAGATAATTAACTCCACAAAGCAACGACCCCGAGTAGCTCAAATCTTCGCTGTAACTACCAAGCCTCTTCTCCAGGGGCTTATTTCTCCCTGTCTGCAAGACAACAGCACCAGCACCCGGAGGCCTGGGGATTTTACGAGCATCCCCCCCAAACCCTGCTGGCAGCTCTGCCCCCCCCGCCCCCCAGCACACTCAGTTCACCACCTTGGCCCGGCACGGTTGGGGGGCTCAGCCCCACATGAGACCCCACGTCTCCGAGTGGAGTTGCAATGGGGTCACTCTCCATCCCTATAGGTGGCTGCAGAAGGGACATCAAGGATGTGGGGCTCCATCCCTGGCTGCCATGGGAGAGGGGGTACAGGAGCTGGAAAGAGGGCAAAGGGATGCTGTCACCCCCCAACACCCTTCTGCACCCCTGGCGGGGAAGGAGCCACCTTTCAGGGTCCCCCCTGCAGACAAACAGTGCAAGAAGGGAGGGCAGCCCAACCCTAGGGGTGCATTTCAGCACAGCTCCCTTCCCTCTCCCACCTTTGGGGCTTGGCAGAAGGGATGCTCCACCAGGAGCTGGCACAAGTGATCCTGGTAGCATCACCCCCCCGGCAGCATCACCCCCTGCCCCTTCCCGCTGCTCAACAGGGAGGGGAATAAACGAGAGAAGAGCCGAGAAAAAGCAGCATGGAGCCAGCCCTTCCCACTGCTGCTCCCCCCGGCATCCCCCTTCCCCTCCCAACCGCGAAAAGCCAACGTCTCCCCGCGCCCCTCCAGCCAGGGGATGGGAATGTGGAAGCAATTGCACTTGGCAAGGCAGCAACAGTGAGTCAAAAACAGTTGTTTGGCTTGTCAGCCACCCAAAACCCAGAGCGGGAGGGTGTGCCGGCCGTGTGCCGAACCTGCCGCAGCGCAGGAGCTGCGGGGGGCTGGCAAAGGGACATCCCGAGGCCACCAAGGTGGCCTGGTGCTCCTGGAGCATCCCGCTGGCTCACCCCAGGAGATGCGGAGAGGTCCTTGCCCCCGCGACAGAGAGCATCCGAGACGCCCCTCGGCTGGGCGAGGGGACACGGCCACGTGTGCTGGGGACCCTGTGTCGCCCTGGGGTGGCCAGACCCCCCCCCCGAGCCAGCCCGGTGGCACGGAGCTATTTAGAGCCCTGAGCATGGCCTCCCCCATCCCGTTTAGGATGGTTTAGCACATCCCAGGCTGCTTCCCACCGGCTCCTCCAGCCCCTTCCCTGCCCACCCTTGTGGCAGCGAGGCCAGAGAAGTGTCCAGAGCCACCATGCGCTGCATCAGGGTCTCTTCTCCATCCCCAGGTCACCCCTTGCACCTCAAGACAGGGAGCCCAGGCCAAGCATTGAACATCCCCCCTGGTCTGGCAGCATCACACACTGCTGGGACCCCATCTCCGTTCAGGCCACCACCGATTTGGGGCAGGGTGGGGTGATACCAGGACCCATCCATCCCCTCCCCACCATGGAGAGCTGGCCATAGGGGGTCAGGGCATCCCTCTGGGCACCCAGCCAGGGCCCCCACCCTTCTGTTCCCCCCAGCACCACACCCCAAGTTGGACCCAGAGAAGAGGGAGACAAGGAGGGAGCCCGGGGAAGGGGCTGCTCCCTCCCTCCATGGGGGACCCCATGGTACAAGAGAGCCAGGGCAAGGGGATGGATGGGGAAGAGTTAAACCCTCTGGAGCGAGTCGATGGGGAGGAAAAGCGGGGAAAAGCAGCGGGCAAGCACCCGGGAGAGACAAAGCGAGATGCTAGAGCCAAGAGATGAAGGCGAGGATGCGATAAGAGGGGGAGCCGGGCTGTGTGCGCTGGAGCGAGGCAGAGGGGAGGAGGAGGAGAGGTGGGTGATGACCAAAGTCATTGAACATTTTTTGGCACGCCTACCCCCGAGTATCCTGGCCGTTGGCCCAGCTCGGAGCTGAACTTAAACAAACTCCTGTTGCAGCCATCTGCTTGATTTTAAAATAAATCAAACAATCTGTTGAGCCGTGGGTGATCAAATTTCCATCTGTGCGGACGCCTGCTCGCCTCCTCGGAGCCTCCGCTTGCCTCTACCAGCCAAACACTCCTGGCAGCATGTGGCCTCCCTAATTCCTCCAGGAAAGGGAGAAACAGGAC
>NW_009258888.1:16738-22033 GCF_000687185.1 Egretta garzetta
GGGGCGGGGGGCTGCAAAAAAAGAGCAGCGGAAAAGCCAGCGCCACGCGGCTGTCCCCAGGACGGGGACATCGGGCGCACGTCACCTCCAGGTGCCCGGGGTGCCCAGCCCCAAGCCATCCCACCCGGCCATCTCCTCCAGGCAGCGTGCTGGCCCTCCAGCCCACCCAAAATCACCCCGTCCCGAGGGATTCCTCCTCCTCCAGGAGCAGGAAACTCCAGGGAAGGCAGTGCCGCTTGCGTATTTAGGCACTTGCTCCAAGGTCCCCAAAAATGCAAAAAAAAAAAAAAAAAAAAAAAGGGTGGCATCACCCTCATCCATCATCTCTGGGCGCTGCGAAACCCCAGCTCACCCTGAACTGCCCTGGCTGCAACCCAGCCACCGGCTCCGCACGTGGGGACCCGCAAGGGAGATGGCACCCACGCTATCCGTGGCCCCAAACGCCCTCTGATCAGTCGGCCCCTTCTCCAAGCTGGGGTAAAACCTCTGCTGGCATCACCCAGGCCTTGCCCTCCTTCCCCCCGAGCCCTTCCTTCCGCTCCGAGCGGAGGGCGCTGGGCACGGGGCCAGCATGGCCAGAAATAGGGCAGCGAGGCGGGGAGAACTCAGCAAAGGGACAAAGAGGCGAGCAGAGAGGGAGGAAAGCGTTGTGCATGAAGGAGAAAGGGGGTACGCTAAAGGACAGAGGGGGGTTAGGGCTCCACGCACCCCAGAAGTTCGGGTGCAGGGAGGTCACACTACTGAGAGCAAGGGTTGCCCGTGCACGGGAGGACGGAGCCGAGATGCAGCAGGATTTACTCCTCCTGGAGGGCTGCAAATTATCGAGGCGACGCATTGCCAAGGGTCCCTGTGGGAGCAGCAGTGAGGAAGAGGAGGTGCCCGGGGTACCCAGCACCCAAGGGCAGCCCTGCCAAGAGCCCGAGCCAGCGGCAGGGCTGGAGGGAGAAACCTCACCCGCACGGGATGCTGCCAAGCCAAGAGCTGTCCCGGCCAGCCCGGAGCCAGGCTCGCCAAGCCACTCGCTGCTGGAAATAACGGGGCGGGGGGGAGGGTTGGAGGGGGTGTTTGGGACCAGGGTGGCCCCCACCCTGCCGCAGCCCTGCGTGCTTCCCAGGGCGAGCTCCCGGGAGGGAGTCACGGGCAGCAAAGGGGTTGTTACAGCCCCAAGCAGGCTGCAAGCGGCGCAGGCTCTGGGGATGCAGGATCAGGCCTGAGAGCACAAGGATGGGGGATCAGCAAGGGAAAACCGGCTGGAATAAGTGATGCAGCAGCGTGTGTGAGCCCAGTGCATCCCTGTGCCACCAGCCACCCACCACGGGGACAGCCCCACGGGAAAACCCACTCCCGGAGGAGCCTGCGTCCCCGACCGGCTGCTTGGGGGGTGGCTGAGAGAGGGGGGTCCCCCAAAAGCCGGTCAGAGCTTTGCAGCAGCTGCATGGAGTAAAATCCGGGCACAGCCCCAACAGGATACACGGCAGGGAAGCAGGTTACACGGCACAAGCAACAGAGGGAAAAGAAAAAAAAAAAAAGAAAAAAAAAAACCAACACCAAACCCCTTTTTGGAAGAGGAAAGGGCTGACAGGACCTGGCCGAGAAGCAGGAGAAAGCCCAGATTTCCCAGTTACTGTGCAGATGTTCTGGACTGAAAACAGAAGACGGCAGGAGCGAATTCATCTCCCCCTCCAGGGACGCGGCAGCCGGGGCATCTGGACTCTGTCTGCAGGCAGGAGAGGCGGCTTCCCCCCGGCTCCCCGGGGAGCCCTCTGCACCGCGATGGCCGGGGCACCCCGAGCCCCCCGGGGTCCCCGCGCCGGGTTGACCTTGGCACGGTTACCTCCCGGGAAAACTGAAGGGCCTTGTCTTCGCCGTGTTTTCACTTTGGGATAACTCATGCTGCCTGCTCCGAGGAGGGGGGGGAGAAGAGATGGAAAGAAGAAAATGCAGCTGTTTGAGCAGCGAAGACAAGGAGGGAGGGCGGGAGACAGACACACATATATACATATATATATTTATTCCTGGCCAGGGCAATAACTGAAATCACTAGCACTTGATCATCACTCGATGAAAAGCTTCACGGCCGACTGAAGTCAGCCCGCTTCCAGAAACACGCTGCAGGCAGATGGGAGGTGACGGTGGCAATTTGCTGTTCACCCCACACCCTGCGCCTGGCCCCCGAGACGCCTTGTGCAGCTGTCTGTCCATCCGTCCCTCCCTCCCTCCCTGGGTCTGTCCCCCCCCCCGCGGCTGCAAACCGCCAACCGAGAGGGTGACGCCTTGGCTGTCACCAAAGTGTTCCCAGCTCCAAGGTCCCTGCCAGCGACCGCAGCGTCCTCATGTCCAGCTCCTCGGGGATGGAGGCGGCTGCTGGTGGCCCCCTGGAGGCATCGGCTGATGCGCTCCCCCTTCCGAGGGGGGCAAAGCCAGTAGGGGGACACAAGCAAAACCATTTTGGAGGGTCAACAGGGGAAACGACCCTGCACAGGGCTGCAGCGGAGCCCAGGCTGTGCCATGGGGTGCAGTGGGTCCCACAGGGACAGGCACCCTGTCCCAGCTGGGGCTCAAAGGGGCGATGGAAGCCCCCAGCCCCAAAGAGCATCAGGTGCCGAGGACACACTGGGTGCCAGCACCCTGGGACACAGCCTTGAGGGGTTCACAGAGGGGTGGGCAGCCCTCGGAACAGCCCGGGCTCTGTGCTAAGTCGGCCCCGGCATCTTCCCTTGCTGGCAACCACCACCGTACTCCTGCCCCCCAACCACCGCAGGCAGCTCCTGTCCCCACAGCAAAGGGGAGATGCTCCTGGCTGCAGGGTCGCCCCCACCCATCTCCCCTAATGACCTCCCCTGGCACCCCCGATGGGTCTCAGCCTTGTTTTAGCTCTCAGCTAGAAGCCAAAAATTTACTGGGAGAGCGGCATGGGGTACAAACCAGTCCTTGCAAACCCTCCTACCCCTCTCCATGTCCCTCATGGAGGGTGCCGGGACCCTCCCCACATACCCCCAGTCAAAGCCAGCCCCAAGACCCAGCAACCGCCGCTCTCCCCGGGTACCGGGGCGGGCAACGCCGTGGCCAGCCCTGCCGGAAAGCAACGGGAAGAGGCAGCACCGGGCCAGACGGCGATTTCCTGAGTTTGTGTGCAAGGGGTTGAATAACCCCCGGTAAATCCTGCGGCGGGGGCCCCCCGCAGCCAGGAACGGCCCATCCAGCACCGGTGCCTGTATACAGGCACTGAAATGCGGTGTTTCGGCAGTTTTCCGGCCGCAGGGAGCTCCTACCCCTGCGGCACAACAGCACGGATGCCCCCAGCCCCATTTTGCACGTGCTGCTGGTGTGCGAGGCGATGCAAGGCAGCCGCGGTGCCTGCTCTGCCCTGGTGCGGGTCACGGCACGCTCAGCACCGGCACCTCGCCGTGGGCCGGCAGGTTAGGGAAGGAAAGCCAGGGCAGCCGCTGCTCCGAGCATGCCAGCTCCACGGGTAAACAGATGACTTCAGCCTCCTGAGAGCCACTACAGCCCGGCAACACTTGCACCAACGTGGAAGGGGGGAGGAAAATAAGGAAAATAAAGAGGGAGAAGCAGCATCATATTCATGCCAGGCTGCAAAGCGTACCCAGGTAATCTTCTTCTCCTCCCAGCCCAGCTAAGATTCCCTCCTGGGGCCGTCCCCTTCCTCCCCGCTCTGCTACTGAAGATCCAAGGTGGGGAAAAAAAAAAAAAGTCACGCCAAGGCCAGGCCAGCTGCGCAAGGCTGTTGATCCCGGCACGCCGCAGCACGGCTCGCGTGCGCCGGGGCAGGGGGAGAGGCTGGCGGGGCCACCAGCACCGCGTTGGAGCAGCCGCTCGCCCGGCCGCGGGAGCAAAGCGGCTGGCACCGGGGCTGCAGCATCCCCCCCATGGCACAGGGTGGGAAACCAGGTTCTGATGACCAGGGGCAATGCCTTTTGCAAAGAGGGGGGAATGGGCTGCCCAGGGAGGTGGTCGAGACCCCATCCCTGGAGGGATTTAAAAGAAGGAGAGATGAGGTGCTTAGGGACAGGGTTTAGTGGTGGGATGGCAGGGTTAGGTTAAAGGTTGGACTCGATGATCTCAAAGGGCTTTTCCAACCAAAGCAATTCTATGAGGGGCATGAGTAAGGAGCGGCAGCACGTCCCCGAAAGCCGGGCTGGCGCTTGCTGGTGCGCGGCACTGGGTCTGCAAGGAGCCAAGGCACACTCGAGGCACTGCTGCTGCCCGCCTTGGCGGCGGGGGGACCCAGAGCCGTCAGAGCCCTGGGCCAGGGCCCGGGAGGATTGCGCCGCTGGAAGGTCTCCCGTCACCAGCTGCTCATGGCAGAGGAAAGCCCAGCTGGGAGCCTGCCACCGCCGGCTGAGCTCCGGTGGCTCCTTCCCACCCTGCTCCCCACGCACCGGGATGCTCCTGCCCCACCACCCCTCCCAGATTTGCCCCTGCAAGGTCCGTGCCCCCAAGCCCTCAGCCTGGCAGTCCCAAGGGCAGCGTCCCCCTGTGAAACACCAGAGGGACATTTCCATGCCATCCCTTCAAGCCCAGGGCGCCAGTGTGCAGCACAGGCCTTTTGCTCCAAGGAGGAACAGCAACATCTGGCCAGATGCTGCCCAGCAGCATGGGAGCAGCGGGAGCTGTTTGGCCGACAGCCCGTCCTGGGGAGCCAGGGAGCACCCCGCTCCGAGCGGCACGTGCCAAAGGTGCCGGCAGGGAGCAAACCAAGCTCCCCCCTGCCCCCCAAAACAGCATGGGCACAGACCTGGGGCACAGCAGGCACCCATCGCAGCCAACGAGGGTACAAACAGGCTCCCAGCAAACCAACTCTGCTCAGGAGGTCCCCAAAACCTGACAGGTCCCCAAAACCCGCTCAGGGAGATGGTAGACATCTCCTTGGCCGCGGCTCAGCCCCCAGGGGCGATGACAGCAGGGGTGTTGGCACAGGACCTAGCTGGTGCACCGGGGGGGGGGGGGAGGGGGCAGAGATCGGTGAAAAGCCAGCTCCTGCCGTCACCAACACAGTTGCGACACCAGGCACCCACGCTGCCACCGCAGGGAGGTTCCTCCTTGCTGGGAAGCAGCCAAAGAGCATCCCGGGCTGCCCTCTGCAACTGCGCCTCCTGGACGGCCAAGAAAGGCCAAGTATCTGGACAAAAACATCTGTCTGTCCGCAACAGCCAGAGCCGTCTGTCCCTCTACCCCATCTCCCGGCTTGGCGGCGGCTTCGCACGAAGCGCAGACAGGGAGGCTGCTGCAAGATGCTCCAGCTGTTGCGAAAGCATTTTGCACCGCAGGGGA
>NW_009258888.1:22179-23565 GCF_000687185.1 Egretta garzetta
GGGGGACACGGCGGCTGGCAGCGGCGCGGGAGCCCTGGTATTTTGGACAGCTGGTACAGCAAGGTCAGCCTGGCCAAAGCAAAAGCCCCTTTTGCTGTTCCCCACCCCACCATGGCTGAAGGACGCGCACCCCCAGCCGGAGACCCCGGGGGGGACGAGCCACCAGCCCATGGGGTGACTCTGAAACAACCGAAGCGATGGGGTGAGGATGAGGAGGGATGGAAGGGCACAGGTTTCCAGCCCGGCTGGGTCCATACCAAACCCGCCCTGACCTCATCGGCAGGAAAAAGCAAGCGGCACATTTTCCTCGCGTTGTTTCTTTGTTTGCCATCTGGGAACACGATCCTGCAGGAGGCCGTGCCCCGAGACACGAAGTCATATCACGATTATATTGCCACCTCTGTGTCGGGATTGAGATCTCATCCGAAAAACGCCAGACCCGGTCGGCGTTAGCCGCGGCAGGCGCTGCGGAGGAAGCTGCTTTGCTGACAGGCAACGCGAGCCTCGCTAAAAACCATCTTTACATCAACATATGCTGCAAACAAACCAGGTTTATCCCAATAAAGTTGGCTTAAAATACCTTGGCCTGATTTTGCTCTGTCTCTGCTAGAATTAGCGATGGCAAAAATTGGCACAAGCGCAGATACAACCACCAAAGCCAGCCCAAACTGGAGGCTGAAAAATTGAGATGAATGAGACTGGTTCTGCTCCTCCTTTACGTTTAAGGGCCAAGGAGAAACCCGGTGCAGCCCGTGCCACCCCTCTGCAGCCCACACATGAAGCCCAGGCTGGGGACACGCCATCAGCTTGGCTGGGAAAGTGCAACCACCCAAAACAGTCTCCAGAAGGTTTTTGGTTCGCTTCGAAATTAATAAAAGATGCAAACAAGCCAGAGGTCCTGCCTGCCCAGCCACGACCTGGGACCCTTCCTGCACAGGCTTCTTATTTCTCATGCCGCAATACACCCGAATATCCGTACCCTGACCGGGAATACGGCCCGGTGCGATGCAGGAGGAGGGTCAGGCATCACCCTCCACCTCCCGGGTTTGCTTTCGTGGTGTCCAGGAGTTTCTGCTGCTGCTCAGCATCAGCGGGACAAGGCTTAGCCAAGAACACAAGAACTCTTTGATGTTTGCCCAAAACCTTTTTCAAAAGGCAAAAAGAAAATGCCCACTAACAGCTGTAAGCTCGACACAGCGTTCTGGAAATGCAGCATGACCTTTGGAGCTTGTAACCTGAAAAAAAAAAAAAAAAAGGGGGCCAAATCCTCAGCTGAGCCAACACCACCACTGCTGAGCAAGAAACGCAGCAGACTCAGCCCTGTGAGCCTGACTGTGCCCTGACAGGGCACAGCCCCATCCAGCAAGACCCAGGTGACCCCCACAA
>NW_009258888.1:23575-24110 GCF_000687185.1 Egretta garzetta
AAGACACTGGGTGATGCTCAGGAACCAGCCTGAGACCCAGCAGCAAGCTCTGAGTCCTCTCAAGGAGCAGGATGGCACCACCCACAAGTTTTGCACAGCGCCGTGCAGCACCCAAAGGCAACTTGAACAGCTTTGCTCGAGCTGTGGTGGGATTTGAGAGCTTTCCCAAAACCTGGATGTATCTGCAGAAAGTTGCACACAGAGGGGAAAAAAAAAAAAGACACAAACCCAACCAAACCAATGGAGCGCACTTTCACAGGTACATAACTGCAGTGAGAGCGGTGGCAGGCCAAGATGGGAAAAGTTGGGAAGGCAGGGGAAGCTTTTCCCAGTGCTGGCAGGGAAAAAGGATTGGAGCAAGCACAGAAAACCCCAGCCGGGTCAAGCAGAAGCAGCCCTTGACCTGGCACCAATGCAGCTCTTCAGGAGGGCTCGAGGGGCGGCTCCAGAGGCCTCGCCAGCAGGCACAGCCAGCTGGGGACACGGGTCAGCATCACCTCTGGACACCGGCCAAGCCTGGGTGGTTTATGGGCTA
>NW_009258888.1:24123-28259 GCF_000687185.1 Egretta garzetta
ACACCCCCCCCCCTGCCCGCGCCGCCTGCCTGTCCCACAGCACCCCAGGGCTCCTCCCAGCCAGCAGCGCCGGCTCCACGGTGGGATGCACAAGTGGTTTCCCCAGATCAGGACAATGAGATGCCATACCTGGTGGCAGCAGCCACCCCAAACTCAGGAGCCCTGCACTGACGGCTGCACAGATCTGCACAGGTCCCCCTTGCAAGGGGCACAACTGGGAAGAAGACGCATCCTCACAGCGCACATCTGCACACCTTGGAGGGGACCAAGGGCAACAAGCCAAAGGACACCCACACCGGGGTACCCTTACCAAAGCTCAGCATTGCCATTATTTCTTGCTGGGAGAACCCAACCCCACCCCATTCAAGCCAACAACACCCCATTCAAGCCAACAAGAGCAGAGCTTACCTCCAGTAGACCCTCCTGCAGCCAGCAGGATCACAGGCACCTCCACAGGGCATCACCTGCCCCACTGCTCCCCAACACTAGGCCAGCAGCAGAAGCATCACTCCACCCAAAATACCAGAGCCTCCACCCTCCTGACGAGCCTCAGATGTGGGGCTCCCTCATTAGCACCTCCAAGCTGTTATAGAGAAGACCTGAGCCCCTCCTGCTCTTGCTGTCCTGCTAAGACAGGGTGACGTGGGGGTGCCTGGTGGCATTTTGTGCGTTTACCTGGTGCCTCAAACTTTGAGCCATCTGGGCAAACCACCAGCGCTACGTACAGGGGATCATCAGTCCTGGGTGTGTGGAAAAGCACATGGCATTCAAGAAATGAAGTTGCAAAGCTGCAAGGAGGAATGGGGAGATGGTTTTAACCCCTCGGGCTTGTTCCCTCCTGCCTGGTCCCACCTGAACAGGGACCTGGGGGTCACACGAGGGCGAAAGGCTCGGCCAGAGTGACTTCCAGCAGGCAGCATGGCTGAATGGACGTACACTTCAATTAGCCAAGCACCCTACCCAAGCGTTAAGCCATGTTTTAAATAACCTTGATGTTTGTGAGGTCTCAGCCTGATGGGAAGCGTGTGGAGATGGGGAGAGAGAAGGCGAGAGGACCTTCTGGCCGCCCAGAGTCACCACCAGGACACGGCAAAGTGAAACGGTCCCTGGACTGGCCATGCCCTCCCCAGTGGAATTGCTCTGCCTTGCCTCCTGCCACCCTGCCTTGCTGTAGCAGCCCCTTAATTTGCTCATTAGCAAGCCCGGGGAACAAGAGGGAGGAACTGAATAGCATCCCTTCCCCGGGACACCCTCTGCGTCCTCCTCCTCCTCCTCCCCCTCCGCCTTTCATAGCCCCACACAAAAGCTTTTCAGAGCTGCCCGGGTCGGAGACAGGGCTGCAGGCAGGAGCCCAAGTGGGAGTTTGGGGCTGGGGCCAGCGGGGACGAGGACTGGCGTGCCCGAGCAATGCCGGGCTCGGGGCGGGCACTAGTGAACCCTGCAGGATGCACCCTGGAGCACCCAACGCTGGCATCCGAGCTGGGACAGGATTGCTGTCCGTAACATCCCCGTGACCTGGCCTGAGGAGACTAATGGGGCAGAGGGGTGAAACACGGGCTGGGGACATGCGGGTGCCACCCTCCCCACCAGCTGCACCCACCTGGGCTCTGCTGGAGCATCAGCCCAGCATCACCCCCTCCCCGGGATGCTCGCCTGCCTCCCGATCCCTCTGCGGACACCAGGCAGCAAGGGCTCCGGCACCTTGCAAATGCCAACAGACCAGGGGACAGACAGACCAGCAGCGTGGCCATGACCACATGGGCATCGCAACCCACGCAGCCCCGCACCAGCTCCAACACCCAGAACGTCTCCACCATCTCAGACCCCTCCATGTACAGCATGTGGTGTTGGCTGGAAGCAAGACTCCCGTGCGAGCGAGCCCGGAAATAAATCATCTGCATCCACGAATGACCAGCAATGATGTTGGGACTGTCCAGCTTGGGACGATGCAGCCTTGGGGAAACCACCCAAAAGCAACGGCTTCCAGAGGATTCCCACCACCGGTGCCAACCCAACCTCCTGTGCCATCCTGGCACTCTGGGCGCTGCGCACCGACCCTCTGGTGCGTGCAGCTCCTGCCCGGTGGCTTCCCAAGCAGCATCCCCCCCCAGGCTCGGGAGCCGGCACGGCTGAACGGAAAATTGTATTTGCAACCAGCCAAGGGAGAGCGACCGGAGAGAAAAGAAGCGCTGTCTTGGAAGGGCTGGTTTACATTTCTAAAGAAAATGCCAGCGCTTCGGAGAGCCGCAGGGTTCTGGCTACGAACGGAGCTGAAAGGCTTTGAAAACGAACTCAGGGAATTAGGATGCTGGCATTTTACGGAGCCCGGCCTGGGGCCTGGTTTGCAGATACAGAGCAGCAGCTCTCCAGCACGCTCCTGCAAGCTAGAAATTTGGGGGTAAAAGCAGTTATTTCCGCATCCCACGAGAAAAGCAAGCTTGCAACTAGTAAACCTTTGCCTCTGCCGTGCTGCTTTCTAGGTGATGCCCCCTACACCCCCAGTGTAACCCCGGTGGGAGGTGCAGAGAAGAGCAACTCAGCAAACTGGCAGCACCTGGGCGATGACACCCAGGACACCCTTCAGGGCTGCAGGGCTCCGCCGCGGCGGCTCGGGGGGCGCAAGGGGCTGGAGGCGCAGGGGGCTGCTGCCTGGGGGTCCCTTGCTGCCGGACCCGGCTGCAGGAAGGGCCAGGGTATCTCCGAGGGGAAACCCTTTGATTAAGGCACCTTATAAAACCGGAGGTAACTTGGGAAGTTTCCTCCGGCGGTGGAGGCCACGCGCTCCTTGGAGCTTCCCAAGGATGCTGCCGCAGTGGGCAGGCCAGGCAGCCCTCCCTCCCCGCCCGCACCTCCGATCACCCTTGACGGCGAGCGGCACGGGATGAGGATTTCCTCCGTGCTGGCCCCCACCTCCCTCGCGCAGGGCTGCGAGCAAGCAGGCGCCAGTAACACAGATACACGCTTCTGCAGCAGGACAGGTCTTGGCTCTCCCCACCTCTTGGAAGGATTTTTATCCGTTCCTTTGCGCCTTGCCAGCTCCAGAAGTTCATTGCTAAAGGCACCCCATCCATTAGCGTTCGCCCCCAGGGACCAGACCCAGAAGGAGAGCATCCATCTCTGTCACCGCCCTACCTCCTCCTCGATGCCAGAGAAGTGGGAAACGCCAGGAGGGGAGGGATGGGGTCCGGGCCAACCGCCTTACCTTGGGGAGGAGAGCCGGGGGTGCCGCTGCCAGCAGCTCCGGCGGGGTCATGCTCTTGCCAGCCAGGACCACAGCACCGCACTCAGCACAGGCGCCAATGGTCAGCTGCTTCCCGTCATCCACCAGCAAGCTGTTGGCCACGCGGAGGGTGTAGAGGAAGACGGGGAGCCTGGCCACTTGAACCGCTTTTAATCCAAGGCATCGCTTCTTCTCCTGCCGGCAGAAGAAGCAGACGAAGGTCTCCACTTTGTATTGCCGGGACCAGGCGCTGCTGGGGTGGTGGGAGTTCCTGCCCTCGTGCTGCAGCCACTGCCCCAGCAGGTCATGGTAGCAGAGGACGCAGGTGGCCACCAGCCCAGTCGAGTCGGCCGGTCTGGCCCGCGGAGCGGGTGGGTAAACTGTCAGGAAGGGGAAAAAGGGCTCCTTCTCCCCAAATCGCCCCGGCGGGTTGACATTGAGCTGGAACTCTTTGCCGGCTCCCAGCTCGGCCCCGCAGATGTAGCAGACGGAGGTGGGACCGGGCTTGATGGCGGGGTGGCCGGCCAGGCCGCCGGGGTCAGCAGCAGAGAAGACCTGGTGGTACCTCCCCAGGAAGCTCTGCACCGAGGTGATGAGCTCCTCGTTGTGGCAGGCCCTGTACATGGCCCACAGGTCCTGCAGGACCCCGAAGCACTTGCGGCAGCTGCTCACCTCCCAGTGCTTGTTCAGCCCCTTGGCGCTGGGCGGGCAAGGCAGGAGGCTGAGGAAGGCGCCGGCCCTTGGTGGGCATGGCACCGGCGTTGAGGGGCACCACGTAGAGCCGCTGCAGCACGGGCACATTGGCCAGCTCGAAGCTTTGCCACGGCTGCATGAGGGAGGCGAAGCAGCAGGGACACACCAGGGTGCTGCCGGCGGGCGAGAGGGGTTGGGCTCCCGGCGGGGGGCTGTGCAGCCA
>NW_009258888.1:30035-30585 GCF_000687185.1 Egretta garzetta
AGCCATTAACTCGCTGTCCCCACCGACGACCAGCCCCGGTAATTTATTTCACGTTTTAAAAAAGTCCTGCTGCTGTTCCAGTTCAATACCAGATTCTATTTCCCGCTCGGTCCTAAAATGCTGCATCGCTTTGCCACTCACTGGTAAATAGCTGATGTGTTCCCAGCCGGAGTTGGCCGCGTTTCAGCGATGCATGCAATAATCCCGGTATATCCTTACCTGCCTTGCAGCCTGCGATAAGATTTAATGCTTGTAAAGCATTTTGCTGTCCTTGGACAATAGGCACCGCGGAAGTGCAAACTGTACCGAGGTCCAGCCACAATTAAACCTGACTTATTAACCGCCCGAGCATCTAGTCAGCATACCCACCGGCTCGGCACGGCTCTCCTGATAAAAAAAAATATATATATATTAGCAGCTGTAAGGGTATTTTTCAAGCGGTCATTTTAGGAAGAAGCCGGCTCCCGGCAGTGTTGAGGTTGAGTTTGAGTTCATGGCAAGTCACTGCAACATCCCCGGTCCCGTCCTTGCAAAGCCCTGAGCCTGTCCT
>NW_009258888.1:30817-40992 GCF_000687185.1 Egretta garzetta
ATGTCATCCCCCACCCAGCCGGCGGGGTGACAGCGTCCGGCGCTCCCCGGCAACTGGCCGTGAGATCAAACAGATTGTGTGACATCAGCTGGAGCGCGGGCAGGGGGCAGGAGGGCTCTTCGGGGACCCGGATCCAGTTTCCACGCAGATGGCTCCGGCAATAAAGCAGCAAGGGGGGTGGGAGGCGACACACAAAGCGGGGAACACGATACCTTGGGAGAACGGGCTCTACGGGGCTTTTTTCAGGGGGTTCCAGAAGACAGCAGGGCCTCGTTATATTTTATTTATTTATAGGCCTGATGTGGCGGCTGCTCTATGCACTGAGGGCGTTGGGAGGGCTGCGCGCCTCGGGGTGGACGTGACTCCCATGTTCTTTAAAGGTGAACGTGGTCTCTCAGTGCCACCCCTTTTCCCAAATGGGAAGGGGCCATCCGGGCGGGATGGGGACCCTGACCCCAGGCGGCAGCACCAGGCTGGGGTATGCTTCACCCCCCCCATGCATCCTCTGCTGCTGCCACCCCTGGGTTCTCCCCGGGGAGCAGGGTTGCCCCCAATGGCCCAGCCTGAGCTCCCTGGGGAGACGTGGCTGCCGGCTCAGCCCACCCTTCGAGCGCGGCCGACAGATGCTCTCCCGCCTGCTCCGCAGATGGGCGAGAAAACAACGCACTGCATTCAAGGACCTGAGCTCAGCAGGGCCAGACCCCCCCTCCCCACCCTGCCCCGAAACACCAACCCTCCGTGCCGCTCTCCGGCCTCTCCAGGGGCGCTGCAAGCCCCCATCTCCCCCCCATGCCCTGCTGGGATGCAGCCTGGCTCCGAGCAGCTTCCCGGGCCTTGGCTGCGCACGGACAGAGCAGCTCATTTATCATGCTGTGCCGCCCCGGCCCTGCGGTTGCTGTTTGCAACAGAGGAGCTGGGAGGGAGAGAAAATTTCTCAAGTCGGCCTCGGCAAGAACTGAAAACATATGCCCTGGCGGCAAACGCGTCCCCCGGGGCGCGCGGGGATCGAGGCGAGCCTAGCACAGGATTTTCCACCGCGGCTCCCGCCGGCGCGCAGCCCTCCTGCCGGAGCCGGCGGTTTAAAGCAACCCGAGGGCTGGGGACGGTGACAGCCAGGTCCGCTCCTTCGAGCCCAGTGCTGTGGGTTGCAGACGGAGCGGGAGGCGGTGCAGGGTGGCTCCTCTCTCAAGCTGGACGGCCACAGTCCAGGCCCAGGAGGCAAACGTCCTCACTGCGCCCATCTTAGACCTCCTGGCTGGCCTGCAATGCAGAATCATCCCCTTGCACAAAGGCAAGCCCCAGGGACACATGTCCCCTACAAGGCAGGGGCCGGACAGCCGCTGTGGGACCGTATTGCGTCAGGACTCGGCGCCGGTTGTGCAAGGTGCTGTACAAACAGCCCCGACCAGCCTCGCGGTGCGGTGTTCCTCTGGCTTGCATTGGGCAGGGGCTCGGGATGGGTACACAAGCAGCCTGCCCAGTGCTGGGGCCATCCCTATGCCCATCCTCATCGCCATCCTCATTCCCATTCCCATCCTCATCCTCATCGCCATCCTCATCCCCATTCCCATCCCTATCACCAAGCCCATTCCCATCCTCATCCCCATTCCCATCCTCATCCCCATCCCAGGCCCATTCCATCTCCATTCCTGTCCCCATCCCTGTCCCCATCCCCATCTCCATCCCCATTCCTGTCTCTATCCCTGTCTCCATCCCTGTCCCCGTCCCCAGCCCCATCCTCATCCCTCTCACCATTCCGTCTCCATTCCTGTCCCCATCCCTGTCCTCATCCCTGTCCTTATCCCCATCCCCATTTCTGTCTCCATCCCTGTCCCCCCTCATCCCTCTCACCATTCCGTCTCCATTCCTGTCCCCATCCCTGTCCTCATCCCTGTCCTTATCCCCATCCCCATTTCTGTCTCCATCCCTGTCCCCATCCCTGTCTCCATTCTGTCTCTATTCCTGTCCCCATCCCTGTCCCTATCCCTGTCCTCATCCCTGTCCTTATCCCCATCCCCATTTCTGCCTCCATCCCTGTCCCCATCCCTGCAGCCCCTTGGGCACCGCAGGATGGTGCCCAGCAGCACCCACTTCGCAGCCGGCCAGCAAGGTGCCACTGCACCCTCCCGAGCGGGCACGTGCTGCAGATCCCCCCCCCGCATCCCCAGGACCGGGAGGTTAATATGGAAATTACCAACCGCTTATTCCTTCCAGCTGTTGCTGTGAGTCATCGAGCGCCTTAAAGAGCATTTCAAACAACACAGCGCCTTCGAGACAGCGTGACTGTTCCCCCAGCCACCCCTTCCGGATAATCCTCCACGGGGTCTGGTGTTTGAAAAAGGGAATAGTTCTCCAAGGAGGCAATTCCCAGCCCTACGCAGCCGGGGTGGCAGAACAGCCGCTGCCTCGCCGCGGCGCCTGACCAGGCTCCCACCTCTGCCCGGGGGCTCCCAGCCTCCTGCCGGGGAGCAAGCCCCGGCGGGGAAGGGCACCGTGCCCTCAGCCTTGTACAAAATCCCACGGGGACATATAAATGCCACCACACACAGGCACGGGTGGCAATCCCCGCTATGCCCCCCCAGGGAAACTGAGGCACAGGGCAGCCAGCCTGAGCACCAGGGTGTCACCTGCGGCTGGCAGGACATGGCTGCAGGACACCAGGGCACTGGCCTGGTGTTCAAAGACCTTGAACTCTGCGCTCAACAGCTGTATTTTTCTCTGCAAACTTATTTTTTTTCTTTTTTTTAAAAAAAAAAACAAACCAACCCAGCTGATCTCTGCACTGGGTCGGTGCTGCTTTCTCAGATGGAAAAGATAGGGCTGGCTCATGGAAATAGTCAGGATATGTCCTTTATCTGCTGCTTTAACCTTTCTTTGAATTTTTTTACTTTCATAATTGATTTTATTTTTTCCCTTCTATTCCTTTTTTTTGCTGGAAAAGCCCAGCCAGGATTTCTCCTGCTTGTGAACTATTTCCCCCGGCTCTTCGCGTGGCCATGCAGGTGAGTCAAGGATGCTCTCAGCCAAGATCGCAGCTGGTGCGAGCAGGAACATCTGCCTCTGCGCAGCTTGGAACCTGAAATAAAATAAAATAAAAAAAGATGGCCCAAGAAAAGCTGCCTGCAGGCGACAGGGAGCTGCGGGGCGAGGGGAGGGGATGGAGAAGCAGCCGTCCTGTGCCGAAACCGCAGCCGTGGACCCGAGCGTGGGGTCTGCGGTGAGGGAGGACGCGGGGCGGTCCATGCCCGGCAGGGAGGGATGCTGCCGGGATGCTCCCTGCGAGGCAGGAGGGAGAAAGGTGCCTTTGGGGAGAGGAGGGGGCCCCCGACAGCCACCGCAGCCCTGCGGGGACACGCTGCAGCTCAGCCGGAGCCGCTCTGCTCCACCGAGCGCTTTCGGAGATGCTGCGGCAAAGAAATCGCTGCTCCTGCGACAGCCGGAGGACAAATCCATCGCAGGGATGCGTTCGGCGCCTGGCCTGGCACTTGCCGGTGGCTGGGTCCGACCCGGAGCCCCAGGGCCAGCCTGGAGGTGCCGAATGTAACGTGGGAGCCAAGGGAAGACCCAGCACCCTCAGCCCCCGGGAGCCACGTCCCCTGCAAGGCACAAGGGCCGGCTTGCTGCTTTTTTTTTTTTTTGTAATTTTTTTTTTTTTTTTTTTTTTTCCCTTCCAGAACGAGCTGCTCTGCAAATGCCAAGTGCTGATGCCAAAGGGCCGTGTCAACAAAGAAGAATGAGTGTGGCTGTTAGAGGCTGCTATTAAAAAAGGGTGGAGAGGAGAGGGAGAGGGGGGGAGAAAGAAAAGGAAAAAAAGGTTTGTCAGTGCAAATAGTAACAGCAGTAAAAATTCGGGAGAACAGCCGGGCCCCCACAGCGCCCTCGGGGGCTTGTGCCAAGCAGGGACTCTGCACCCCATGTCCTCCCCAGGGGCCAGCGGCTTGGGGCACAAACCCATCCCAGTGACTTGGCATCCCCCCTGCCGGCAGGACAAAGTGTTTTCCAAGCTCAAAGCGTTTCCTGAGCCCGCTCCGCTCCTGCTCGGCCACCAAACCCCAACGCAGGGAGCCGCGGCGTGGCATCGGCTCCCCGGCACGCGGTGGGGCAGGTCAAGGTCCTGCTGCCTGAGTGCCAGGAGCTATTTCTAGGCAAGCCCTGGCTGCTGCCGAGCGGGATGGGAGGGAAGGAGCCTCTCACATGACGCTGAAGATGCAACGGGAAGACGCGGTCTCTGGTTTCAGCTTTCTATTCCCGGCCCGTTATTCACCAGTGGAAGATGCCATCTGCCCCGCCGGGCAGCCGTGGGGAGCCGGGGCCGATCCGGGGCTGGTGTTGCTCCAAAAGAGCCCAAGGGAATTTGGCTGGGCAGGCGGCAGAGGTTACAGCTCCCGCCCAGCCAAAAATCCCCCTCGGTGTTGCTTCTTGCCCCCCATTGATATCTGGTACCCAGGATGTCAAACCCAAGCGGATGCTGCGGTGCCTGGGATGCCCAAGTAGCGTGGCATGGGAAAAGGCAAAATGAGCTGCATAAAAACAGGGCGAGATAAACACAGGACAAATCTTTCTCCAAAATCCAGACTGAAAGTCCCTCTGAGGTTAATACGCTGGTTTACTCCATTTTTGACTTTTTAAAAATTATTCTAGCTTACCATTTTTGAAGCGTACCTCGGGCTTTCCGATTTTACTCCCACATCAGCACGCACCCTGCGCGCCCCACGGCCCTCCCTTTTGTGCTCATCCCAAAAGCAATCGTAGGAGGAAGGCAAACCTCCTTGAAAGGCCTGGTTTTTAAATGTTCTTCCCCCCCGAAAAAAAAGAAAAATTTGGTCAAAATTGAGATGTTCCCACAGAAATTGGTATTTCCCGATGGAAAAACATTCCATCAGCAAAACGCTGACCCGCTCCGGTTACAGCCTGGTCATGGCGATGAGGCAACGCAGCTGGGAAAGGAATTAAAAGGGAGCTGGAGAGCTGCACGGCTTCACCACATCCCGCGGCCCCGGCAGCAAGGACCCCGCTGCTCCCCAGTGCTTCCCAGTAAAGGGATGCGGATCAGCTGGGAGGAGCCGAGCTGTCAGCGCATCACCCAGCCTCGGGATCCTGGCAAGGGCGGCTGTCACCCCATCGTCACCCCAACCCCATCACCCAGCCTCGGGATCCTGGCACAGGTGGCTGTCACCCCATCGTCACCCCAACCCCATCACCCAGCCTCGGGATCCTGGCACAGGTGGCTGTCACCCCATCGTCACCCCAACCCCATCACCCAGCCTCGGGATCCTGGCACAGGTGGCTGTCACCCCATCGTCACCCCAACCCCATCACCCAGCCTCGGGATCCTGGCACAGGTGGCTGTCACCCCATCGTCACCCCAACCCCATCACCCAGCCTCGGGATCCTGGCACAGGTGGCTGTCACCCCATCGTCACCCCAACCCCATCACCCAGCCTCGGGATCCTGGCACAGGTGGCTGTCACCCCATCGTCACCCCAACCCCATCACCCAGCCTCGGGATCCTGGCACAGGTGGCTGTCACCCCATCGTCACCCCAACCCCATCACCCAGCCTCGGGATCCTGGCACAGGTGGCTGTCACCCCATCGTCACCCCAACCCCATCACCCAGCCTCGGGATCCTGGCACAGGTGGCTGTCACCCCATCGTCACCCCAACCCCATCACCCAGCCTCGGGATCCTGGCACAGGTGGCTGTCACCCCATCGTCACCCCAACCCCATCACCCAGCCTCGGGATCCTGGCACAGGTGGCTGTCACCCCATCGTCACCCCAACCCCATCACCCAGCCTCGGGATCCTGGCACAGGTGGCTGTCACCCCATCGTCACCCCAACCCCATCACCCAGCCTCGGGATCCTGGCACAGGTGGCTGTCACCCCATCGTCACCCCAACCCCATCACCCAGCCTCGGGATCCTGGCACAGGTGGCTGTCACCCCATCGTCACCCCAACCCCATCACCCAGCCTCGGGATCCTGGCACAGGTGGCTGTCACCCCATCGTCACCCCAACCCCATCACCCAGCCTCGGGATCCTGGCACAGGTGGCTGTCACCCCATCGTCACCCCAACCCCGTCACCCAGACTTGGGATCCTGGCACAGGTAGCTGTCACCCCAACATCACCCCAACCCCGTGATGGTTCACTGGGGTGCGAGCACCCACAGTCCCCACTCCCCCAAAGCCGATGGCTGCTTAGCAGAAGCTCAGGGGAGCCAAGGGTACCAGATGTCCTCAAGGATGAAGCTCTGCAAACAAACGGAGCCCTGCCCGCGCTCATTAGTGGGAACATCTTGCGGGATTTAGCGAGCTGCGGGAGGAGATTAGCAGACCAAGGGCGGGGAGCTCAGCAGGTTGGCCACTGGGGCTGCAGATCAAGGGGCTGCAGCTGGGGTCTTCGCTCTAAGAATTGGTGGAAGTGTCTGTTTGGGAGGATTCTCCCATGCCTTTGGGTGGCCGAGCGATGGACTGGGTTCGTTTTCTTTCTTTTTGGAAGGCAGGATGGTCAACGCAGGCTGGAGCGGATCGGGGATCAATCGTCCCTTCTGCAGCCAAAGGGTGAGAAGAGAAACTTCTTAATTAGAAAGATTTTTATTTTTTTTTTTTGTTGCCCATAACAGGGCAGAAGACCTGCGGCCCCGCTGGGGCAAGCAGCGATGCAGAGGAAAGGTGCTGGCCATGCAGAGGAAGCTCACCCCTGCCGCCGCGGGCTCACCTTCCCCACATGGCACCTGATCCCATCAGCCATGGCGGACAATTCCCTTTGGACACAAGGGGCAGCTGTCACACCTGGGGAAACTGAGGCAAAGGGGCTAATCTGCAGGAACATGAGCCCAGACCTCCCAAATTCCCGAAAGCACCAGCTCATCCCTTCCCTGCACCGAGCCCTTCTCCCCCCATGCCGGTCAAGAGGCATCACCAGCCCCCAGAGCCCCCTCCCCAGCTTGGCAGGTACCTCTGAGGCCGTGAAGCCCTCCATCCTCCCGCAGCTTCCACGTGGCCCAGGCACCTCCTCCTCCTCCACGAGCTCCTGTCCAGTTAAAGCGCATCCCTGTGTCCTGCTAATCGCTTTCCCAGCCAAAGGTGGGGGTCCAGCAGGGATTTGCCCCTTCCAGCCACAAGGATGCTCTCAGCGCCCAGCGGTCCCTGCCCCGGGGACCCTCCCACGCCTCCAGCCTCGGGGTGTTCAACGGGCAGCACGGTCGGACTCGGGAGCACCGGTCACGATGGGGACACTGAACCTCCTGGCCTGTGCTCAGGTTGTCTCCCGGGCAAGCGACGTCCCCTTCCCGGGGGGAATTGCGCCTCTGCGTCTCCCTCTGACTTCTGCTAAATGCACCCTTCCCAAGGGATGCGCTCACCCTGCCAGCGGAGATGAAGCCTGATCCCAGCGGGCCAACACACCCTCATCCGAGGGGACTGCACACACGCCCGGCCCCGAATCAGGGTGCACCGGGGATGGGTTCCCCATCCCGACCTGTCCTCCTTCCTCCCCTCTTCCCCCCTGCCGCAGTACATTGATGCCAGCAACACAAACTAAAAGCAAGTTTATCTTAAAGGCTTTTTTTAAATACATATAGAAAAAAAAAATACAGCTTCATCAGAAAGGCGCTTTTTTTTTTTTTCTTTCTTTTTTTTATTTTTTTTTGGGGGGAAAGGTTTATGCCTCCCTGGAGACCTCTTCAATAAAACGCGTTCTGCCTCTCCGCGCGTCTGACTGCAAATCAGGTTCCAGCCGTTCCCTTCCTGTGCCGACCTGCTGGAGTCGGCTGTTATTCTTGGCAGGGTGCCCCGAAGGAAGAAAAAAATAAAAAAAAAAATCACCCCCCCCAAGCTCCCAGCGGCTGGGAAACGCTGATGACATGACACCTTCCAGCATTCTTCAAGGTCAAGAGGGGAGGGAGGGAAATGAAAGGGGAGAGGGTTGTGTTTTATTTTTTTTGTTGTTGTTGTTGTTAGCGTGGGTTATTGCTTCGCTCAGGCATTTCCCTTTGATGCTCGCTCCTCGTTACACAAGGCGTTGCAGGCTCGCCCGGCCAAGCGCCAGGGGGGTACGAGCTCACCCCCTTCCCCACCGGCGAGGGGCTGCACTCCCAAAGGCATTTTAGCACCAGCACCGGGTAGGCTCGGCTTAAACCCAAGCTGGTTTTAACCTCCTGCCCACCCCAAGGAGCTCTGCGTTTGATCCATCTCCCGCTGCCCCGCAGAGCTCCATCCTCCAGGACGGCAGCAACCCCCCCCCCCGGCAGCCCCCGAGCACTGCAGCGAGCTGATAGGGACCCGCAGCATCGTTCGGGGTCCCCTGCCGCGGGACTTCTACCCCAGCAAATAAAACTTGGCACCTCTCTCCTTGAGATCCAACAAATCTCTGCTAATCCCCCCTGCTCCCGGCTGCCAAATCCTCCTCCTCCCCCCAGCCAAGGTGCCGAGCTCTTCAAGGCAAGTTGCACGCAACCGTTAATCCTCGCAACAAGGAATCGCCCTTCTCGGCGCGGCCGGTACCCAGGGATCGGGCGCGGAGGGCGAGCGGCAGCGCCAATGGCACGTGCGGCTGGCGCCGGTGGCAGGGGAAGGTGCTGCACCCCTCAGATAGGTTTCGGTGGGTGCCCCGACTCTGAGCTGATGTGGTGCTGCCGGAGCAGGCGACTCCGGCCACTGCGTCCCCACGGATGGATGCTTTTTCTCTCCCGCTTTCCCAGACCATGCTGGGAGGAAGATCAGAAGTGATCCAAGCAGAGCAGCGAGGGGAAGCAAAGCAGATGCCAGCAGCGGTGGCTGGTGACAAGGAAACAGGGCAGGGACAGTGATGGGGTGCTCCCTGTGTTTGCACACAGGTTTGGGATGGGGTGATGTCCTTGGTCCCCCGGTGCATTGCTCACATCCTCACAAAGTTCCAGCTCCAGTGCCTGCGTTTTGGGACCTACCCCGGGGGACCATGCTCCTCCTGCTCCGTGTCCAGCCAAGCTCTTGCTGGCACACCGGTCCATGAGACTGCCAAGGATGCTGGAGGATCATCTTTAGGAGCAGACACGAGCTAAACTGCCCGCACCGGGGATCCTGTTGCCTCCTTTACACAAGACTTTGGGGCCAGGGTGGTGGATGAGGTCTTTTCCAACCAAAGCAATTCTATGATTCTATGAGCCTGCTGGCTGTGCTGGATCGGGCCGGGGCTGATGGGGCTCCCACCTCTTTGCCAGCTCTCAGCCCTCCCTCTTGCCATGGGAACTGGCCCAGGCTTTGCAGAGTCTCCTCGGGATTACCAGGACCCCAAGCCACCCGGCTTGCCCTGGGGCTGGCTTGGAAAGGAGCAGCGGAGGGTCCCCAGGCCACCCCAGCATCCATGCAGGCTGCAGGTTCCCCTGGAAGCTGGTGCACGGCCGCATCCTGCTCCGAGGGCTGCCGGAGGAAATCCTGGAAGGCCGTCTTACAATGCAGCCCTTCCTGTCCCCGAAGGACCGCCGAGCACGGAAAAGGCACCGCGGGCTGACGGCACCAGCCGGCCCCGGGGGGACACGGTCCTACCCCACGGCACCTCGCTGTCCAGCCCACCTGGGGCCCGCTTCCCCCCGGGCTCCTGGCCAGCAGCACCGCTTTGCATCAAAAAATACAGAAATACAATAGGAGCAGCGGGTTGATTGCCCAGGACCCCACCGGAGGCAGAGACACGGGCACAGCCGGCGCAAGGTGGAGGGAGATGCTCCTCTGCACACCCCGGATCCCTAATGCTCTGTTCCCCCTCCCAGCGGCATCCCACCGGCACGGCAAAGGGAAACATCTTATTAATGTCACCAAATTGCCCCTCGCCCCCGCCACGAGCAGCCCCTTCTGCTCCCACCAGCCTGGTGTTTGGGCAGGAGGCCGTGCGGGGAGGCAGGGTGGCAGCGGGTCACATCCCAGGGCCGCCTGTGCTGCGGTGACAGGCTCGGCACGGGGCTCCCGTGTTATTGTTCCCGGTTGTTTTCCAGCGGGGAGGCCGCGGGGCCAGCTGGCTGCCGCCGGGCTGGAACAGCGTGGCCTATTTTAAACCGCTTGCACAAGGAGTCAGCAGCTCCAGCTCGGATTTTTTCCGAACTTTATTTGTCCAAATGCTCTGTGGGGAGAGCGGGAGGGAGGGAGAGCAGAAGGCGGTGGGGGGGAGCAGCTCCCGGCTTGCTCTGCCACCAGCAGCTC
>NW_009258888.1:41253-46604 GCF_000687185.1 Egretta garzetta
GTCCCCAAACCCCCCGGGGTCCACGCACGCAGAGAAGCTGCAGAAGAGAAGGACGGAGCATCAAAGCCAGCATCCTGCCTTTAAAGGGCAGCAAATACCTGTCCAGGGGCCAAGCTACGGCTCTCACAAGCATCCCGAGGGCGGGCGGCTCTGCTACGCACCGGGGCTTATGCCAAGCAGCCACACATATGGAAAGACCCACGGGGGAGCCAGGATAAAATCCCAACCAGACCCTGCTGCAAAACACCAGCGGGGCTCAGAGACACCCAAAAAAAAGGGGCTGCAAACCCCTCCTGCTGCCATGGTGTTCCCAGCCCCATCACGTCCCCTGTGCCCCCAGCCATCCTGCTGAGGCTGCTGCGACCCGGGGATGAAAACGCCGAGTTCGCAGGGATTAAACATTGGCACGTTTAAATTCAAATCCCCAAATTCACTTTTTTCCACATCGGACCACGTCCGCTGCAAACTTTTCAGAAGGGCGACCCTTCCCAAAAGGACCCGGTGGCCCCGAAACGCAGAGCCGCAGCACTCACAGGGAAGCACCCTCTCCCCAGCAGCAGACCTCATATTCCACACCACGACCAGGGTATCCATCACCTGGGGGTTTTTTTTGTCCACACCATGACCAGGGCATCCATCGCCCAGGGTTTTGTTTTTTTTTTCCACACCATGACCAGGGCATCCATCACCCAGGGTTTTGTTTTTTTTTTTCCACGCCACGACCAGGGCATCCATCGCCCAGGTTTTTTTTTTTCCCACACCATTTTCTTTAGACCGGGCTGCTTACTAAAGCTCTTTATGAAACGACTCCTCCTGCCCCAGGCTGAGGTGAGCTCAGAAGACCCCCTCCAGCTCTTTTGTCTGAAATCCAGCATCTCTCGCGGGGGTCTGCAGCCAAAGCGATGTAAAACACGATTTCCTAACCCTGCTGGTGGGAAAACACTGTGAAGAACAGAGGGGGATGACTACGGTTTAAAAAAATGTAATTGTGCTCAAAGATCTCCTTTTTTTTTTTTTCCTTTCTTTTTAAACTTTTTTCCCCCCCAAAGAAGTGGGAGTTGTTGCTGCCAGTAGAAATAAATTGCCTTTTCCAGAGTTACCAGACCCTTTGCTCGCTGGGGAGGGACCGTGCTCCTGCCTGGTGGGGGGGACCTGGCCCATGATGGGGGTCCCGGAGCAACCTGAACACCGACGCATCTGTTTTGTAACCGCTAAACCACCCAGCTCACAAAACCTACATCTTGGGTTTTAAGCTGTTGGCTGGAGGCCCTTTCCAGCTTTTTCGTTCGAAGAACAGCTCGACTCTTGGAAGAAAAGAAGGGGGGGAAAAAAAAAAAAAATTAGTTTTCTGCTGTTGAGTGCTAGCTGGATGCGAGAGAGCCGCTGAGCTGCACGCCAGCCGGGTGGACAGCCGGGGAGCTCCACGGATGTCATATTGGCCGAAGGCAAAATGTTTATGGCCCTGGCTGGAAGCCCTTCTGAGAAACCCAGTGCAATGATTTACGGCGCTTCCGATGTATACGAAGCCATTCCTCTTCCACTGACCAGCCCGAAAAGAAAACATCTGCCATACGTCAAAGTCGGCGAGAGGGACGAAGGCGTAAATAGGCGTGTGTGCCGCAGGGCAGGGCGACACGAGTCCCGGCACGTCCCGGCGCCGGCCGAGCCGCTGGCAGCGGACCAGCCGGTCCCACTCGAGGATGCCCGGATCTTGCCCGCTGCCCATCCTGGGGCTTTCCCCTCCAGCGGCAGAGCCGAGACGTACTAAAACATGCTTTAAATAAACAGGCTGCCTTTCCCACCCGAGGCAGGCAGGGGGACGGAGCCCAGCTCTGTTTAATGCTGGATTTACCCTGGCAAGCCCGGAGCGCGGGTGGGAAGCATACCCGGCAGCCCCCAGCCCCGGCTCCGCTGAGCCCTCGCACCCCAGCCAAACCCAACACCCGCAGCAGCGTCCCAGATGTTGAGAGCAGGTCGGAAATGTCCCAGCTACACCCTCACCCTCCTGGCACCGGCCCCAGGCAGGTGCTGTTGGCAGAGGGGTCTGACCCATGCGCAGCCCCCCGGGGCCAGCTGGGGTCCCCCACCTTGGTTTCATGGCTTTGCCATCCATCACAGTCCCTTGGGGACCGGGATGCAGGGGGTGAGTGCGATCACTTCACACCCGTGTTGGAGCTGCGGGACGGGCTCCAGGGCAGCCACCGCCTTGGGGAGCAAACCCCACCACGGAAGTGGAATTTTTCTGTGCCAGCAGGTCCCGGCTATTGCTAGAAGCAATGCACCAGGACAAAAGTGCCGGTGTCCCAGGGGCCTGATTGCCAACTGTGCAAAGGCACCAGCATCTCCGTTGCTAACGGTGCATGCAAGCACCTTGTCCAAGGCATAGCTATAACCTGAGCGTGCACTCAGACCTGAGCACGCACTCAGCCAGGCCCCAGGGGCAGAGCTAAGGACAAGCCAGGCCACCGGAGGAATCTCCTGTCCCAGACCTTCAGTCAGCTCCCAATCGCACCCACTTGATCCCCGAAGGACTGTGAGCTTCATCCCTCCTACACATCCTCAACAAACCAGCTTGGACTCTAAGCAGCAGCCTGCCAGGCTACGAGTTATCTCCGTGCAGCATCAGTGTGGCCCTGCCAGGACCACTCCTGGCCCAAGAGATGGTATCTTCAGCTTCTGCAGTGGCGTTAACACCTTGTCCCATTTGGGGACTCCTTAGCAGAGCCAGCTTTTCTCCTCTTGGCACCCAAGGTGACCCTATGGCATCCTACAGGAGACCCAGAGCTTCCCTGGTGCATGTGAGCATGGAGCTGTTCAGCCTGCAAAAGCCAAAAGAGACTCCGGAGGGGGCAACCTGCTCCTGCTCAGACCTGCTGCTTCACCCTGGGATGAAGGAGGGACAGGGAGCAAAGCCATCTCTGCCCCAGTATTAAGAGATGCTGAAAGCTGGGTGCACACCCAGCGCAAAATCCCCATGGGGGGGTTTAGGGTGTATTCCCCTACAGCATCCCTCCCTGCATCCCCATTGCTCACCCAGCGCCGGCAGGGCAGCTGTGATGGGAGTGGGCTCAGGGGATGGAGGGGCTCAGCAGCAGCCCCCGGGGCTGGGCCAGGGATGTGGCCACGATGGCTGATTTCCTCAGGATTTCACTCCAGCTCTTCGGGGCGGTGGGGGGAAGGATCTAAGTCTATTTCTGGGTACCAGAAGTGAAACAGCAGCGTAGAAAAGGGACCGTGATCCCTCCCACATACTGCCCTGCACCCACCGAGCCAGACTCCCAGCCTCAAAAGGAGAAGCAGGGGCGATGCTTCTGTCCATGGGACCCCCCCAAAAACCACGCTCACATCCACACCCCATTCAGCAGAGCAGCTGGGCAGCATCACACCAAAGCTGCATCCGAAGGCTGCCAACACTTGCTGTGGGTCAGGGGGATGTGGCAGCCGCCGGGTGCAATTGCAGCCGAGCGTAACTCTGCCCTGGCTGCTGCCAAGTTGGTTTTGGGGGGGTTTTGTTTGGTTTTTTCCTTTTATGATCCTGATTTCATAGGAAGGAAAGAGCCTTAAATGCAAGTGGGCGATTGGCAGCCGGCTCCTGGGAACCCTGGGCACAGCTGGGGGGGCTCCTCCTTGGCAGCCCCCAGCCCCTTCCTCAGCTTCAGCTCCCCATCCAGCTGCTGCCAGCTCAGCCAGGATGCAAATCCTGCACGGTAGAGGCTGAGAAATGCAAGTGGGGAGACTGCCCAGCCAAACAGTTCCTCCTCCAAGCCCTTCAGAAAAAAACAAAAAAATTAAAAACCCACACAGAGGGAAAAAGCTGGATCCCCCAGGAATGGCAGGCAGATCGCATCCCCGTGCCCTCCCAGACGCAGAGGAGCGGGCAGTTGATGTCTCCTCGAGCTCGTGCCAGGACCGGCCCAGCTTGCCCCCAGGTTTGGTGCTCGGGAGCTCGAAGATGCTGCCAGAAGCTTGGCACAGCATCACCCTCAGCTCTGCCCTTGCTTCCCATGCAGCATCAGCCATGGCCGGCCAGTGCCCTGCAAGGCAAATGCCCATGCACAGCCCTGACCTGCCTTGCCAAACCTGTGCACGGGTGCAGAGGACAGGGGTGGCTTCACCTTCGCTCCAGGGCGGAGAGATTTGGACATGGGCAGGAGGCGGATGCTCCCGGCTCTGTCACCCCTTGCTACGACACAGCCACCAACCTCCCCCCCACCCCAGCTGGTTCCCAGCACAGGATGCATTAAATCCCCGGGGCGCATTAAACCCCCAACGCAAATACACGCAGCCCCCAAGCGATGCACACCAGCGGGAAAAACAGGGCTGATTGCCCGCTCCCGGGGACCGATCTGCGGCCCCCGCAGCCCCCAGGTTGGGTGCAGGCTCTGCCTCCCAACAAAGACCATATGGTTACAGTCACAGCACCAGCTCGTCCGCCGAGTGAGTAACTGGTGAGGAGGCAGGAAGGCTCCCAGGGGCCGTAAGGCAGCCCCCGGCGCGGCCTTTGAGCAGTAAATGGCTATACTCGCTTCCCAGCACTCACACCATTAAACATGCATGCGTTTCCGCCACCGCTTTAAGAAAGTGATAAGTCAGATTCGGGAGGGCGAGGGGAAAATAAAAAAGCACCCCCAGGCAAGAAACACCAGCGAGCCCCTGCTCCCCCCGGGATTTATGAATGAAAACACGCTTTGCCTCGGCACTGCAAATTTCCTCGATGCATGCGGGCAAGAGGCGGGGGGGGGAAATCCTGGAATTATGAGGCTCCAGCACCAATTAGGGCTGTTTACATTGACGTAAAGTCTGGGTGAAGTCCCCACCCCTGCTCCCAGCATATTTATGAAATTACTCCTGCTGACACTGACAAATGCAGGAGGGAAAGTCCCAGAGAACACGGATCCAGCCCAGCGCTACGTGGGGTTTTTCACACTAGTGCTGAGACAGCCAGTTCCCATAAATATCAGCCCAGACCCCCCAGCCACCCTCAGCCCAACCGGGGCAGAGGGGATCCCCAGATCTCAAAGCCACCCCTTCCCACTGGGAATCATCAGCATCCCCCCAGGGCCAGGATTCCTGGAGAGGGAGAAGGCAGTGGCAGCACACCCAGGGCGGGAGGCTGGGATGCGTAGGCAAAGGAAATGCCTGGATAAACGTGGGCCAGGCTCCCCCTCCCCAATTTAGGGACTCAGGCCACCATTGCCAGCTGGGAGAGGGCGCTTGGGTGGCAGAAAGGGGGATGCTCTGGTGTCCCCACTCTCCCCCATCACTCACTACTGCTGTACCAGAGCAGGATGTCCCAGGCTCCGTCAGCGCTGGAGAGTCTGTGGAAAAGAAATAGCAGCTTTATTGCTTCA
>NW_009258888.1:46702-51547 GCF_000687185.1 Egretta garzetta
CGGTGCGTGGCAGGGGGCACGGGGGAAAGGATGCAGAGCGCTGCCAGATGCCGCCGCAGCCTCCGCAGAGGAGGTCAGCGACATCGGGAGGGCTGCAAATAGCTCCGGAGGGAAGGAATCGAGGCCTGATCCAGCCAAGCACGCAGGAGCGTGCCGGAGGGGGCTGCTGAGCACGTTTGCGGGGTTTTGGGGAAGGGCCTTGGGCGAGCTAGCAGCAGATGAGTTTCAGCACCGAGGAAGGCACATGAAAGATGGAGCGAGCGATTCCTGCTCGCTGCCGGGCTCAAAATGAGCCGAAATCCCTCAGGAAGGAGATCTAAGCGTGGCAGCAGACGGATCAATGCAAACCGCTCGGCTCGCTGCACGCCAGCGGGGAGAGGCACAACCAGCTAGGAAGCGAAGGCGATGGAGGAGGAGGAGGAGGAGGGGCTGGAGCAGGCGGCTCTGCCACCCAACGCTGCCGCTGCTCCTTCCTGCGGCAAAGCCGAGTGTAGAAAGCTAAGAGCAGGGAGGAAGAGGAGGAAAAACCCTTGGACGATGGGGTTAAGAGGTACCAGAAGAACTGCAGAGGAAATATTAAGCAGGGGGAGCCAGCCGGCGGAAAGAAAATTATTTCCCTTTTGTCCCGCAAACAGAGCTCAGGGCTAACCTGGGGAACTCCTCACCGCTGTACAGCAGCCACGCTGGAAGCTCGGCGGGATTAAAGCCATGGGCTAACTCCTTTTTTAACAAATAAATACCTGTTAGGCAGTTCTACGGGCAGCCAGAGCATCTGTGGGTACATTTATTGTGATCAAAAGTGCAGCCGTAAGAGGAAATCTCAGGCTGTAGAACCATAATCCAGCCAGATCCAAAGGTAAATTTTCCCTGCTGCCATCCTGATACCCAACCACTGGAAAAAACAGCGGGTTTGCTCCATTTGGGAAGAGGAGAGGAGCCTCAGAGCAGGTTTTTGCTGCCCGCAGGCACGCTGCAACGCACGAGCGATGCTCAGCGGAGCAGCACCCGGAGCATCGCCTTAACAAATAAGAGCTCCATGGTACAGGGTAACACATTATAGATTAGAAATTATTTAATACAGGCTGCAAAACAACGCCTTTCCCATCTGCCCAAAGCACCGCCTTTCGCGAAGGCAGCTCCACACGCACGATGCCTACGCCACAGCCTGTGCCGGGGGGGAATAACGGGAGCTCCCCCCGCCTTGCAATGCCCTGACGACATGCCGAAAAGCAGAACTTCCAGCACTTAAACTAAAAATGGCAAAGCCCCTTTCATCTCCCCAGCCTTATTTTTACCCAGCGTCCCAGCGCAGGGACAGCGCTGCCATTTCAAAGCTTAGACTTGGGTTTAAAAAGCTGGGAAAAAAACTCAGCAGCGCCTGTGAGCCGTCTCAGGGTAAAAACAGAGCAGAGAGGAGTCGCTTTAATTTTATCACAAAATAACTCCCCGTGACAGGCCACGGGCACCCTCCCGGGGCTGAACCTGCTGGGTTTGATGCAGCTGGAGTTTTTGCGGCGGGAAAGCTCTCAGGTGTTACTTACCCCGGGTAAAATAACGCAGCTTTTTCAGCAGCAAAACAAGCCTCTAGTGGGGAAAAACCTCTCCCCATCACCACTTCCCCACCGAGGTTTCCTTTGGTGTCTGCTCCAATTCAGGCTACTGAGGACCAGCAGCCACCAGGGATAGGAGCAGGGGGAATGAGCCACATCCTTCTCCCGCCCACCAGGGGCAAAACTTCATCGTGGGGAGAGGAAGGGAAGCCTGGGAGCAAGAGGGATGGGATTTCAGGAGCCAAGATCCAGGCCGACCGATGACATCTGCCTGGCAGGGCTTTGACCTGGGGCACTGGGTATTCCCACAAAAATAAAGTCATAGGGGGTGAATAAAAAAAAAATCCCTTTTGTTTCCCAGGCCAGCAGCTGGAGGAGTTCCTGTTCCAGCGATGGTGTTAGCGGTTTTGCTGTAACGCTAATTACGTGGCAGCGGTAATGAGGGAGGGCTCAGCCCTGGTTTTACTTCTTTTTTTTTTTCCCCCCCCTAAATAACTCAAAGGAAATAAGGTGCAGCAGTGGAGCGGGGAAGTCGTGGTACACATGCCCCATTAGCTCCTGGTAATTATTTTATTTGTATTAAAGCCTGGCCTGGGATGAACACAGCCTGAGCCGACCTCGGCTTTGATCTGGGAGCAAGAGGGATGGGATTTCAGGAGCCAAGATCCAGGCCGACCGATGACATCTGCCTGGCAGGGCTTTGACCTGGGGCACTGGGTATTCCCACAAAAATAAAGTCATAGGGGGTGAATAAAAAAAAATCCCTTTTGTTTCCCAGGCCAGCAGCTGGAAGAGTTCCTGTTCCAGCGATGGTGTTAGCGGTTTTGCTGTAACGCTAATTACGTGGCAGCGGTAATGAGGGAGGGCTCAGCCCTGGTTTTACTTCTTTTTTTTTCCCCCCCCCCTAAATAACTCAAAGGAAATAAGGTGCAGCAGTGGAGCGGGGAAGTCGTGGTACACATGCCCCATTAGCTCCTGGTAATTATTTTATTTGTATTAAAGCCTGGCCTGGGATGAACACAGCCTGAGCCGACCTCGGCTTTGATCTGGAGGGGAGGCAGGGGAAGAGGCTCCTCGGCGGCTGGGAGGATGCTGGAAGCTGCGCCTGTGCAAGGGCAGCGGGGAGGGGGGAGAAGTGCATACCCCCCCCCCCTCACATTCCCCTGTAAGCACTGGAAAAATGGGAATTTTTCTCCCCAGGGGGGGGGATACAATCTCAGTCCCTCTTCCCTGAATGTAATAACGGGGTCTCCTCCACCCCAGGAGCTCCATCACGCTGTGCAAAGCTGCGCTCAGACCCGACCACAACGCCAAACACCTACCATGGTCCCTCTCGGAGCATCGGAGAGGCTGGGGAAAAAAGTGCCTTTTGGGGGGCTGCCACCCAGACCCAAAAGCTCTGAGCAGCACCTCTGCTCCCTAAGCACCCACAGGAGCAAGAGGCTGCCTTATTTTGCCAGCACTGCACCCCGTATCCAGGCTGGGAGCAAAACACCGGAGCATAAAGCAGAAAATATTTGCTAATTTTTTTTCTGCAAAACCCAGAGCGCAAAGAGAGGCGTCCCAGGCTTCTCTGCCCCAACAGCCAGGTTGTGCCATCCCGGGGGCTGCTGCCCATCGTCACACAAACCAAGCATGGATAATTTGGCTGCCAACCCCAAATTTTGCCTCCAAGCCCGCTGGGGAGGGGATGCCAGGCAGCCTGGAGGTACAGCAACAAATAAACCCTGTTGCTTTAATGCTGTTCCCCGTGAAGCGGCTGCAGGTGCAAGATCTGCTGTTACGGATGGGGGTGAAAAAAAAAAATCAAGGAAGCTTCTTGTCCTGTCTCCCAGATGAAGGGAAGGGAAATGAACCATGAAAAGGAGAAATCAGGGAGTTGAAGTAAGTGGCAGCAACCCAGACCGGCTCTGGGCAGGTCGGCACCACCCGGGGGTGCCCTGGGTGATTTTGCACCGTTACTGGGAGGGGATCGGGCCAGGGAGGACTGGCTCTGCCTCCAGCTATGGGACTGACCTTGCTCCAGCCCCGTATGGTTAACAAACCCCAAAAGCTCCTGTGTCTCTATGTCAAGGCAGCCCCATCTCTGGTTTTCATGCCTGGCTGGAGTTTGCAATAGCAAAGAGCCAATAACTGGGTCAGAGCATCCATCCGTGCAGGCAGAGCCGGCGGGGCTGGGGCAGGAGGCTTGGACCTGCCTGAGCCTTGATCCACCAGCTCAGGCATGGATGTCCTCTCCAGCTTGCACCTGGGAGAACAGATCAGAGCCACCTACAGAAAAAATACCCCGTGCCTCCGGCTGAGCCGCCCGCCCCAGCTCCGCACCGCCAGCGGCACAGGGACTCCGTGTTCTGCCGGGGGCTGGGAAGGTAAACCCCCACCCCAGGCCCTGCACTTGGCACAGCTCCTACAACCCCTTTCTCCCCCTGCCCCACATCTGCTGATGCTGTGAGACTGGGGAGACCCACAGACACCCCAGCACAGAGCTGGGATGCGGACGGCTCCCACCAAGCATCCTCAGGGCAGAGCTGCCACGGGCACGCACGTGATGTGCTGGGAGCATCCGTCCTCTTTTGGTCCCCAAACCCCCGCAAAGGCTCCGGCCAGGTTTTCCAGCGTGGAGCGGATGGCACGGCACGGGGAGGTGGCACCACCAGCTCCGTCTCAAGCCTCCCCACCGGAGGCATCTCATCCCCCAAGCAGGGCTGCGTTTTGCCCCACCACTGCAAGCGTGGCAGCGAGGGGATGGAGTGACCTGGGATGGTTTTGTGAATGGGCTATTGTAACCGGAGCGGGGAGAGGGAAGGGAGCAGATGGGGAGCGGGCTCGTCCTCATCGCGGGCTGGTGGCCCAAGCCCTGAGCGATGCAGCCAGGTGCTAAAGGCCAGCCTTGCTTGAAGGTTACCCAGATCAGAGAAACCCGAGATGCAAAAGACCTTGCAAAAAGGGCAAATGCACCCTTACAGCCCCTCTCCACTGCTAAAAGAGCAGACCTCTCCTCCGGCTTGCACCCCCCTTTTTTGCCCCCCACTTTGCCAGCACGGGTGCCCCAGGAGCCCGCTGGGGTGCAGGCTGGGCAGCAAGCCCAGCTCTCTCTGCTTTCCAGGGCAGGAGCAGCCCTGAGCATCCTCCTCGGGCAGTCGTTCAATTTTGCCTGTGCTTTGCAGAAACCCTGGGCCAAGCTCCGAGCCCAAATAGGGAGGCGCTTTGGCCTTCGTCCCTTCCCCGAGAGCGCCTCTGAGCTTGCCCTCGCCCAGGCAGCACGGCGGCGGGTCCCGGTTCAGGGCCAAAAGCG
>NW_009258888.1:51603-54538 GCF_000687185.1 Egretta garzetta
CCCCCCCGCCCCGACACACACGCATTCCAGCGGCTTTACCCTTCGGAGTCGCAGCGACTGGAGAATTCCAGCTATTCCAACATCTTTATCTTTTTTGGCTACAATTTCTCTTTCGGCCACGTTATAAATTAAAAGCTGCTTTGCTTTTAACCTCCTCCAAACTGCACCTTTTAACCTCCCTCCTCGGGCCGCTGGCAGGAAGGGGGCTGCTCCTTGCCGGGGCCGATGCTCTCACCTTGGAGGTCTGCCGCAAGCCAGCCAGCCTGTTTTTTTTTTTCCCCCCCCCTCCTCGCCTCGGCACAGGGTGCCAACAAAGGCTCCTTGCAAAAGGAGCTTGTCATCGCTGATGGATGACGTGGCCGCACAGCGGCTGGAGCCAGGGAGCCGGGATGTGTCTGCACGGGGGCTCAGCCAGACACCTGGATGGCACTGACGGGCTCCCCGCCAGCGACACAGCGGCTGCCGGGGCTCCGTGGTGCTTCCCGGGCAGGGGGACAACCCGGGGTCCCTCGGTGGGGTTTGCATCGGGAAGAGAAGGGCCACCCCAGCTTGGAGCAGAGCGCTGGATGGGGGTCCCATGGGGACACATCACCTGGGATGAAGCTGGCCCGCAGCCATCCCAAGCCCCATCCCGGATGCGCTGGTGGCTGGCAGGTTCGGAGGGGGCCGGCCAGCGGCTGGGGGATGACAGACAGGCAGCTCTGCTTGCTGAGCTCCGAGAAATAATTCTCTCCATCCTATGTGGCTTCCTACATAAGGTATCAGTGCTGCTCTTGATTAGAGAAAAGCTTCCCATATTACAGGCTTTTGGCTCCGGGGAGGAACGAGTTGGCCAATTGCAATTATTAAGACATTTAAAGTGCATTTAACCCAGGAGCCCTTATTTTCCCCTTTCAATGCAACCACTAATTCCTCCTAAATGGTCTGCTCCGCGCTCCCAACCAGACAAAGGCTTTAATGTTTGCCTGAAAAGGCTTATGGCACAGGCACGGCGCATGGCGAAGGAGGGCGAAATGAAAGGCTGGTGCAGCCTCCGAGGGGAAATCACAGGCGGTGACTGGAGCCGAGCACAGCTTGGAGCCCATGGAGGGGTCCAGGGTCTGGGCAGGACCAGCCTGGAGGCACTGGGTAAAGCTCAGCAGGACAAGGAGAGGCAGGGGGAAAGGTTGGGATCACTTCGAAACATCGCAATGGCAGGAGAGCCCAGCCAAAGCCACCCCGGCTTAATGCAGCGGCGAAGGGTCACCCCGGGGAGCCAAGGCAGCCAGAGGGGACATTGCCTGCTGTCCCCAATGGCTGGTGTGTCCCCAGACATCACAGGGATGCTCAGCCCTCCCACCTTGACCATGTCTTGTCCGGGTGGGCAACCAGTTGCTGGAGCCGAGGGAGCTCATCCTACTGCCTGGGAGCTCCGGATCGCAGCCGGCAACCCCTGGGACACCAGCCCCTGCCACCGCAGCTTGGGGACAGCCCCCGGCCACCCCACCAACGATGCAAACCCGAGACTTGCCTGGGAGCTTTGTGCTTTAATCCAGGGCCAGGGGTTTATTTGCTTTTCTTCTAACTGCTATTGGATCCCCCTCAGGCAAGAGCCGCGGCAGAGGCAGAGCCCAGGCCTGGAAGCGATGGATTTGTACCAGGGATGAACCCAGGGCCACGGTCTGCAACAACATCACCGCACCCTCGGGAGCCAAGCAGCCCGGCAGCCTCACCAAGTGCTCCCCATCCAAAAAAAAAAAAATTGATGCTCTGGAAAGAGCCTGGCTTGGCACAACCAGCATCCTCATCCCCCCTCACCCCCCAAAATCCCAGGCTGGATTTATCACCTCCGAAGGGGTCCAAGCCCCCAGCGGGATGCCCAGCCTCCCCCACCCCCCCACATTTCTTTGCACTTAATTCCTCCCAGAACAAGGGACACTCACAGGAAGATTTCGCCCCCCCTCAGCCCCAGCTCGCCTGCAGGCTCCCATTCCCAGCTGAAGTTATCACCACATTCGGACCCGATGGGTAAAACAGATGCAGCAGCAGATGCGAAAGTCATCGGCTCCTTCGGGGGGGGGGAGAGAAAGGCCAGAAAAAAAAAAAAAAAGCAGAGTGGGATGGGCAAAGGGAAAACAGATTTTTTTTTTTGGCGCTGGGGTAACCAGGAGGCGGCACGGCAGAGCCAGTGCGAGCCCGGCTGTGCCGGATCCAGACCTTTTCCCTGGACTTTATTTCCCAAACAACAACAACAAATTGGTTGCAGATTCCAAGCCGGGTGGGGAAATAAAAGGAAATCAAACCGAAATCCTTTGACTGCAGAGATTAAAGGGGATCAGAGGCCAAACACACAGTCAGCACCCAGCTCCTACCGCTCACATGACGGAGGCTGCTTTGCATTCAGGCTGTAATTAAACAGCTGTGTTTTCTTTAAAGTACAATTTAGAGTTTGTTCAAACACCATTTTTGCAGAGTATCACGGGATTTCGAATGAATAGACTTTTAAAACCATATTTTTGCAGGGGGTGGCCTTGAATTTGTGACCGGGGAAGGAGGCAGGAGTATATTGGGGGGGGAGAAGATAGAAAGAGATGAAAATTGCCTGTGGAGCAAAGATGCCTCGGCAGCAAGGATGTGCAAAGCAGGGCCAGGACGGGCAGCCCCACGGCCGTAAGAGAGGAGAGGCAGAGGATCAGCAAGCGCAGGGTTAAGGCTCCAACCAGCCCCTCTATTAAGAGCTGAGCACATTTAATGGTTTAATATTAACCGAAGCGTGACGGCAGGATTTCAGCCCAACTGTCTCGCCTTGGAGCGCGCAGCCTCGCCGAGGGCTCCGGCTCCCCAACGAGCCGGGGTGGGGGGAAAACCTGATACCAAGCCCAGGCGGCTCCAGCATCCCTCAGAGCCAGGAGATGAGAAGCCAGCAGCCCCTTGGCACGGCCGGGGGTGGCAAGTC